>NW_024354875.1:35949766-35958806 GCF_902729225.1 Pteropus medius
GAAGGAAGGGGAAGGGGAGGAGAGGGGAAGGAGGGAGGGAGGGAAGTTACTGTTACTAGGCACTGGCAAGCATTGGGAGAAATCAATGAAGTCTAGAGCAATGATTCTCAAGAATTTTGGTTCTTTACAAAATAATTGAGGACCTCAAAGAGTTTCTGTTTATGTAGAAAATATCTACTGATTAGAAATTAAAACTGAGAAATTTATAAACTTTGAATTTATTTTTAAAATAATAAACCCATTATTTGTTAGTATAAATCACATTTTTATAACAAGCAAATATATTTTCCAAAATTGAAAAAAAAATTCAACTAGTGACATTGTTTGACATTGTTATAAATCTCTAATGCCCAACTTAATCAAAGGCAGATGGATTTTCAATATTGCTTCAATGTTCAATCTATTGTGGTATCACATGTCATGTAGGCCCTAGGAAACACTGTGTATACTCATGAGCAAGTGAGAGTGAGAGAAGCAATAATGCCTTAATACTATTATGAACATAATTTTGGCTTCACAGATATAATTATAGGGTCTTGGAAATTTTTTTAATGTGAATGAATGTATGTATATGTATGTGTGTGTGTATACACACATACACACACATACACATACACATACATATATATGTGTGTGTGTACATATATATATATATACATATATGCTTTAAATATTCTTTAAAATGTTCAAGAAATGTATGTTTTAAAAATAATTCCACATCTCTTATTTTACTCTTCCTCAATGGTTATTTCATTTTAAGCTGTAGTTACTCAAGCACTCATTATTTCACATAGGAGTCTGCAGCTACGTGGTTCCAGAGTTGGTTAACTCAGTGGCTAGAACACATTAGGCCTCTGAGTTGGCATCTCTTAGATGATCTTGGTTTTCCCTCACATTCAAAAGATGGCCACCACAGTTCCAAAGAGCCAATGTCAGGAAGGTAGGGCTGGGGTGAGAGATGAAAGGTTTTTGCCTCAAGCTGCTTTCACCTTAGCAAGAGAAAAATCTTTTCCCAAAGCCCCTAACAGACTTCGCTTTAAGTCTCACTGGCAGAACTCGGTCACATGCTAACCCCCAAACTACTGGCTGGCAAAGAAGAATGGGATTGTCATGACTGGCTTAGAATAATCATAGATATCTCAAACTTGGGCTTAATCAGTCCAATTTCATCCTCCCAGACTGGAGAATAGTCACCTCTGGACAAGTGGTTTTCACATATCTGAACAAAATCATGGTCATTCTAGCTCAGATGAAGAGGAGAACCACTATGCAGTAGATGACAACAGTGTCTGCCTCGGCTACTTTAAACCAAAATTTTCAATTAAGCAACCAACTACTGGCCTGAGTACACAGCTTAAAAGAGTATATCCATACCCTGTTATTACAATCATTTTTAAAAGCAGAATACAATATTGCATTTATAGAGTAAAACCAAATTTTATATATGCATATACATATATGTACATACATACACTTTCTAAAAAACTAGAAGATACAAAAATATAGCTATTTTCTTTGTGTTTATGAGTTGGTTTTAATTTTCTTCCTTATAGCTTTTTATATTTTCTGATTTTTTTCAATGGACATCTCACTTTAAACTGAAAAGATAAACATTACTTTTAATGATTTTGTGAAATAAAATTATAGATTCACACCTTTCATTTGTATAGCAGTTTTACACATATTATTTCATTTTCTTACCTGTAAAATCAGGATAAGAATAATAACTTTAATAGAAAAATGTAATAATACATATAAAATGTCAGCAATAGTGTCTGGTAGATGATGAGAGCTCATTAAATGCATGCTATTATTATTTCACATATATTTCGCGTATTATTATTTCGCATATTATTATTTGACATAGGCAGGACAGAAATTACAATCTTAATTTTATAGATTAGGAAACTGAGGCTAAGAGAGTGCAGTGACCTGACAAGATCAGTGTTTCTTTCAATCACACCTTCACTGTTACAGATGACAGAAAAGAAAATTCTATTCTTAATGTCTAAAATCTTATTACACTAGATTTATTTTTGTTATTGAGAAATAATTCACATAACATTAACTTCACCCTTTTAAAGTATACAATTCAGTGATATTTAGTATATTGCCAAGGTGCAACCATCACCACTATCTAATTCCAGAACATTCCCTCAAAAAACAATATCCGTTAGCAGCCAGTGACCATTCCCTTCCCCCCACCCCAAAAGCCCTTGGAAATCACTAATCTCTTCTCTGTTTCTATGGATTTGCCAATTCTGAACATTCTCTATAAATAGAACCATAGACTATGTGACCTTCTGTGTCTGGAATTTCAGCATCATGTTTTCAAGTTTCATTCATGTTGTAGTATGTGTCAGTACTTCATTCCTTTTTATGGCTAAAAAATATTCCATTGTATGGATATATCGCATTTTGTTCATCCATTCATCAGTTATATACTAGATTTCTAGGCATAGCAATATGACAGTTTAACCAACTGAAACAACTGAATTAATAAATGAATTAGTAAAATTCAGCTCATCTAGTCCATTCATGACTTTTTATTTGCATCACTGCCACAAAAACCCTAATTCCATGATTTCCTTAAATAAGAAAACATCATCAGACAGATACCTTTAAAATTTAGAAATACATTTTTTCACCTTTCCTTGTAATCATTTCCTGTTTGTTTTCTGTTTGGTTACTAGAAACCAAGAATACTCCAATTCTTTCCAGGATCTTTTGTCCTTTGATTCATCTGTAAGTCTTTCAGTCTAGATTTTCTCAACTATGAACTATAAAATACTGACTCTCTGATACCCAAGTATTGTACCAAAGAGAAACCTAGTTTTTTCTTCCCTGGGGCTCTGGGACCTATGCTTATTTTCTCCACAGACAGATATTTAAATAGATAAATAGATAAATATCTGTCTGTGGCCCTATCCAGTTCTAGGAGTCTGTGATTCTAGTTTTTTGTTCGTGTGTAGATACCACCACTACCAACACCACTACTCCATCCCACTCTACCCCCACCTGCCATGACCTAATTCCATTTGAGTCATGGAATTTAGATGGAACTGACCTTCTTGTGGCTCTGGTGACAGAAGGAAATGGAACAAGGGGACAATGACATCATAATATAACAATTCCAGAGGTTCATATAGAACTCTACAGTTTACAAAGCAATTATCCATGCAATTCATCATACGATTCCCCATGACAGCCCCTTAAGTAGGCCAGACATTTTATTAACTTGGGAATTTGTCCAAGTTCATATGGTCAAGTGATGGGTCCTGAGGTTCCTGTCTCTCAATCTGTGTTCATTGTATTGTCTCACTCAACCACTCCACCTCTAATGTCACTGGACTCTAAAGAATGAACAGGTGAGGGCAAGTACTGATGACAAGTAGGCACTTACAGTGGTCACAAGGCATGTTCACTGACATGGCTATGCTAAATGGGAATAAAGGAAAGGGTGAAGACAGGAGTAAAGGGCCAATCAGAGGAATAACTGAAAGAATATCCAAGTGCACTCAAGGCCAATACTCCTGCACTACATAAAGAACACTAGCATCACAAACTCCAAAGCTTCTGAGAAATGAGAGTTTCTAAACCATCTATGGAGGCTCACTTAAACTTCACACTACTTGTCCAGTTCCATACCTTCCCACTGGAACATTGCTTGATGATGTGATGGTCTTCAATCTGACCTTCTGCAAGTATATGTTAAGCTGCTATTAGGGACCTTTAGGCAAGGCAGGCATATCACCATGAGTAAATGATACATAGAATAAGCAAACGGCTTTTTTCAGCGTTTTAATCCATTTCGTTGTCCACTAGGCTCCACCAAATTTTTGCCAGACTTCAAGACCTACATTATGCCCCCACTTTTGCTAACACCATTCCTTCATATATATCAGCTATGTAACTAACTGCCAGGTGTTTTGCATGTTTTATTGCATCACACCTGTGAGGTAAGCATTACTATCTCCATTTTACAGATGGGCAAACTGGGCTCAGAAACATGGACAACTTGCCCGAGCTACTCAGGGATAGAACTTCCAAATCTATTTTCTTTCTACTAAAATGCAGTACCTCTATTCTAACTCTCTATTAGAATTTCAATCAAAATCTTGCCAGAAGTTGAAATATATAAGACATTTTGAAGAAGTTTTTATTAGTATAAATTTATGAACATTCAAATTTCTAAATACACTGATAATATACTTATTAAAAAGTCAAGTAGTAAAATAATAAAGCTGCTTTGACACAGTTGCAATAGGCATTCTAGTTTCTGCCTCTTACTTCATGCTGTATTTTATTTAAATTAAAATAGAATTAAGAAAATCATGGCCCAGTAAGTACAAATGTATTTTAATAGTGGTTTGTGATCTCATCTCACACTTTGATTACACGAATATGACAGAAAAACACTTTATTTTGTCTGTGAAAAATTTGTTAACCTGGCTGTTCAAATTGACATGTTCATTTTCTCCAGAGTGTTAAAACTGGTCACATCACATTTTAGTGTGCATGTTATATTTATTACAGTTTTAGTAATAGTTTAAAATGTATTTAATATTTTAGAATAAATTCTTCCCAAATTGATCTATAAACTCAATGCAATCCTAATGAAAATATCAGCAATCTTCTTGTAAGAAATTGACAAGCAGAAGCTAAAATTTGCATGGAAATGCAAAAGATTTAGACTAGCCAAAACAATTTCTTAAAAGAATAATAAGGTTGAAGGATTTTCCCTCCCAATTCAAAGACTTACAAAAAAGCTACCATAATCAAGACAGTGTTGTATTAGAGTAAGTATAGACTTATAGATTAATGGAACAGAAGAGAGTCCAGTAGTAGAACCAAAATTAAATGGTCAATTGATTTTTGACAAAGATGCAAAATGGGAATCATCTGAGAAAATGGGAAAATCAGCAAAATCTTGTTGGAATAACTGGATCTGTGTAGGGGAAAAACTTAACCTTTACCCTTACCTTACATATAAAAATAACTGAAAATAGATCATAAACACAAGAACTAATAGTATGAATTTCTGGAAGAAAATATAGAAGAAAATGTTTGTGACATCCAATTAGAAAAAGCACAAAAGCATAAATCATAAAAGGAAATATTTATTAAAGTGCTCTTTAAAAAGTTAAAAAGACTAAAAGATATCATTTCACAATATAGATAAATCAAGTCATTATGCTGTATACCTTAAATTTATACAATGCTGTATGTCAATTATATCCCAATAAAACTGGGAGTAAAAAGAAAGAAAGCAAAAGAAATACTGTGATAATATACATGCAAAACATACATCTGACAAAAGGCTTATGTCCAGAATATATAAGAAATTCTTAAAAGTCAGAAAGAAATAACTTAATAAGAAAAGGTAAAATATTTAAACAGACACTTTGTAAAGGAAGGTATAAAATGCCAATAAGCACGTGAAAAGATGCTCAACATCACAAATTACGCAGAAAATGTCATTAAAACTACATAAGCTATTTACCACACACTTGACAATATCAAGTATTGGTAAGGAGGTGAGGCAGTGAAAACTCTCATACAGTGCCTGTGTGAAAGTATAAAATGGTACAGTTTTCCATCAGGTTAAACGCATACATGCTGTATGATCCAGAAATCTCACTCCTAGATATTTACCCAAGGCAAATAAACACATATGTCCACCAAAAACTTTTACATGAATATTTATAGCACCATGATTCATAATAGTGAAAAACTGGAGACAGTCCAAGTATTAGTGAATGGATAAACAAATAGGAGTATATCCATACCATGGGATACCATTCGGCACTAAAAGAAACAAATATTAATACACTCAATAATATGGTTAATCTCAAAAACATTATGCTAAGTAAAAAAGAAAGATAAACACAAAGGACTAATGCTAGAATTCTATTTATATGAAACTCTAGGAAAGGCAAAACTATAGTGACAGAAAGTAAATCAGCAGTTGCCTTGGGGCCAGAGTTGGGGGAGCAAAGGGGCACAAGGGAACTTTTAAGGGTGGTAGAAATGTCCTATCCTGATAATGGAAATGGTTATACAGTCATATACAATGACCCAAATTTATTAATCTTTACACTTAGATTTGTAACCCATATAAAGTATACCTCGACAAAACTAGGGTGAAATATTTTTTTTAATTACTAAAGTTTCAGAATCCCTTAAAAAAGAAAAAAAACTGTCCTAGCCTAAGTACAGAAGTGGCTTCCCTTCTCCAAAATAATACCAAGGAAACACATAGAAGTTATACAAAATATATGAAAGATTGACTTCCTTCCTGATGCTTGTTTTTTCTTGTCCCTCTAATCTCCATCTCAAGAAAAATTAGAAATTAATCAATTATAGCTTAAACACTTATGGCTGACTTTAATATATACAAAACTACTAAATATTAAATAGTTTCCTAGAGAAAAATCTTTGTTACAGGAGACTTTTTCATTGGACCGTAGCCAATTAAGGCATTTAAAAATAAGTGAGAAACAGATTGTTTTGGTTTGTCAGTTTTTTGGGTTTGGGGGGTTTTGTTTGTTAGTTTTGACAGTACTTAGCTATTTCATTATGCTTTCCTATTGCCACAAAGCATATTTATGATTCATCTGTCAACACCCAGTGTCAGATAATTAGCCATTTACATATTTCACCTGTACTGTGATGAAAATGATATCACAACTTGCAAGCGATCCCCTTGAAGATGAAACTGAAAAAATTTGTGGCCACATGTTGTTTTAAACCTGTATTCATTACACCTCCTGACTGCATGTCATCCAAGAGAGGCCAAACAGATGTGTAAAAATAGTTATTTAACAGGGAGGAAAATACTGTAAAATTGTTTATGGCAGGACAGCAGGTTCTTATAGGCAAAATAAATTACAAATAGATTTCTCAATTACTTTTTAAAGCCTGGTATTTGATTCTTATATAACAGTCAAAAATCAATTTTGCATGGAATTTATGTGAATGCTTCATTATTAATAAAGCAGTGGTTGGTGGCTGCTACGTCCTCCCCACAAAAGCAGCACACAGTGGGGAGGCATTCATGTGCCAGGCTATGCAATCCTTTATCTTTTTTATCCTTGGCTTCAGCATCATAAAAAAGAAAGGGAAGAAGAGATGAATTCCAGGCAAATTTTAGGCATAGGCTTCTGGCAGCACCTATTTCAAGAGGGTAGGAGGGGTGCCCTGAGAGTATTCAATGGTGGATGTTGGAACAATCCTGACTCTCTTACTCCTTGTTCATATTGTACCCCAAAGGACTTTTTAAAAATAAACTTCTAATCAAACAAATAACACCAGATGTTAAAAAAGGCATTGAATGCCATTTCTCGCTCTAATCCTAGCATACTCCATCCCAGGACTAGAATTCACTGTTGACCTCATGAATTTATTTCAAATGATTGGCCAGTAGTGCTTTTTTCCAAATCATTTAATGACAATTGCTAATTTGTAAAAGAAAAGAACTTGTTTCCGACTCAAACATTCTAAACACGTAACAAGCATATTTATCTCCAATTCACAAATAGGAAAATTGAATTTCATTAATGTCCACAGACCATAATACTCTGCTCTCTATTTTGGACATGATCCATCAAATCATGAATACTCCCTTCCCAAAAGAAAAGTGTAGTGTAATAAGAAAACCTAGCATCTGTGGTTAGCTTTCCTTAACCACCTGGGTGACACTGAACAAGTTATATCACTGCTTTAGGCCTTGCCTCTTCCCCCAGGAAAATAAGATGGTTCCAAAAAATTATGTGAGGTTTATTTCAGATCACAAACAACTCTAGGACTCAGGCAACGAGGGGGGAAAAATACGTTATTCTCATTACATGTGAAAAACAAAAAGAAAATCGTATCTTTGGTCACCACCATGGGAAAATACTCATCTTCAGAAGTTAAATAATAGCTACATGCTATTTCTTCCATTGGGTCCACATTTCAAAGAGACTCTTTGGGTAAAAGGCAGGGATCTCCCTGACTCTGGGTGCGTGCTGCATGTTTCTAGATACTGATTTCTCCTTGATTTGAATTTCTGTTCAATGCATTATCACACCTGGTAACTGTGGGCAAGCAGCCCTTGCTCCTAAGCTTCCATGTCAGCCACTAATCAGAAATGCAGTAGTAACACAATCATTAAATGAACCCAAAAAGCTGTGGCAAGATCTAGCTTAAAAAATTCTACTTGAAACAGAGTTGTACATCAGGTAACTCCTTACAGATGTAGAATGCCAGGAGTTTATTTATTAATAAAGTCCAAGACAGAAAAGAAGGTCTTATCCCTCTGTCTTTAGAACTGGATGTGACGTATTATCAAGAAACGACATGGCCTAACTACAGACATTCCTCAGAGATACTGCAGGTACAGTTTCAGACCACTGCAATAAAGTGAGTAGCACAATAAAGTGAGTCACACAAATTTTTGGTTTCCCAGTGCATATAAAAGTTATGTTTACACGATACTGTAGTCTGTTAAGTATACAATAGCATTATGTCTAAAAAATGCACTTAGTTTAATTTAAAAATACTTTATTGCTAAAAAATGTTAACCATCATCTGAGCCTTCAGTGAGTCGTAATCTTGTGGCTGGTAGAGGGTCTTGCCTCAGTGTTGACTCATCAGGGTGATGGTTGCTGAACATCAAGGTGGCTGTGGCAGTTTCTCAGAATAAGACAATAATGAAGTTTGCTGCATCCAGTGACCCTTCCTTTCATGAACAATTTCTCTGTAGCATGCAATGCCATGTGACAGTATTTTACCTACAGAACTTTCAGTCATGCAGTTAATCCAACTGAAATCAGAAAAATCAGTATTTGGGGGAGGGGGTCTCAAAAAGAAAGATACATTTTTTTTCTAAGTCAAATTCACATTTGGAATTTACTGTGCAAATGCTGCTTATAAACTCAAACAGAAGCTTATTCACTGTTCATCGCAGTTGATTGCGTGAATGGCCTCAATTTTCATCCCTACTTGTATCCATGCCCTTTGTCTGTGACTTTGCAGCTCCTCTCACTAAAGGAGCAAA
>NW_024354875.1:35958817-36034149 GCF_902729225.1 Pteropus medius
CAAAGGACTTTTTAAAAATAAACTTCTAATCAAACAAATAACACCAGATGTTAAAAAAGGCATTGAATGCCATTTCTCGCTCTAATCCTAGCATACTCCATCCCAGGACTAGAATTCACTGTTGACCTCATGAATTTATTTCAAATGATTGGCCAGTAGTGCTTTTTTCCAAATCATTTAATGACAATTGCTAATTTGTAAAAGAAAAGAACTTGTTTCCGACTCAAACATTCTAAACACGTAACAAGCATATTTATCTCCAATTCACAAATAGGAAAATTGAATTTCATTAATGTCCACAGACCATAATACTCTGCTCTCTATTTTGGACATGATCCATCAAATCATGAATACTCCCTTCCCAAAAGAAAAGTGTAGTGTAATAAGAAAACCTAGCATCTGTGGTTAGCTTTCCTTAACCACCTGGGTGACACTGAACAAGTTATATCACTGCTTTAGGCCTTGCCTCTTCCCCCAGGAAAATAAGATGGTTCCAAAAAATTATGTGAGGTTTATTTCAGATCACAAACAACTCTAGGACTCAGGCAACGAGGGGGGAAAAAATGCGTTATTCTCATTACATGTGAAAAACAAAAAGAAAATCTTTTTGTCTTTGGTCACAAAATCTTTGGTCACCACCATGGGAAAATACTCATCTTCAGAAGTTAAATAATAGCTACCTGCTATTTCTTTCACATGTAATTCTCATTACATGTGAAAAACAAAAAGAAAATCTTTTTGTCTTTGGTCACAAAATCTTTGGTCACCACCATGGGAAAATACTCATCTTCAGAAGTTAAATAATAGCTACCTGCTATTTCTTCCATTGGGTCCACATTTCAAAGAGACTCTTTGGGTAAAAGGCAGGGATCTCCCTGACTCTGGGTGCGTGCTGCATGTTTCTAGATACTGATTTCTCCTTGATTTGAATTTCTGTTCAATGCATTATCACACCTGGTAACTGTGGGCAAGCAGCCCTTGCTCCTAAGCTTCCATGTCAGCCACTAATCAGAAATGCAGTAGTAACACAATCATTAAATGAACCCAAAAAGCTGTGGCAAGATCTAGCTTAAAAAATTCTACTTGAAACAGAGTTGTACATCAGGTAACTCCTTACAGATGTAGAATGCCAGGAGTTTATTTATTAATAAAGTCCAAGACAGAAAAGAAGGTCTTATCCCTCTGTCTTTAGAACTGGATGTGACGTATTATCAAGAAACGACATGGCCTAACTACAGACATTCCTCAGAGATACTGCAGGTACAGTTTCAGACCACTGCAATAAAGTGAGTAGCACAATAAAGTGAGTCACACAAATTTTTGGTTTCCCAGTGCATATAAAAGTTATGTTTACACGATACTGTAGTCTGTTAAGTATACAATAGCATTATGTCTAAAAAATGCACTTAGTTTAATTTAAAAATACTTTATTGCTAAAAAATGTTAACCATCATCTGAGCCTTCAGTGAGTCGTAATCTTGTGGCTGGTAGAGGGTCTTGCCTCAGTGTTGACTCATCAGGGTGATGGTTGCTGAACATCAAGGTGGCTGTGGCAGTTTCTCAGAATAAGACAATAATGAAGTTTGCTGCATCCAGTGACCCTTCCTTTCATGAACAATTTCTCTGTAGCATGCAATGCCATGTGACAGTATTTTACCTACAGAACTTTCAGTCATGCAGTTAATCCAACTGAAATCAGAAAAATCAGTATTTGGGGGAGGGGGTCTCAAAAAGAAAGATACATTTTTTTTCTAAGTCAAATTCACATTTGGAATTTACTGTGCAAATGCTGCTTATAAACTCAAACAGAAGCTTATTCACTGTTCATCGCAGTTGATTGCGTGAATGGCCTCAATTTTCATCCCTACTTGTATCCATGCCCTTTGTCTGTGACTTTGCAGCTCCTCTCACTAAAGGAGCAAACCTATTTCCTCATATCTTGAAACTGGTCTTGGACACATGACTTGCTTTGGCCAACAGAATGAAATGAAACTGACGGGTCTGCCAGTACTAAGCTTAGACCTGAAGAAGTCTTGCATGTTTCTGCTTATTTTCTACTTCTGCCATTGCCATGACAAGCACATGCCTGTGTTATCTGTGGGTCTCAAGAGAAGGGTGAGAGACATGTGGAGCAAAGCCAAGTCAGCCTAAATAAGCCCAACCTAGATTGGCCAGACCTCAAATACAAGAGGGAAGGAACCTAGCCGAGATCAACCAAACCCTGCAGATGCAGGAGAAAAAAAATGTCTATTGTTGTATGTCCATGAGATGCTGTACTTGTTTGTTATGCAACAATTTCATGGCAATAGCTAACTATTACATTGACCTTCCATAATATTAACTGATACTGACGATGTTGACATTGTCACGACTTCTCAAGATATTTATGACTATCTGGCCTCTCCCTTCCTTTATGATCATGAGTTAATAGATTCGGAATCATCATAATTTTATTCTTTTTGATAAACAATCATTCTCATGTTCTTGAGCATCTTAGACAAGGAGTTCTCAAATTTTCGATGTGCTCAAAACCACCTAGAGGGCTTCTTAAAACAGATTGCTGGGCCCCATCTCCAGAGTTTCTGATTCAGTGGGCCTGTGGTCAACTCCCACAGGAGAACATGCATTTCTCACAAGTTCTAGGTGGTGCTGATGCTGCTAGTTCTGGGACCACACTGTGAGATCCACTCCCTTAGGTCATCAATGGTTAAGCACAAGATTGCGGTTCACAAACCCATCTGTGTTTTTCCAAGGCACATTTTCCATCACCTTCTCCCTCCAACCAATAAATAAATGGGGCCAGAGCCAAGATTCCGTAGCTTTCCAGATGAGCTCCTTCTGGAAGAGGCGGCCTATGTAGCAAATAGCAAACAGGGTTCCCAAGCCACACAGCAGGGACCCAGCACACTCTCTGCCCCAAATGTACAATTATTCCAGAGATTTGGGAAGCTTCCTGGCTTGTGTCCAAGATGCGCAGATTTGGAAGGATAAAAGAGAGTTCACACTTCTTCTCAGTGTCCACCTCAAAGCATCTGTTCTTAAATTCCTCATCGTAGAATTCTGGGGTTTTACTGTCAGGGAAAAATCTATTTAAATGTGTGCAATCAATTTCCGTCTCAAATCTCCGTGGCAGGTATTCTCATTTTGTCCCACTTGCTGCGTATGCAGTGATCTCCCACTGGGAAAACAGAACAGCTTTTGCTCATGGTGCAACTCAATTCTGATTTCTTTTTTACAACGATCTTAAGTTAAATTTGAACTCAGACACTTTCACATGGCTCCTTAGCATCATCAAGAGTTGGCAGAAATCTGAGTCCTCTGAGTGATGTTTATTTGCAGTGCTGCCTCAGAAAATTAAACCAAATTAAAAAGCTGCCCCTTGAAACTCAAAGTTTTTAAAATGCAATAGGGAAATAGTAAGCAATTATAAAGAACTGGCCAGCCTGCTTTACCTTTCATATCCTTTTAAAAAAAAAAAATAAATAAAGCATGGTTTTCATCTGCTAACTGCTACATTATTCTAACTCAATGGCTATGCTTTGAAGAAGGGTAGGGTTGCCCTTGAGGTGTGTGAACACTTGCCCAGGGGGCTGGGGAATGTCTGGCACTTTTCTGCTCATAGCTTGGAGTAGTAGAAAAATTTCCAGTCTGTTTTATAGAAGTAGTTTGACCCTATTTTGAAAATCTTTTCATTTTGCAAAGAATTTTCATAAGAATCTAGTTGCTCAATAATTACAATCAACTACTATTTTGCCTATAAAGTTGTAGACTATTTGACATATTAAAACTAAAATGTTATTTCCATTCAACAGATATGTATCAAGCACCTATTACGTGTAGTGTAGCCACTGTGCCAGATGATAGAGATACAGAGACGAAAATATTCTCTTTGCGTTCAAAGAGCCTATAATACTTCTGATGAAACAGAATCCCAGAATGAATAATTATTCCTTTATTCAATTCAACACATATATATTGAATGCCCGCTATGTCTTAGGCATAATGTTTACTGTACAGTAGAGCACACAACGATAATAAAGGTAGTCTTGATTCCTGCTCAAAGTTTAGTGTTGTGAGAAAGTCAGATAGCTACTGACCAAAAATGCGTGACAAATTTGTGACTTAGGACAACCTTATGGCAGTAGTATGGGGCCAGGAGATCCTGTTTTAATCTGTGAGGTCAGAGGAAGCTTTTGGAAGAAGTAACACTTAAGTTGAGATCAGAAAGTGCAAAAGAAGATACTGAGAAAGGAGGAAGGAGAAAGAAAAGAGAAGAGGAAACAGATCTGCAAAGGTCAGAGATAATTTGTCACCTATAAAAAACTGAAAAAAAATATCAGTATAATGAGGAAGCATAAAGGAGGGATTCATAAGAGATGACAGAGATACCCAGGCCTCATCTCAAAGCCCCACCATCACTCAGTCCTTAGATGTTTACTAAGCACCTCCTCTGTGCCTAGCCCTGCTGTCCAAGTTCAGGATCCATCAGTGAACAAAGCAGACAAAGAACCCTGCTCTCAAAGAGTTTACATTCTAGCAGGAGGGAAACAGACAATGAAGAAGAAATCTAACAAGTAAACTTTACAGCATAGGAAAAAATTATGAATGCAATGAGAAAAAGAGGAGAGAAAGTCACACTAATATGAGAGACAGAGAATATGGGAATTCCCTACAGAAAAAAGAGGAAGGAGAAGAGGAGAAAGATTTCAGGCAAAGGTAAAACCAGTAGTGGCTGCAGAAGCTTCCTTATCTCCTCTTGAGAGGGTATTGCTGTCTCGTCACCACGTGAACCCAGATTGTAGCATCTCAGCAAGTTGGTCCTGCATAGGGAGCGGGTAAAGAGAGTTAACCAGTGAAGATATATGGCCATATGTTTCATCCATTATCTGTTATATCCAGTTTCTTCAATCGTGAGTTGATTTTCTTTTATGCTTGGCAATAAAAGAAAGTGAAGTCATCTCTCTGTTAAGCCAGACTATTATCTTAATGGTACGTTACTTTACACAATGTTTTTATGTTTGAATTGTTTGCCATTACTTTTCTGATATAAAGATCTTTTGTTTCTTTTAAGTTTGTTTTTGTTTTTAAGACTCCCACTCATCAAACCCTGTATTTCTCACCAGAGGTATCTTGCAATTTCAGGTAATTGCCACCAGGTGGACAAAAGTTTCTGGACTTACTGTTAAACAACAAATAAAACAAATGAACATCTCAGTTTCTCTTGAGCATGAATAAATGGGAAATCTAGAGGGCATGCTTTCCCTCTCCGTTTTGATTTTTCCATATACTTTGAACTCTATTTAAAAAGCAACTAAGCAAAGCATAAGCCTTACATGGATGCCTGGAGCATTAGGTTGCTACTTTACCTGGTCTTGGTTCTCCTCTAGATAGAAGCAGACAAAAGGGAGAAGGGTCTTTTTGTTTCAGGTCTCTATCTTTCCAGTGTATTCTCACAATGGTGCTTTAGACTCAAGGCAGCTCAATAGTCCTTTTAAGCAATTGCACTTACTCTACCAACCCTGCTTGTCCTGCAGCACTTAACCAAGAAACAGATATCTCATTTCTTCTGGATCCTCTTCTCCTTAGCTGTTCCCAGTTTCTCTATCTTTATCAGAAGCAGAAACGTCCCACAGTGCATCTAAATGTTATAAAAATTCCTGATTGTATTTTTCCAAACAGTAGCTTTCCTGCCTTCTGGCTTCTAATTCTGAATTTTTCTCTATTTGAGAAATGTTTCAGTTTCCCATTCCCCTTTCTGATCAATAGCTGGCCTCTACCTACAATTGATTCCTTCTTCAACTAGCTTTAAATCATAGTATCAGATAGTAGCTGCTTTTTGTTCAAAGGTTTAGTGTTACAAAAATAGTCACAACAATACTAAAATAAAACGTGTAACTTGCTTTTTATTTATGCAAGAAATTAGATGGATTTTTTTCTGTAGGGCAGCGCTCCTTAATTTTTAAATATCCCATACTTCTGTATGAAAACATGGGAACATATTTACACTAGTCTTGGGATTTCAGGTAATGAGCCTAATTTCTCCAAAAATAACAGGCCCCCTCCCCTCCCCCTCTTCCCAGAAAAACTTCCTTAGTCTGAATTTGAAACTAAAGGCATATTGATTTCTGGGGAGGTGTAACCTTCTGTGTTTAAACCAGTAACGAGGACAGTGTTTTTACAGAAAGTTTCAAGTGCAAATGTTTTCTAGACATTCTGGATCCTTGCAACCTAAAATGTGGTCCTTGACCATTTGAATTATTTAAATATGGACACACTGCCAATATGCTGATATAAGAATATAAGAATCTGCATTTTAACAAGACTCCCTGGTGATCGATATAAACATTAAAGTTTAAGAAGAAATGTCAATAAGATGATGTTGGGTTCCAGGACTGTTCTTCCCAGGCAGAAAGTGGTATGAGACAGTGGTAGGGCTGTTATTTTTCTTCTTTAACACAGCCACCGTTTCAGTCTTTCACTAAATTCACGCCCTTGACAATCAGCCCTCTCGCAGTAGAACCTTCTCAGTGCTTTGGCCACATCCCTGTCCGCCATAAAACTCATTTCTAAGTCTTCAATTATCAATCCCCTCTCTCCTTCTGAATCCTCCATTTCTCTAGTGTTGAGAATGCCTGAACATAGGATAACGTGAAACAAAAGAGGAAAGACTCATATTTTTTTAACATCCCTCTTGACTCCGAAGATTAGTGCTGCCCAATAGAACTTGCTGTGACGATGGAAAAGTTTCATATCTTCACGGCTCAGTCTGAGAGCCACTAGCTCTATGTGACCATTGAGCAACTGAAATGTTACTAGTGTGACTGAGAAACTGAATATGTTTTAATTCACTGGCTATTTAAATTTAAATCTTAATTAAGAGTTTTAAATTTTTAAATTCATTTTCTCAATCACTATATCCACATTTCCAGTGCTTAAAAGCCACATGTGGCAAGTGGCTATATTACTGGACTATTTTTAATATAAATATTTTAATATAAATATTCAAAAAACATTTTATAATATAGTGGCTATATTACTGCAGGTCAAGATCATCTCTTGGGATTTTATGCCTTCCTACCTTTTGATTACTGCTTGGATGGTGACTGCATCATCATTTAATGTCCAATCACAATAGCTCAGTGACTAAAGTGTGTATATCAGGATATGACTGCTCTTTTTATAGTTACCATATATCTCCTTCCCTTGTTTAGAAACCTCCTTAGAAACTAAAGGTCAAAAGGAGGGTTTTTAAAAAATTATCACAAAATTCTATAAAAATACCCCCAATAAAATGTCCACCTTGTAATAACCTCAATATAGTTGTAAACCTCTTTGAGAGCTTTCTTCTTTCAGAGATTCCAGAGGTATAGAAAGGAACTAGCATCATCAGCATGCTTCACCATCAAACATCTGAATGTGTTAGAAGAAGAAATCAAATATTCTGATTGGCTAATAAGTCTGAGCCGGGACTAATGAACCATAATTCTCTGTTCAGAATTTATGAGGTTTCATTGTCATTTAATTAACAATATAAATATTAAAAAAACATTTTGTAATAAAATTTTATAATTGTTATAAGACACCCTAATACAAGATTTATGGGGTACTAATTCCCACCCAGTTTTGTTGAAACTAGACATGAATGAATACATTAAAATGCATACTATATCATGTCTTAGTGCATAAAAAATAAAGTGGCAAAAAAGTGTTCCAAAATTCAAAATCCTATCCCCTTAGAAAGAAAGCAAAGAAATTCAATGAAAATGTAATTTATTGAGTTTGAGTTTTTATTCATTTTTCCACTGGTAATTATATTTCCCACACAAGAGACAGTTATTGAAGAGGTTCAAAAAAATTAAACTGTTTTTTTTTTAACTGGTTTTTTTTTTTTGACTCTAGATTTGTAAGCTTTCACTCCTCTGCAGAGAGGCCATGTTTTTTCCTCGTAAATCACCTCATAATTTTAAAATGCAATAATAATAAAACATTAGCAGTCAGCAGAACACAAAGATCAGAATTTTCTGAACAGCAGCCCTGAATCATATTCAGTATCATAATCACTTATTTATAATTCATTATCTTTTATAATATCGACAAAGTACCTAGCACTGTGCAGTGTGCCTTGCATATTCCACTTCAGTGAATGTTTACAATCACCCATGAAGTTAGCAATTTCCCATTCACCTGTTTTACAGGTGATAAAATGATAAAATTGAGACTTGAGTTGAGTGGCCCGAAAAGCTCTCCTGGTAGAGACAGGACTCAAACCTAGGCAATCTAATTCGAAGATTTAGCTCTTTGACCACATCCTACCTGTAGGGTAGCCAGCGAAATTAATCCCATTAACACATAGGAACACTAGAGCAGACAGATAAGAACTAAACCTTCATCATCAGGGCTCAGACAGCAGTTGGTGAACTTGGAATAACAAGGCAACTCTTGAGTCCAGCAAGCCCCTCAGGGCTGAGGAGAGGCTTGGAGTTAGGCTTAAAGGAAAGGCAGGAGAGACCCCTTCACAGGGCAAGCCAAAGGAGACCATGGACCAGAAAAGTGCTCCTGGGAACTTAGTGAGATTAAAAAAAAAAAATGTATATACCAACAGGATTTCATGACTGTGAGTGTTTAGGTATCCAAAGATTCTAGCTTGAGTTTAAGGATCTGGTTACACTGGGTAACAGTCAAAGATTTAGAGGGTATAGGAAGTCCTGGGAAAAGATGCATCCTGACAGTGAAACATCCTGGTGCAATCACAACCCTCATTATTAGAGAGGAGAAGGGAGTGGCCGTCTGAGTTATCCAGGATTCAAGCAGGAGCTCCAGGGCCAGGGCACAGGTGTGTAGCAAAGGAGCAGGTAGAGTGGACAGCAGCAGCGCTGGGAGCCCTGGGCCCTGACGGCAGCCACTGCAGCACAGCTATTGGGTCTGGGCATCACTTGCAGCCAGGTATTCCAAGAGCAAGTCCAGCTTGCGGGGAGCAGGTTGTCTCCTCATGGCCAGGTTTGCAGAACATGTAAGACACTCCTTGGGAGCCTCGAAATTGAAGGGAAGCTGGGCAGAGAAGTATATTTTGTGACTATCCTAGTGACCTGATTTTTCTCTCCAAGCTGATGACCCGAAAGGAGAAGCACACAATGCCACCTATCAGTGGTCTCAAGTTTGAATGGGAAGGGGATACCAGCCCAAACACAAAAACTAAAAGTGATGAAATCCAGATGTGGGCTATGAGACTTCAGGAGGAGGGAGAATCCCAACACTGGCGCTTCTTAAGACCCAAATCCTCTTCCAGTTGCAATTGTGTGACTCTCTATTAGCCACTGTGCTTGGAGTAGCCGAAACCTGAATCATTCTGTGGAGCTTTCTTGATAAAGTTCAAACCACCATATTCTGACCCTAGCATAATCTGTCACTTGATACAGTCTATCTGAAGAAAACCTGAACATTATGGGTCACTTAACCCTCTACTTGTGCCTTAGTTTATTGTTTTTGTTTTGTTATCTGCATGGCCTATACCTGAAAAGCCACCTAGGTATGAAATAATAAACTGCCGGGTGAATGGACAGGGTCCTGGTAGTGAGTATTGTCTTCCGCAGTATAACGTGCCATTGTACTTTTAGTGAGGCAAATGCTAATGTCCTTAATGACAATCAAAGAAAATCCAGAACCAAGTAAAAATCCTCACAAAATTTACTGAACATTCTAAAAATCAGCACAAATAAAGCCCCACCAGTCTCTCTGCCATCTAACCCAAACTCTACATGTCCCCATCTACTTCTTGAGTATTACAATCCAATCTCATCTCATTCATCAGTGAATTGTCTTCAGATTATCTTTCTTTCCTGTAAATATAACCAAGGAAGACCGAGTTCTGTCATTAAAACTATACTGGTTAGTATTTTATACTGAGAAAAATGCATAATGGCTAACTTTTTCCACTATAATTTATAGCAATCCCATTCTCTAGAAGTGATTCCTGGGCTTGAGGAGAGAGTGAGTGGTAGAGTTAGTTCAGATCACTGGGTTGTTTGAAAAGGAAATCAGTGCTCACCCATCCCTATGCATAGTGTGACAAGTGTCATAAAATACAGCTACAAACAGAACTTTAGACCTTCAAATATTTGAACTTGTCGAGCAGAGAGACATAAAAAGAAAACATTGAAAACTAATTGAAGATACACAATATGGAGGTTCCTCGAAAAACTAAGAATTGATCTACCATATGATCCAGTAATCCCTCTACTGGGTATTTACCCCCAAAGACTTGAAAACCCATATCCGAAAAGATATTTGTACACCGATATTCATAGCAGCATTATTCACAGTGGCCAGGACATGGAAGCAACCGAAGTGTCCTATGATAGATGAGCGACTAATGAAGCTGTGGGGTACATATATACAATGGAATATTACTCAGCCATAAGAAGAGATGAAATACTGCCATTTGTGACAACATGGATGGACCTCAAGATAATCACGCTAAGCGAAATAAGCCAGACAGAAAAAGCTGAAAACCACATGATATCATTTATATGTGAGATATAAACCTAAAAGCAACAAATGAATAGGATAAACAGAGACTCATGGACATGGACTATAGACTAGTGGTTACCAGAGGATGGAAGGGATGAGGGAGGGGAGAGGTAGCTGGGTAAAAGGTGTTAAATATGTGGTGACAGAAAGAAATCTAACTATGGGTGGTGAACACACAATGCAGTGTATATATATATGTACATATATATATATGTATATATATATATATACATATATATATGTACATATATATATATATATACATATATATATATATATGCCTTACTGCTAAATTATACACTTGAAATATACTGGATTTCATTAACCAATGTCACCATAATAAAAAAATTTTTAATAAAATAAAATAAATTGAAGATACAGTAGTTCCCTTTGTCCACGGGGCATATGTTCCAAAACTTCCAATGGATATCTGAAATGGTGGACAGTACTGAAGAGTATATGATCAATAAGAAGACCAGTTTTTCCAAACACAGAAGAAAAAAGAGAGCCAGGCAAGGGGAAGGAGAGAGTAGGGGAGTGAGCAAGATAGTTAGACTCCAGTGGGTGTCCCTGAGAAGAGGCCTAATCTCTGCCCCTGACACTCCTAGGCTGATTCCAGGGGTGGGAGATCAAGCAACCGTGTCTGGGATTAATCTGAGATGACAAAGGCAGAGCAGACCAGCGCCTCATACCACGTGGGCCCAAGAGAGCAGCTAGGTCTAAAGTTGTGCCGTACACCAGTGTTAGGCTGGTGTCATTGAGTAGAAGTAGCTGCCCAGGTTGTCTAGGAGAAAAGTCTTGAGGCAGCCTCACCAAGCAATAAAATGCAGACAAGAAACCTACGACCTGCTAGGGCTGCCTAACGGGATAGGAAGGACACAATAGTGAGTGGAGCGGGCGACCACACAGGACCAAGGACAGCGCAGGAGCTATCTGTAGGGAGAGATGACTTCTAGCAGCCAGTGCCCTGGCCTCCCGTTGCCTTAAGTCTATGTAAGTACTAAAACTTCAGATAAAGAGGCAAGAAAGAAGAAGCCTTCAGTTAACTGAGAACCATCCTGATTTGACACAGTTCATTCTAAATGGACAAAGAACACATTTTCTCCACCAGACAAAATGAAGTCTTGAGATGGAAAGTAAGTCTATTGCATAGAAATAAAGTTTTATTCTTATACACTCTAGTTTGTGAAAATAGCCAGCTTCCAAAGCAGACAAATCAGATTTTGGTTCTTTCTATTATTTAGAAAGAAACCTTAAAAAAAGCTTTCTTTGCTGAATCCCATAGGATGCCTGGTACACAGCAGATGCTCATGAGCGAGGGTGAATGTTCCTCTAAGAATAATCTCCCAGCTGCACTTAAAGTTTTATTTAATTCAAATAAGTATTTATGCATGTGATATCTAAGCTCAATGCTGTCATGTATTTGAAATACACCAATATGCAAAAAAGTGGGGAGTGTCTCAGAGTAATTAATAAGATATAAGTGAAAAGGAAATTAAGGAAGATACACTGTTAAATTGAAATTTCTCTCCCAAATAAGGAAGGGAAGTTTATTGGAGAAAATGATCCTGAGGCTGGGATTTGATAGATTGTTAGTAATACCCAAATATCACTTTAACCAATAAATTTTAGAATTCCCCATGGGAGAAAAAGTTTTTACAAGATTTTCGACAGTTTGTAAAAAATACAGTGATTTCAGCCTTTCTATCTGAAGAGAGTACAAACAAGTAGTGATATGGTCAAGAGAGTAAAATGAACCATCTACAAACTTGAAAACAATGTTGTTAGACATGATGGATCTGAACTGAAACCCGGGATTTCTCTAATCTCTTGCCATATTCTAATATCTACTGTAATTCTAATTATCAAGGTTTTTGCAAGTTTTTATACATTTTTTGTTTCGTTTTGTTAGCATCAGTGAGGAGGGGGGAGGCCTGACTGCTTGATTGGAAGCCCAGGCAACTAACTGATATGGCTCAGCTGACCAGCAGATCCCAGCCAGCTAGCTAACCATAGTGAAACGTTTTGCCTACACAAGACAATTCATCATTCGAGCCTGCATTACTGGCAGGTAAAAAAAAAAGTCCATTAAACTAAAATGCACTGTAAATAGGCGACTTGTTAACTTGGTCACAATTAATTATACAGTTAATTTCTATAACTAGTCAGGCTCTAGCATTTGTTTCGGCGATGTTCCTGAGGCATTTTTTTTTTCTTTTTATTTGGACATGGGGAAGAACTGACAGTGGGGTGAGATTTATTGGGGTATAAATGTGGTTACCTAAATAAAAGATTAATGTTGTAAAGTCTATCAATAAAAATTTAGTGATTAAAAACAGAAGTGTCAGATTTGTTTCAAGTCTCCTGGCTCCTACTGAATTGGAGTCGATTTTTTAATGTTCTTTTAAATGGAATTTTTCGTGAATGAATTTAACGGGATTTTGAGATTTGTTTTGGTCTGATCTCATACATGATGACTTTTTTAAATACAGGGAAAAGATTAAACTAAAAATAAAAGAAAGAAGGAGAGAGAAGGGAAGCAAAAAGCCTCTGATACTTTATAGTTTCCCCCAAATTCCTGCTCTCATGTTATCAATCTTTCCAATGACACTGATGTTTATAGAGCACATTTGACATGCTAAAGCCCAGGGTTCTCCTGCTCCTGTAGAACTAAACAGTTTACTATGACACTAACAAAAAAAACCTGTATGCAGTGTTGCATAATCAAAATTACAATAGGTAATAGAGCATACCAGGAATAAGTTAATGCTCTATACTCAATGAATCGTAATTAAAGTAATAATATAGAGGTCAGGCCTTATAAACTGCCTTAAACTGAGATTGCATATGAAGCCCAGGTTGTCATGCCCTCTCTCCTCTGGTTTCTTAACCTGTTAAAATATGTCACATTCTTCCCCAGAATCTGTAAGAAATTCATCATCATCGATAAACTTTGGTATTATTACTGAGGCTTACCTGGTCTAAATTATTCCAAAATTTTAAGTCAAACCAGCCTTATCCCATGCTCTATATTCTGGAGTTTACTCTATTTATAAAGCCCCTAATCAAAATTTTCAAGCGATACAAACCCAAGTATACATTATTCATGTCATCCTCTGTGCGGGAGATAGACTAAATTATACACATTAAATATAGGTGTATATTTATATAATTACTTATATTTATACTCTTAGGAAAAAATAGCTTCCTTTAGTGGACAGGAAGGTCCAATCTGGCTTTATCCTTACAAGTTCTCCAACATATGACCAAACGTTGACTATCTCAGAAAAGTCACCCATAATTTATAGTCTTTGAGGATGGGCTAAAACACTTTTTTTTCTTGTCCCTCTCTTTCAAAAGTTCTTCATATGTATTATTATTATTATTAAAGTATTATTGAGTACCTACAATATACCAGATACTGTTTTAGTGCTTGGAGTGCATAAGAGAATAAAAGAAAGATTGCTGGCTTCATGGGGCTTACATTCTAATAGAGGAGATAAACAGTAAACAATAACCAATAAATAAGTAAAGAACTGGGAGAATTTTTTATAAAAGTTCAACCTATATCTATTTTTTCAACCCTCCCAATGATTCTATGAGTCAATTAATTCCCTCTCCTAAATTCTTTAAAATTGGCTAGAGTACATTCTGTTCCAAGCAACTAAACCTCAAGCAATATGATTAGCCAGCCTGCTTTGTCGTCACACCACTAAAACTGTAATAAAGTATTAATCAGTCAGCATCCCTAGTAACTAACTGCCTTGTTTAAGAGGGGAAAAAAATTGTTGAAAGATACTGGGCCGAATTGCCTTGGAGGGCTAGAGACCCAGGTTTTGAAAACAGGAGCGGAGAGAGGCCAGACAGCGAAAACACAGTCCAAGGTCAGCCATGAAACAGGGTCTCTCACACTGTTGACCCAAGCCACAGAAAATGTCCACAGCTGGACGAGGAATTCACGCCACTGGTCCTTTCCATTAGTAGTTCCACAGGCAGCACCCCCAGTGGACGCATATAATTGACCAACCCTAGGTGCCTGCCCCCAGTTGCTGACAAAATTGAAAAAGTTATCCAGTATTTTCCGGCTTCTCTAAATGGGAGATGCTGTGCCAAATGTCATGAGCTGGCAAATCCCCACACTTAGAAAAAGGACTCAAAAGCTAGGCAACTCCTCCAAAATGACAAATATTTTTAACAAAGGACTTTCTGTAAATTTCCTCCTTAAGTGCGCTTCTCTTTCTACAAGGTAATATCTGTTCCTACTCTCAACAGTAAAGCACATGGTCAGTCTTCTAGAAATTCAGACATGAAACTAAATGTACAACAGAAAACGTATCCCTGAATACACACAGGGCTCAGCATGTGGCCATATAGCCAGGCTGTGAAACCCTTCTCCTCCTGGCCATGAGGCAGGTGAAGATGTAATCTTATCTGGCTGGTCCCCACACTGGTACGGGTCACCTTGATATGGAATACCTGGGCTTCCTCCATCAAGAGCACATTTGAACCATCAGAAAGCAAGTGTGAAAGATAAGGTCAAAAGTAAAGAGGGAACTTGTACCTCAGAGTTTCTCCAATTTATCATCCTATACTGAATATTGTAGTCAGCTAAGCCAAATTGCTGTAACATGAGAAGCTTCAGAGCTCTATTCTTGCCAACCAGCGCCCCCCACCACCCTCATCAATAAACTGAGCTAGGTCCTCCTCCTCTGTGCCTCCTCCCCGCAAAGCACACTGATTTTGCCTTTATCGTATTGCTCACCCCTGTTGTAAGTATCTGTTCTGCGCAATTGTCAGTAACCCTTCTGGACTGAAAAAGAGAGTTTGTATCTCTAGGACAAATTACAGTACTTGGCACCTACAGAAAATAAGTAAATATTTGTTAAACAAACAAATGCAATAAAACTTCAGTGTCATGACTCCAAAAGGCAGAAACTAAAAATAATAATTGCTCTGTATTACTTCTTAACAACCTCAGAACTTTAGTCAAAATAAAGTCTTTATTATTTTTCAAGAGATGACCTGCAAACCATGATGCACCCATAACCTTCAGAAAAGAGTCTTTAAAAACATCAAAGCTTTAGAGGATTAGATTGAAAGGTAGCTCTAACTGAGGTCCTCTCCACCCTGGCACCATGCTCCTTAGCTCTTTGCCAAGTTCATGTTCCCAAGTCCCAGTCTCAGTATACTCTACCCCCCACCATCATCACGCAAACCCTCTGCTTACCATCATCTTACTTTCTACATTCCTCTGCAAGCGAACGAGCTATACCTCAGGACCAAAAATGTCACACATCCCTAGGATGGAAACCAATTACTATTAACAATTTTCCTCATCCCACCCTATGCCTAGGATTTTTCTAGTTGGGACTTCCAATGAAATACCAAGTCTCCCAACACTTCTAACCACCTGGAATGGAGGCGATGGTTGCCACCTTGCATCGAGTAGCCTCTGTTGCATAGCACATAACCCCAAACTCGGTGGCTTCAAATAACAGCACTTTATTATTGCTCATGAGTCTTTGGTTGGCTGGGTGCTGCTGCTGATCTGGGTCAGGAATGGCTGCTCCTGACTGGGCTTGCTCATGCATCTGTGGCCAGTTGGCTGGTCATCTGAGAGCCAGATGGTCTAGGATGACCTCACTCGTGTGTCCAGAAGATCATCTGCACTTGTCTGAAGTGATGAGAGCAACCAAGTCATATGTATCTCATCATCCAGCAGGCGGTAGTAGTGGCCCCTTGTGCAACAAAAGAGGGCAAGCATCAACGTGCAAGCATTTTTCATGTTTCTGACTGTCTCACATCTGCTATTATATCACTAGCTAAAGCAAGTCACATGATCAAGCTCAGAGTCAGTGTAAGAGGGGACTGCCCAGGGACATGGGTACAAGGAAGCCATAAACAAATTGGAGGTTATTACTACAACAGTCTACCACATATCCTTGACCCAAGGTGACTTCACTCTTCAACCTCTTTAAAACATTTATTGAAGTTTAATTTGGAGGTTGGAAGATATATCATCGTTTATGGTTTCTTCTGTGTGTACCTCCGATGATCGACTGTATGCTAAAACAAGACCTAAACATTTCATGCAGCAGCCAGGCAAGTGAGCTTCTGAGATCAACTGTTTATTTGCATATTCATTCACATGAGCCGAAATCCATAAACGCACAGATTTTGGGAGTCCCATTCCCAGCTGTAACCCCAGAGCCTAGAACATGGCCTAATATACAGTAGGAGGTAATTCATTCAGCAATTTATTTTTCTTGAGCTCCTACTCTGTGCACTGTGCTAGGGCTGGAGATACAGAGGTAAATGATCTAGTCCTCATCCTAGTTAAGAAACAATGGAGGACCAAATAAAGATAGAGGCAAAGTAGGTGAAGCGAAGGTGTCAGAATTGAGAAATGGAGGGAAAATCAACAGGTCTTAGTGATTGATTACATGTGGAAGGAGAATGTGAGGGAGGAATCAAGGATGACTATCAGGCAACTGGGTGGATGGTAGCGCAAAGAAGGTACGATGTTCTCCCATATCGCAAGCCCAATTCTAAATAACAGTACGTAGATTCATAGTAGCTACTCTATTGTTTTGAGAATAATTATAGCTAGAGAAATACCTAGCCAGTACACATGCAGGACTTTCCTTAGCCCTACGCATTCTAAAGAATTCTTTAAACTCGCAAGTCTTCATATTTTTGCAATCGCCTTTTCGATGTGTGCACTACACCATCTTAAACATGTAATCGAATCTAAATTTAGTAAAACTATTTTTCTATAGAGTAATATATTTTTATTGTCCTTGTCTACTGCTAGAAGCCAACAATCTCTTCTTTATTGCTATTATTTTACAATCATAAAAGCTCTGTGGTTGGGTTATGATTGCTTCAAATGAAGAAACTTAGTCCAGGTAATTTCTCATGACAGAAGTCCATGAGGAAGGTTAAGTCTGAAATCAAGCATATCAGACAAGGCATCCAAGTTGAGACATTTGATTTATAGCCTTGCCTTTCTAATGATTAAATATTCAGCTGCCCCATTGAAACCGTACATACAGTAATACTATAATGTTCAAAGCAGGTTAACTGTATACTAACTTTCCACCTTTATCCCCTAGAGAAAAACATCAGCCTGCACACAACTCATAATGACAAAGGACTGGATACTATGATCCAAGAAAGAGTAGAAGCAACTAATGAGGACCTGAGCATCAAATTACTCTCCCTAAGCACCAGGTTCTAGCAAAGTTTTTCTTTGTGGTAAAGGAACTCAAGAACAGCTGTCAAAAATATGGCACTGCTAACCCTTTAACAAATTAAAAAGCACCATCTGCAGGCACTGAAGTCTGGATCAGCAGATGTGCACCAGTACAAAGCCCAGGGAAGAGAAAATGGCTTGGCAGTACTGAGGTTAACGGGTCTGAAAGCAGACAGCATATGTTTCTCCAATAAAGGGAGCACTCCGCTACAGAAGCCAACAATTTGTAATGTTTATAAATTGTTATTGAACCTCTAATGTACCTCTAAATACCTGCATTCATGTTTTTAAAGTTTCTTTAAGAACAGTAAATAGATCAATTACAGAGGACTACAAGTTCAGCATCTTTCCATGTACCATTAGTCGTTCAGTTTAGCTGAAGGAGGTCCCTACACTATCTTTAATCTGTTTCTTTTTCCGCCATCCAGTAACGCCTCTCATTAAAACTAACTCTTTTGAAATATGCAACACTGGCTAGCTTGTCCCACTTGCTAATGGTTCTGAATTGATTCTTAATTAGTTGCAGTTTTGGAAAGAATCCAATTAAAATAGTAGGGGATTCCAATAGCAGAAAAGAACCAGCTAATATGTGTTATGCTCTGAGCTGCTGATCTTTGCATTAAACTTGCTCAGGAAAAAGGCAGCTAGCTATACAAAATATGGCAGGATTCAAATCATACTAAACATGTTCAGGTTTTAAACAGAAACCTTCACATGGTAATTTATCCTCTAGCCATAAAACATGATCAAAGAAAGGCAGCCAAATGCTGTTAGAAAAATTACATTCCTTCATTTCACTTTCTCTCTCTTCTTCCTAAAAGGACAAGTTACTAATTCAGGAGAAGACTGCAGAATCTTTTAATAAATTATACTGTGTTTTTTATTTGCCGCATATTTTCTAATCCCCTACTTAAATTCCAAAAGACGAGAGGAAGCTCAGTGTGGAGAGAATTAGAAAAAAAAGATAGCGTGAAGTGTCTAGCTAAATAGGATATTTTCCTATGTTCTTTCCAAAAGCAAAGAGTTGCTACCAGCAAAATTCCCAGTGTTGTTTATGAGGGCAGCTGGAGGTCATTTGACAGGTATGGCTTTTATGGTTCAGATTTAATTATAGAAAAGCAAGGGCTCAGAAAAGCAAGGTCTCAGGAAGCCCAAGCAAGAGAAGGACTCCCGCCACGGCTGGTAGGTGATGGTCACATGATCAGCTTTTGTATTCAGCAGTAATAATTCACTGCCCGCTGCAGGGATGGAGCCCCGCTAGCCTATCCCCTGAGGAGCTTCCACCAGGCCTGGATTCACAGAGGCTTTGATCTGCAGATTAACATGATCAGGAAGGAACATAGGCTTTGTCTTTTGCAAACATCTTCAGTCCCTAAATTTGTATCCAATGCAAGATTGAGCCCATCTTTATTTGAGTAATGAACTGCAGTAATTAATGCACACATTGATTTTTTTTTAAGTCTCCATAAAGGCTATTTCCATTTTTAACTCATAGAAAATACATACCATTCCCTTACTAAGAGACTGCTCTGTATTTCAAAATACATACCGAAGAAGAGGCATGATCAAGCAAACAACACAAAGATGAAACAGGTGATATCAAAGATTGGGGCAGTGACTGAAGCCAAGTCACTTTTTAAAAATCAGTAAGAAGAGGCTTTTCCTGTGGAATTTCAATATATGCTCTGAACCTGTTCAAATATTTCAGAAAGCTCCTTAAAGAAGTAGTTTTCTGAAGTATTCAATATTCACATGGACAAATTTTTCCTTTCCTTTGAACTAAGCTTTTGCAAACTATTAATAAAGGAACATCCTGTGCAAAAAAAAAAGGAGAAAGAAGAAAGTTAAATCTGAATCAGATGAAATTACTGGGGAATTTTATTTTGTTTGAAGAAGAAGTTATATCATTTCTCCCAACGTCTCTGACGAAATAGCATTTAAAACGGAGAGAGCTAGAGAGAGAGATGAGCCCCTTATCTCAGCTGCACTTTAATGAAGTATCCTCAGGGCTTGAAATGATGGGATTTTTCTTACTTGAGAAATAATTCTTTTCTTGCACCAGGGTTCTCAGTAAATGCCAATAGAGAGAGAGAGAGGGAGGTCTGTGGGTAATACAATCTGATATTTATCTGAAAGTCATAGGTAAGGAATAGTGGAAAATTTCCCATGGCAGGCATTCAGCAATAGCCTGGCACAGCCCAGAAGGAAGGCGAGTTTGGAGACACGTGCAAACTAAAGAAATACCTGATTAACCTTTCACTGACTCTGAGCCACGTGGTGCGCAGTGAGCCTTCTTAGAGTGATGGCTTTAGAAGAAGATGTTAAATTTAACCTCTGGCGCAATGATAAATTGACAATAAAAAATTCAATGGCTTGGTAATTACCAATCACTTTGGACATCGGCAACATTTTTCAGTTCTGTCAGTGCGCATTGGCACAAAAGCTTCAGCTGAAATTCTCTCGATCTTCCTTTTTTTAACTTTGTTTTCATGATGCAGATTAAATCTGCCACCCTATTACTGATTCATTTTCCTAATTTTTCATGTCGGCACCATGCCCCAGCTGCACCAGACTGATAATTGTGGAGCCCAGCCCTGATGATTAACATCAGAAGAATTAATTATGCCTGCCATTAAAATTCCAGGTTGCACATGGTGATCAAGAAAAATTAAGTTTCTCTAGGCCTCTAAATCATTTCACCTTTGCAGGAAAGGATAGTGCCCGGACAGCTAGGCTGCAGCCCGTGTTCGTGCTAAGGTCGAAACCACCTGCCCTTTGTGT
Source organism: Pteropus medius (assembly GCF_902729225.1). Lineage (NCBI taxonomy): Eukaryota > Metazoa > Chordata > Mammalia > Chiroptera > Pteropodidae > Pteropus > Pteropus medius. The sequence continues at coordinate 35,979,381 of NW_024354875.1, forward strand.
AATTCAACAAATGCCTTCCCAGTTATTTTTTCCAGGATTTGGACGAAAGGATTTAATGCTTATAAAATAGAAGAAACCTGAAAGATATTCTCTATCCTTTGCTTTGAGAGAGGGGAAAAATACTTTTTCAGAGGCCCAGCTGCTGTCTCTGAAATATCTGTTATACTAATTCGTAGATGAATGCATCCTGTGGAAAAAAGAAATTTGCAGCCCTTGGAAATAGTTGATGAAATGAGGGTGGAAAGGGGTCTAGCTTTACAATCGTTATAAATGGGAAGAAAGAAAATGCATTCAAGTTGGTTAAGACAGGGACATTTCTTGGAAATAAATTGATAACAGAATAAAAACAGATTTCTCAGCTCTTTAGGCTAAATAATAATGAGTAAAGGAAGCCTGTTGACTGACGCATTTCCAAAATGATTGTTGCATGAGAAACTAAAAATGTATGCAGTCTAGCCTAAGGTACAAAATTTACTAGAGCTATAAAGAGTAAGATGATATGCATTTATCATGTTCTTTTTCTACTCTACGTTCCATTTTTAAATTACCATAATAATGTATATTATAGGCATGGCTTTGGAAGACTACAAAGGGAGTCACATTTTGATGAACGGATGTAAATATCTTATACCAAATGGTAAATCTCTTGTTCACCTCTATGCAGAGTATGCATAAGCTGTGCATCATATGTTTCATTTGTTATATTTAAAAAGTGACATCACACGACAACTATTTCAATGCAGATATTCTTGTTAGTTTTTGTTGACAGTAAATTTACCGAGTCAAGTTAACTATCCAGCCATCCCAGGTGAGGTGAAGGGAGGGGGAATACGGAACAGTGAAAAATTAATTCTACCATTCTAAAAACTGTATTAGAAAATTCTAGAAGCATGTATATTTTGAAGCTGGCTCATTTTCACAGGAAATCGGAAACTTAGTGACATGATAAAATCCCCAACTTAATGATTTAGTAGCTTGAACTAGATTATTTCTTCTATTTCTTGAAGTAACCGCCTTCTGTACTAATTACCCAGGATCATTTAATAACAGTTTCGCAAATGAAAAGTTATGCATGCAGGGCTGACTGCAAATTTATTCATCTTGTAAGCATTTTTCAAAGATGATGTAACAAAAACTAGAAAAGTCTACTGAAATACCAAATTTTGAAAAGCCATAAATCTATTTAGAGGACCTAAAGGACAGATGAGATAAAAGCAGCAGGCTACTTAAATTCCTCAAACTATTTTTCACAGAGCACAAAACTGACTTTTGAGTATTGGTTTTCTTGATAATATACAAATCCCTCGGTACATCTAAAAACAGAAAGAAAAGCTGTCTTCCAAACGTTCGTATCTACTTTAAAAAAAATAGAATTTAAAATACAGAGCAAACAATAGAATATAGTCTGCCTTTTCAATAGCAAGCAAATTAAAGTTACAAAAAGTGAGAAGTGACAGAGAATATGAAGCAGCAGGGGAAAAAAGAAGGAATAGGGGAAGAAGGGAGGAGAGGAATCTGCAAAAATATGTATAAATCTCACAAACACCAAGACTGTTTGATGTAAAAATATATAACACTACAACTTTCTTATGATCAAGGAAAATAACTCAGGACAATAAAAAAGTAACATAAGAATCGAACAGCAGTGAAATGCCTAATACTAATATGACTACAGGAGAAATTCAAGATGGTGGCTCAGGGGAACTGTCTGGATTTTTCTTATATGAACTATAAGGGACAGTAGATGTGAAGACGAGGATCACTTTCACATGCAAGAAACAATTAGAAAATAGATACGGGGATTCCTGTAACTATATTGAATGATAAGAGTGGGATAAAAAAGATGCAAAGATTTCCCACCTGCATTTATTTTCCCTTTCAAATAGACTAATTTTTTAGGAAATCCTAAATAAATAGATTCTTACATTATTCCTTTTTATCTGTGGCAAAGAAAAGAGAGCATAAGAAATTTGGTTGTTGTAAATAATTAAATTTTGTTTTTAATATATCATCTCTAATATTCTATTGGTCTTTATTATTACCATTGATATTGTTACCATTTAAAATGCAAGGATATGGTATAAGAGTGTGTGCGTGTGTGTCTGTTTCCATGCGTGAAAATATTTTCACAACGTTCCCATAGGCTTGGGGGAGGGGGACAGATATCAATTGAGGAGACTACCACATCACCAACAACAGTCTATGAAGATCAAGCATACATGTGTAGGGTCATCCAGTCTAAGTAAATAGAACTTACCTCAAAATGATTCTGGCACAGGATTTAATGAAATACATAATCATAATAATGTGATTCTCTAATTAGGAAAGAATAGTGAACAGTTCACATAAATTAATACAATTTGTATTACTAGCAACCAGTCAAATAAAATATTTAGTTTTTTCCTAGTTTGCTGCTTCTCCGGTACTAACTGTGGTAACCAACACCAGGGAGTAAAAATTGTACGGAGCAAAGAAGGTCCTCTACATTTCTGGTGGTAATACACTGTCTCCTGATCGAAAGCAAATAAAACACTCGTGTCACAGAGCCAAAATTGTTTAACCTAAATCTAATCAAGCTAGAGATCTAACACCCAGCATGCAGAAAGTACAGAGGATAGAGGAAAAAGTTAAATGAAACCACAAGGAAACAAATTTGGAAAGTAGAATGCCGTATAGAAAAACTAGTCAAGTCTTTAACATGTCAATTTCATGGAGACTAAGCAAGCTGAGAGGGACACTTTTGATCAAGATACATTGTAAATGCATATCTTGTGACGTATTCTGGTTTGAACAAAGCAGCTATAAAAGACATTTTGAGAAAATAGTGGAAATGTGAATATGAGCTGGATGTTAAATGATTAGAAAATTTTTAATTTTATTAGGTATGATAATGCTATTGTGGTTAAGTAGGAAAATATCGTGATTGCTTTATGTATGCATTCTGGAATATTTAGACTGAAATATTATCAATAATTTTCTTTAAAATAGTTCCCAAATTAAGATTTAAAAATATGGCAAATTTTTTATATAGGGTAGGTTTATGGTTGTTCATTATACTATATCCTCTCTATATTTATGTACAGAAATTTTTAGTAATAATAGAGTACCTTTGGTGGTGAGGGTATTGGGAGGAGGAGTTGACAAAAGACAGTTGGATCTGCATAATAACTAAGTTGAAGAAGTTATAAGTATGTTTAAAGTAATGTCAAGGTAGAATCAGCTCAAGCCACAGGAAGTCATTTGAGGAATTAGAGAAGGAGGCTTTATAATGAGTCAGAAAATCACTGATTATTTTTTCATTTGAAAGGTCTTTAGTTATCACCTGTTCCAGCTATAACATTTTACAGAAGAGAGAAGAGAAATCGAAATAAGTGCAGATGTTGCTCAGTTTATGGACCACCAGAAATAGAATCAATTCTCTAAACTTTCAGTCTATTCCTTTTACTCTATCCTATTTTAAATCTAAGATTCCATGATTCTACCTTTTAACAAAAATTGAGACAAATTATACTTTTATATATTTTGTAGTTTTTGCTGTACTTTTCATACTTTTTTTCTTTTAATGCTCCCAACAACCCAGGAAAGAGATCATTTTATAGATAAGGAAACTGAGGTGCTAAGAGATTAAATAGCTTACCTAACGTTATAAAGGAAAAAGATTGAAGGAGAATCAAAACATGTGAGAACTCCTAGCTCTGTTTTTTCATTATTCATAGGCAACACCTACACTTGTAAAATGGCAAATATCCAAGATTTGATTCCCAAACAGCCTTATTAGGGGACAATATCTTGCAGCAGCAAGTTTCAATGGCCTTTACTTGCAATATTAAATAAAAGTCAAATGTATAATATTAAATAACAACCCAGTGGAGGTAATTAGCTAAAACAATGTTTCCCAACTCAGGCTGCATCTCATAGACTCTTGAGTAGAGCCAAATACTCTGGGTTTTCTAGAAGTTCCACAAGTGGCAGGGTGGGGTGGGGAGCGGGCATGGTGAGCAGGATTAGGGGGCGGGGGGAAGATTTTGATGTGTAGCCATGATTAAAAACCTTGGAGATAAACTACCACCATCCTAGAGTATAGCCTTCTGGTGGCCTAACTTGATCCAGGGGTAGAATTTGAAAATCTGAAAAAGTGAATGACATAATACAACATGAATGAAACTTGAAAACATTATGTTAAATAAAAGAAGTAATTCACAAAGGACTATATATTACATGATTCCATTTATATGAAATGTCCAGAATAATCATATCTATAGAAACAGAAAGTAGATTGGTGGTTGCCTGGGCTGGGAGTACAGGTGACTTGGAGTGATGGCTAAAGGGTTTGAGGTTACTTTGGGGATAATGAAAATCTTCTAAAGTTGGCCGTGGTGATGGACGCACAAGTCTGTGAATATACTAAAAACCATCATGTACTTTAAGGGGGTGAATTATATGGCTTATGAATTAAATCTCAATAAAGTTGTTTTTTAAAAGTGAATGAATTGCGTGTCTAAACAATCCCCAATTTTAACCATTTCTCCAATTTTTGACAAAAGCTAGATTTGTGCACTCATTCACCGAATCAGCAAATATTTACTAACCATGTTCTATATAACAGGCTCTGTTCTAGGAGCTGGGATATGACAACAAACATGGCAGACAAGAGACATGTCCTCATGGAGCTTACATTCTAGAGGAAGATAAACAATAAATAAATAGAATATTTTCAGATTATGATATAAAGTGAAGAAAATAAAACTAGGTGAAGTGATATGTGTGGACTTGGAGTGCAGGCCACTTTAGATCAGGATGATCAGTAATGATACCTTTGAGGAGATCACACTTCAGTTGAGGCCTGAATGGCACAAGTAGCAAATCATGCAAAGACCTGGGGACTGAGCTTCCATGGACAAATGCCTTGAAGCAGTAACAAGCCCGACGTCTTCAAAGAATGAAAAGGCCAGAATGGCTAGCACCATGTGAGCAAAGCGGAAGTGAGAAATGAGTTGAGGAGGTTGGCAGGGGCCAGGTCACATGGGCCTGAGAGTTTCAGTGATGACAGTATGTGTCTAAACCAGAATATGCTTGAGAGTGAAAGAGGACGCATTATTAATTACACGGGACATGGAGACAATAGGTACAAACTGGGGACTATCTCAGGCAAAGCAGGATATCTGTTCGCCCTACATAAAGACCAAGATTTTACTCTAAAATACAGTGAAAAACTATTAGTGGGTATTAAGCTAGATTGCAGAAAATTTGAAATTATCTCCTCCAAAGGGTTTCCAAGCTTATTCTCCATTAGGGAGATTAAGGGTGGAAATGGCACCCACAGGCATCGATTATGAAAACTGGAGGTGCTCATGACCCCCCACCACCATTACAAGGGAGTGGGTTGCAGGAGTCTCTGAAGCAAGACAAGCCAGAATCCCACAGTCATCCTGCTTCAACAGCGTGGGGTCAGTTCCAGTACATGAAAAAATGTTTTGCTCAGGCCCCAGGGTTTCATGACGTATGGTACAACAGAAATAATTTGGCTTGGAAAATTTTCAAAGCAGGTGTTGCTAGTCATCCACCCTAACCACAGAAAAGCTTCAAAAAACACTCCCAAGCTTCATCTGACCCAGAGCATGGGAATTCCGTTGCTTCCCATGGGGCTCACAGGCGTGAGCCATAAAACACATTCCCAATTAACCGCTTGGAATTATGTAATGGGTTCACTGAGTTTTGCAGCTTGCCAACCAAAAAAACAATCATTTTCATCTTCTATGGGTAAAACTGCATTATTCTTTCTGGCTCTGGTTAGATACCAGGACTTTATTAAGTAAATGAGAAACACCTAGCAACAACCAACCATTTTCACCCATAAATCTGCTTTGGAAACAGAATCTAGGATAGGCCGGGGAGCTCCAAATTCCAAGAAGCTCCTAAATTCTTAAGGCCCCTAAAACTCTTTCTAAAAGCAGATTAATAATAGTTACCATTTATTGAGCCTCTACTATGTACCAGGCATGCTAAATGCTTTACTTGCTTTACTACAAACCTGCAAAGTGGATTTATTATTCCCATTTTATCAATGAGTTAACAAAGTCTCTGAAAGATTATTTTCTCCAAATCACATCCTTAAATGTCAAATTTAAGTCTGACAATGAGGCCATGTTTATTCCCAAATGCCCAAACTTGTTCTCCTCTGATGAAGTAAAACATATTCTGTGGTTTACATAAATATGCAAATGTTCCATGTGCGTACCATCTTTTAAAAACTCATCACTATATATGAAAATCCAAATAATGCAGAATAAATTAAGAGTTATTGTTAACATTTCAGTAGGTTTTACTTCACTGACTTTTTAAATAGCAACCTCCCCAGGTGGCTTTATGATTTGCTTTACAAGTTTTCAATTTACATGCACCTATTCAGAAATGTATCTTCTGAGTGTACTGAAGTATAGATTTATAACCCATTCTATTGCATGCCTATTTTGTGTTTCCTTATACCCCACTCCTTTGCACGAAACATTTATATGCCCAGGTGGTTACCATAAAAAGCCCAGAGCTTTGGCAAACATGTTGAAGTCTCTTTAAACGTTATTATTAGTAGTGGCTTGTGGCATATACATTTATTCAACCAGGCATTCCCTTGCCCTTAAGGCAAATTCAAACTTCTTAGCCTGGTTGACCAGGACTTTCACACTCCCTCCTCGTTCCTGATCCTTGCTGCATGCTACGGTCACCCAGTAGCCTCTTAGATAGGAAGAGAGCTGCAATCTGGGAGACTCTGACAGGCAGGTGGCAGGGAGGATATTCTGCAATGGAAGGTGGGGGACCAGATTCAAAGACCATCCCCTACCACACAGAAGCCAATTAAATCAGACTGGGTGGGGCCTGGGTATAGCTCTCTTTTATGTTTACTGGCTTGTTGTTTACTCATTTAATCTCTCACTGAGGCACATGTGCAACCAGAATTGAAAAACTGTCCCTGCTCACTACCAGCCTGGGTCTCTGCGCTTCCTTTTCACAATTTGAGATGCAGTCAGCCAGTGTGCTCTCACCTCAAGGCTCTGTACAAAATGGTCCCTTTGCCTGGAACACTGTCCTCCTGCATCTCCAGCTAACTGTTCATCTTTCAGGTCTCCCTTTGGATATGCTCTTTAGGAAGTTTTCCCTAACCCCTACCAGACATGCAGGACAAAATAACATAATAACAAAATAACATAAACAGGTTAGGACAAAATAAGCTCGACCCTGAACCCTCGCAAAGCCCCTATTAAATTATACTGAAATTGTCTGTTTAATCTGTTTGCTCTCCTCCCTGTGGGCTCCTGGAGGGCAGAGTTCATCTGCATTGAACTTTACATTCCCAGTGCCTAGCTCCGTGCCTGGCGCACAGTACATGCTCAGTGCACTATGAGACGGAATGAGTGATGAATGAAGCCTCTTCCCAGTTTGAAGCAGCTTGCCAGTTGATGGGAAATGCCTGTAAAACACTGCTGGATGTGTTAAATGCCTCCAAAAGTACACAGAACTTGCTTTCAGCAGAAAGATCTTTCCTGACTGGTTCATACACACACTCCTCATCCCTTGCCTTGTTTTTGGTGACTTGCATTCTCATTCTTAAATATAGATATTGTTTTAAAATCCAAAGTAGCATTTTTCAAGAACTCCTACACCTAAATCCATGCTTGTCTCACTGATTTACATTATCCTTTTGCAGTGCAAAGATGTTTGCATCTTCTAGCAGCTTGACTGTGACCATGTTCTTGAAGTGATTTTAAAAAGCAGATGTGGGAATGCCATCTTTAAAAACAATTTTGTATTTATATCTATGATTATGGACAAAAGCACATTTTGCTATATTTTCCCTGAAGTAAAAACAAATACATTTCTTTTTATTTAATTAATTAACTCACTAATAATCAAAGATTAATGATCATTATCATTTTTTATATCCTTTAAAACTTTTCTCAATTTGTACTTTTTCTATATGTACAAATATAGATTTTAGGGGGTTTTTTTGGAAAAAATGGGAGTATAAATACTTTGTTTCTTGGCCTGACATTTTTTTCCATTTAACAATATACAGGGTATATTTTTCCATGTTAATAAATACAAATTTACATCTATATGTTTAAGGCCTGTAAGTAATCTGTGGTATTTATACCATTAGTTATTGAACCAATCACTATTGACAGTCATTTAGATTGATTTCAGTTTCTGTTATAAACAATGCTGTAATAAACACCTTCATGCATACATTTTTATGTGTTTATTCAAGTATTCCCTTCAAATAAATTTCCAGAAGTGCAATTCTTAAACCAAGGGGTAAATATATCTTGAAGACTGAGATTTTAACTTGCCAATAGAATATGTTAGATCAATTTTTATCACTATCACAAGTTTATAAGAATTTGTTTCCCTGTTTTGCTATCAGCATTGAGTATTTTCAATATTTATTCATTTTACAGGAGAAAATATCTATTGCTTTTTAAATTTGGAGTTCTTCAATTATTCATGGGTTTTAATATCTTTATATGTATGTTTTTGCCATTTGTATATTTCTACTGTCATGTTCACATTCTTATTAATTTGTAGGAACTCTTTATATATTAGGGATGTAATCCCTTTCTAATATCAAATAATTTGTATCCCTTTGTTGTAAATATCTTTTTCCAGTTGTTTTTTACCTTTGTTTATGGGGTGTATTTTTGTTGTACTATAGCTTTATTTTTAGCAAAGTCAAATTATCAGTCTTTTCCTTTATGTTCTGACATGCAATTTTAGTATTTTTAGGTGGTTTATGAGAGTTCAGATTAATTGCTCATTTTTGTCAACAATAAAATGTCACCTGGAAATCAAATTAGCACTTTTGACAATATATTTTAGAGTATTTATCACACAACCGTAGTCTTTCACTATTAGAAAAAAAATTTAATGACTTAACATATCTATCAATATTTTTGAAGGGAATAAAATCAATCTCCTCAAAATCCCGTCTGTGCCAATTAGTAGGTGATACTTTGTGTATTCCATATTTATGACCCAAAATAACATAATCCCAATAGAAAACTCTAATTTGGTCAGAAAACAATTTTACAAGCTGTTGTAGAATATGGATGCAAGTATCACAGCTTCAAACTGTGAGGAGAGATCCAGCCAGAGCTTGGCTAGAAATGTTTCGATAATGACCACATATGGGATAAAACATTCATTCTCACTGGCAGGTGAAGCAGTCTGCAAAAATTTTCCTTTCTTTTCCTGGAGATGCTACATGTGAATCCCAAAGTTCACAAAGGACAGAGTGGCAATAAAGCCATAGCCTACTGGATGACCTCCACACATGCACATACCTTCATTGATGAGAACCTGCTTGGCAAGCCAATATTTGGTCCCTCCAGGCTTTCTTTTGACATGTTGTTAATCTAGACCCCTGGTCAGGAGAGTACAGCCGGCTTTAAAATATCCAAATTCCTTCTGATTTCATAATGCCTGTTCAGCACTATAAATTCTGCAACAAAATAGTCTTTTCAATGGGTCATAAAATAATGGACTTACGAAAGTCAACGACAACTTGAAATTTTCTGTCTTACATCAATAAAATTAACAATAACAACAATAATGAAATAATTTGGGCAGAATGAGTCAAAGAAACCTTTCCCTTTAATAAAAACAGCTATGTAAGATAAATCTTCAATTTGATCTCTTGTGAATATTAAAAAAAATTATAGCTGTCTTCTCACCTCTGTATTCTATTAAGAGTTATATTTAAAAAAATGTTAATAACAGTGTCATATCTACCACTTTCACAACTGTACCCTCAACCTAAGGAAGAAAGAAGTGTTCTTGCCACTCCTCTCCTATTGATCAGTGACTGTTAAATGAAATAGAGTGCTAGGAATACAGGGCATCCACAGAAAACCAAAAACAGAGTCACTGATACAAAGAACTCATCATCCATAAGAGGGAATGGAGAGAATTAAATGTGAAATAACTGCATAATAGAAAATCCAACTAAGAGGCAAAATCCTATGGTTCAGGAAAAACAGGTTAGTATAGTCTGGAGCACAAGACAGCTCCGTGGTAAAAACAGAAATTGAGCTGGATGTTAAAGAATGAGTTGGCAGAAAGGAGGGAGAAATGCCATCCAAGGAGGGAAGAAGCCAACAGCTTCAACAAGAACAGAAAAGTAGAACGGAGTATGGTACATGTGAGGAACTGTGAGCAAAACATGATTTGCTTTGGGGAGGCACTGACTGCTCTATTGTAGAAAGCAAAGACAAATGTTATACCACCAGGAGAGGGAATAAGTATAAGACACAGAGATGCAGAGAAAGGCTTGAGGACCAGGACAAAAAGTTTCATCAGGGATGAGCAGGCTATTCCCACCTCATCTCCCAACTTTCTGGAGTCAAAAATGGAAAGCTCGGTTTTATAATATAAAAGTTGCTCATAGGGTCTGAGAGCGAGAAGAGGACTATGTGCTACTATATTGTATATTTCTTCCTTACTGTGGGCCTACCCTCCATTACAGCTGAATGATTACTTTACACAGGAGAGGCACTCAAAAATAATTTTAGAATGAATGAATACAGCAATGAAAAATCAAACATGATGAAAATTTTTTAGGAGCTTATTATTTTTGGACATGAACTATTGGGGGTTTCAGGGAAAGGAAAGAAAAAAAGGAAAGAAACAGGAAAACCAGCTGTTAAACTACTGCAGAAAATCAATTATAAACTGATAGGGACCTAGATTTCGGAAACAGAAATAGAAATAAAAACACAGACATTAATTTGAGAAAATTATGGCGAATGATTAAGTAATTTTAACTCATTGCTTTTCCCATCTAACAGCCAGGTCAAGTTTAAGTGGCCCGATCAACTATTATGTTCATTCACTCACATGGAAAATATCTATTGAGAACCAGGCACTCTTTGGGCCCCAGGGGTCAAAGTAAAATTTAAATTTATTTTCCTCAAATTTCTGACTGATCACATAAAGCTCTGAACCTTCACAGCCTAGCAATTTATGTTTAATTGGCCATTATCACAATAACCATCCCTGATTACCAAAATAACCTGTATTTATTAGGAGAAATGTTTGAAAGAGTAAATTTTAAGGCTGAACAACATCAAGACAGTCCCAACTGTGTATATATTGGAGACATTAAACAAGCAATTAAATACTTCATCTCCAGTGATTCCACATTACTTATCTAGGTGAGACAGAGTCCCAACCAGATATGACATTGTTTTAGGAAGCATGGATTCAACTAAGACTTTTAAGATAGCAGAAAATTTGCACAGCAATCATATATGCATCATGCATCAAAAATTTGAACATATAATTTAAATTTGATACTCTTCTACCCTTTAACTCTGCCTCAAGGTTCTCCCAATCATGTGCCATTCTAAAAATCTATATCGAGATTAGATGTCCCAAAACACCATTCAGCAAATCACTCACTCCTCAGGGGAGTAAAGTTTATTAATTCCTTCCTCCCTCCTCCCTTCTCCTTCCTTTCCTCTCTTTCTTTTCTATTGATTGCCTATCCTGCTTTAGGCACGGTCCTTGGTGCTGGGGACTCCAGAGTGAACCTAGCAGACATAGTCTGATGGTTTAATTAGATGGTCCCCTTGTCTAGAGCCAGCCGTTCCAAGTCAACCACAGTAGAACCCTATCCTTCCAAAGCTTATCTCCAGATTACTCCCCCATGCCACCTAAACCTTCAAATCAGACCAACAGAGCTGCATATTAAACTTTGAAATCCTGGGTTTGTTTTTGTCCCCTGACCCTTGGTCTTTCGCCATCCCTTTAGAATGATGCTCTTCAATTTAACATAGTCCTGCCCGGGTTCAAATTCTAACTACAGTGTTCTATCTCTGGTATCCTGAACAGGCTACTTATTCTCCTCAAGATATCCTCATTAGATAAATGAAAATCATAATACCTACATTTCCGGAATGTTGAAAGAATTAAATAATGTGTGTGAAAGCATCCAGTAGAGGCTTTGTGATGATTTTCTCTGACCATCCCAGCTAGAAGTGAGCTCTCCTCCCAAATTCCCAGAGCATGTTTCCATCTCTGCACTTTTGAGCCACCTCTAGTTATTAGATATCTTTTTGTGTCTATCTTCACTCTCTACTTAGGACTGAAGAATGCGACAAACTTCTTTGTCTTCCTGACATCTGAACTAGAGCCTGACACATAATCGTTCGTATTGAGGAGGAAGGGGAGAGGAGTGGTTAATGGCCTTGGTGCCTCATAGTTGGCATTAGTAGTTCAGTTTAAGAATTCTGCTGAATTTGGTGAATCATTCAACATTCAGATTGTCCCTCTGAGCTTTAGATAAGAATGCAAATGTTGAGTCTCCTCAGGATGACTTGCTTTTTTTATTTCTATTGATATCTAGTTTTAATCCAAATGCATAAACTGAAAATATTCCTATTCAAATACTATCCACTTAATTTCACATCATTCTCTGTGTTCAATGGCCATGAAACAGTTGTAAAGATCAACCCAAAGAATATTTTTGCAATATAACAGGCTGTCATAATAGGAACCTAAACAGAAAGTTAGAAAAGTTAATAGAGTTAACCTATTCTACCTTCCTCTTCAGCTAGCATTCTATGACAGTGACTAGCACCCTCACAAGAATAACAATCACAAGATTCTTTGAAAAATAACGAAGAAATGTGCCTTCAAAGAAATAACTAAGGCTGAAGTATTCATTTTCCTAGGCCATTCCCATGGCCAAACTTGCTTTTGTTCTCTGGGAAACCTTTTATGAACCTTTTTCAAGAAGCTTCGGACCACTTTACAGAATCACTTCACTGGCCAATAGCCCCTGATAATGCAGGAGTAATTTATGGCCCCCTAACTCAAGGACCTTCCATCTTCAGTAAAACTCTCTCCTGAATTATAACAATAGTCATAACTAATTTCACCCAGACTGGGCAACATGTGCCCCAATGCTGTCAGTGGCCTCAATGCTTTATTTCAGAGAGGCAGGAGCCTTGGCATCTGGGTTCCGCACCCAAAGCCTCACTGCTCCCCAGTGTTCCCCAGTGCTAGAAATCTGGAGATAATCCACAATGAGAACAACTTGCCTACTTGAATCAAGCTCTGGGAGCATCTTGTTCCTTCTCTGGTGAACAGACATAACTACCTTCCAAGAGAGACTGAAAAATAACCAAAGTGAATCTTCTAAAATACCTGTTAGTTTAACTATGACATAAGGTCATTTTGAGTTGTAATTGCATCACATGGGGAAAAATCCAATGCTTTCCCAAGAGAATTCAGATAGACTATGAAGGTGACAGGATCTAATAGATAGGAACAGGTTGGCAAATTCTCAGGACACATTTGGACATAATTGCTTTCTTTCCCACCCCCCAGAAAAGCCCTAGCAACAGAGTAGGGACTCTTCCTTGCCTCTTTCCAGTAAATTCTCATCACAGCGCGTTGTACCTCCCCAGAGACATTTCGAGACTGCCATTCATTTAATTGCTTGAAAAGCCCAAACCAAATAAGAGTCGCTGGAGTTTGGCCCTCTGTTTGTTGGCTGTCTGCAGATTTACAATATAGCACCATGTGGATCTTCAGAGCCAAAAGTGTTAGAAATCTGAGGGGCTCATTCCACCTCTCAAAATACAATGGGCAAAAGCGGAAAAGCTTCAAAGTCCCCAGAAGGCATCAAACCCAATTACATCGCAACACATGTGTGCAGCCCTTTAAGCTGCTCATTAACATTTGGAAAGTTCTTCTGGTAAATGTCTTCATATCCTATTTAGCCTTCTTTCCCTTTCTCTTTACCACCCTCATTTCATAGACAGGCAACAGTAATGAGCTACATAAACGTAACTCTTTAAACGAAGAATGTCATCACTTAAGAATACAAGAGAGCGGTACATGTTGTGTATGTCTACAAACTGCAGTTGCTGTCTGTTAGAGTTTGTAGCAACTTTTAAATCTGTCATCACAGCATGAATTTCATACTAAGCTCCTTCCCGGCACTCGAGCCAGGAAGCAAAGGGGGAACAGGCTGTATCATTTATGGGCAGACTGGTATTGGGTCAAGTGTGACATCACACTCTGCTCCTGCCGTAATGAGGTGAAAGGCAGAGCTGCAACAACGTGGCACTTTGTTTATTGGGAAAATCTAAGTGAGGCTGTATTTCTAGCCTATGATAAAACTGAAACAAGGGATATGGATTACAGATTTTTAACAGCTCCAAACAAAAGGAGACTGAAAAACAGGGGAACCAATGGAAATTTAGTAAAAATGCAAAACGTCAAAGGATCAAAGTTGGCTCTGAGCAGGCTGGCCCTTTGGCATTTGTATTGAGTACATTTGCTCAACTAAATGATTAGTACATCAGCCAAGTGTCACATTTTTGTTTCTTTCCCATGGTTAATATTTAATCAGGGAGGAGAAACCAGACCGTGTGTGTGTGTGTGTGTGTGTGTGTGTGTGTGTGTATTTAAAACATGGGTCCCATGTTTAACCCTCCGACAGGTCTCTATCTTGCTTAAAATTTTTATATTCAAAGGTAGCTTGAATTTAACCACACTTGTCACGTTTCCTAAAGTCTTTTATTTTGTCCACACTAATATTGGGTACCATGATCAGCTTCTATTTCTCCATATAATTGCCTACATTAACATTTGAACTTATGAATAACCCACCGAATATAACATTATATAGTAAGAAATATTTGGCAAATAAGAGAGGGCAGAAAAAATTTTAAGACTAACTTTATTTAGAATTAGGAAAATGCTTTTTAGAATCATAGCTAATGCCTACAGTCTGGTGTATATTTATCACCCAGCTGTGGGCCCTATTCTCAAAGAGTGCAGAGCCTATGGGAAACTAGCATGTAAACAACTGACTGCATGACAAGGCAGACTCAAATCAGGACCCCAAGCTAAGTGCAGGTGCTAATGGCAAACCAGAAGAAAAAGCCATTAAATTCACCTGAAATTATTTTATCTTCTGCTGAAGAACCCCTCCTCCCACTTTTTTCTGTATATCAATAAAGCAAAAGGCTTGGGTTGTTACCATTAGGATGGGACCTAACATCCCACTCAAGTGAGAAAAACACAAGGCTTCATACCACCAAAGTCCCATAGAATTCTCTAGAGGAACTTATTTTTCAAATTGCTCTAAATACTTCTTCTACTTCATTTAAGAGAGAGATTTATTCTAAGAGAAAACATTCAATTGTAGGACTAAACATCTACAATTACTCTTTTGTTCTCAATTTTCTCGCTCTATTCAGACAAACCCTAGTAGAATTGGACCTAATTTTTATCAATTATTCTTCTACTTGCCTTTTCTTAAATTTTGGTTTCTTCTTCCTTTTTAACAATCCCAATATTAATTAGACTCATGCTTTCCCCCCCCCCATTATGGGCCTATTAGAAACCCTGCCTATCTCCATGGTGATGATATAGCCCTTCATCAGCTGTAAGTTAACCCCTTCTTAGCCATTTTACACCTCTTATAGATGCTATGCTACCTCCCCTGATGCTTAGCTAAGAGCACAGACTGCCCATTTTTCATTCCCCATCAAGAGTAATCAGACTGCTTGATTCTTCGAGTAATCAGAATAATAAAGTGGTTAAGAGCATGAGCCCTAGAATTAAAAAACAAACAAACAAACAAACAAACAAACAACTGGTTTCTAATATCAACTCTCTCATATCCGTCTGTGTTACCATGGGCCACAACCTGGGCCACAACCCTAGTCAGGTTCAATTGTGACTTTCTGACAAGTTTTTCACCCCACTGAACCTTAATTTACTCATCTATAAAACGGGAAGAAAATAACACCTAAATAAAGCTGTGAAGATTAAATAACATTTAAAGTACTTAGAATAGTATTCAAACATACTGAAAGCTCAGTAAATTAGTTGTTGAAAAAATAATTATATAATGATGAGAAGATGGTAATAACTATTAGATGGTAATCATATATTATATCATAATCATTCTTGGTTGGGGCTTATTGCCTAATTTCTAAAACCACAGTCCTTCCTCTAGCTAATTCTATTCTAAGACCTTAGTATTTTCGGTCTTTCTACCTATGGGGAAAAAACAGTGGAGAAAGAAAGACAATGGAAATAAAATGCAAAGACAGCCAATCAGTCAGCAAAGCCCCCGCCTATGTGCATACATACAATCAGCACCAGCTGTAGTCCAATTAAACTTAATCTAGTCACATGCTCATGTGCTCCTCAGAAATTAGAGGAAATCAATTCAAATGCTAATGAGAAAGTCCATAATTTATTATCTGCTGAGGAATGCATGTTACATTAATTTTAACTGTAAACAATTATTTTTATTGCAAGATTAATTACCCTATCTTATACAACTTCCTTTTTTCATATTCTTTTAAAGAATTAGTTTTCAGTTGCTGTTTTGTGGCTTTGTCACAGTTCTTTAGCTTGAGAAAAGTATAATTAATTTAGGGATGCTGCAAATGTTGTTTTCTATTCTTCTGCCAAAAGAAAGTGGGATAAATGGCTAGGTCAAACATGGAGAAAAATAGCTGCAGCTTCTGGCCAGGATGAAAAGACATTAGAACTCAGAATGGAAGCGGGGGGAACCAAACAATTTAAAACACGAGTAAATGTTGGTCAGTTTTGCCCATAACATTTCCCAAAGGCTTCAACATGCAAGTCCAGTCTTTAAATTATTCCTAAGTCCTGAAAGTCAGTGGGAACTGCATGAACTTTTTCTTTCAGAGCAAGAAAAAGACTAATTTTTTTTCTTAAAAAAAAAAATAAAGCAAAACAAAATGAGATAGCATCAAGGCCTGGACTACTCTGTGCACACTGAGCAGGTGACTGTTCCTTTGAGCAATCAGAAAAGAATTAAATTTGTGCCATCAGGATTCCACTCTCTGGACAAAGCTGCCCTCACTCCGACGTGGCTCCCAAGGTGAACGAATGTTCAATACAGTGGCTTGCGAGAAATTATTCTTAAACCATCACTTCTTAATACAGAAAATAAAAATTTAGACAGTAGATAGCACTCATAGAGTTGAAAGTGAGTATTCCATCGTTTCTGACAAATCATTTGCTTGATTCTTATGCTTTCTAAGTTAAAAAAGTCTATTTCCTCTAAAGACACTAGACTTAGCATTTTAAATGTAAATATTTATGAAATACCAAAATCTATTAGTTTATTTCACTGGGACTTTCTTAATTTCAACTTCCAGTGAAAGCAACTGCTAGATATCGATTAAAATTAAATTAGTCTAAATTAAATCAATAAGCCTACTTGTTGATTTCAATGGGAATCTGGTTAGAAAATGGATAAAAGAATTGAATACAGAGAAGATTCACCTGCTAATTACTTGAAAAAATGTAGGCTTACGAGGTAATAGTACTTTGACCTAGGAGTGGAAACAGAAAAAGAGGTGCTGGCTACAAAGACCCTGGACCACAATCCTAAGTCAGGTTCAGCCATGACTTCCTGTCAATGAGGACTGAATCCTAGTTAAGCATAATGTGTTTCAATATGACCTTCTATGAGAACCACGGCCTGGGAGGCCATCGGGCACACACAGCAATTGGCTGGGCTGGAGTAGACAGGATGAAAAATAATCTTTCCCATGAGCAACAAGCTCTCAGCACTCCACGCTGTAAATTCAAACCGAAAAGTGGGTTTTTGCCCTTTTACATGCTTTCATGATTTCTATTGAATATTTTTACATGTCCCTAACAAGAAAGCATATGCTACTTATCAGAATCACATATGAGGAAACAAAAAAAAAAAAAACAGGAAGTGGTTGGAGGGACAGGCTGTAGTGATACAGCAGGTTACACCTGGTTTTAATTTGATTGTCAGATGTCATAAGGGCGGGCTTATAAGACTAAACCTCACTTCTACTCCAAACCTATAGGGAATTATTACTAATTTATTTTAGCAAAGAATGTTTCATGCTCTTGATTTCCATTTCGATTTCTCCGCTTAATAAAATAAGATGTCACATGTCAAGCCACATTGTAGTGAATTATTTCAACAACCCAAAGCCATTCAAATCCACTTGAAAACTTGCTGCAAAGCCAAGATCTGTCACAAAGCATTAGGATTAGTTACTTCTGGAAAACCCTCCTACTATAAGACAAGCTGATAGGTGGCACACAAGAAGAAAATCTCAAAGGTTTCCAAGCTCTGCACAGCAAAGAACTCTTTGGTTCAATACACGCTGGCATTCTAGGCCCCTTGAATTACTCAGTGTCTAGGTTTAAACTCCTCTGTTCTTTTGACCAGACCAAAACAATCTTAGGTGCCAAACTGTGACAGGTTTTAGCTTCAGCTTTCCCAACCTATAAACGTGTGTCAGGTTCCACAAAATACACGGACAAGGGCCTCCATTAATATCTGAGTTTCCATATAATAGAAATTTACATTCTATTAAAACCCTCTGATGAGGAACAAGACATGCAAGCAAATAATAAGCCAGTCTGCCTTTTGAAAAGCTTGTCTTGCTCTGGATCTGTTTCCTTATAGCCAGAAGCAGGAGGCACACACATTCAAGTAAACCCTCTGCCTAAGTGGGGCCAGTGGGAGAATCTCCAACTCTGATCAATTACAGATGTATTTCACACATCCCAAACCAATGTGGTTAAAGAAGAAACTACTTTGGGGAGAGTCTATAGATCGTAAATGTGATGAATGAGCCTTAGGAACCCCATCTGTAAGTGCTTATACATTCTGGATGTAATGGTAGGAATTCAATGCCTTACCCCGAAACACTCTTCAAGGATTCTTTTTTTATGGCAAATATGTGTGGAATGTCCTGCAGAACTGCAGGATTTCATTTTCCCAAAGTTGATATGTATGAGAATAAAAATGAACCAAAAGAAACATATAGATACTGTATGAAGTCTCCTTCTTAAACTGTTCAACTATTGGGAAACGAGAAGCCCCAAACATCACACCAGAAACTATTCTATTTCATAATTCTCACCAGAGCAATTCAATCTTTAAAAGGAGAGTAGTTTGAATCTGGTTCAAGGGAGTATCCACAGATCCTCAACTCTTTTGAGATTTGCCAATCTCTGGTCATATTGGGGTCATTCAAGTGTTCTCATAAAGCTGTGTTTTGGCAGCAGTACATGTCTCCACCAGCCCCTGCTGTCCTTGGAAGAGCTGCTGGACTTCTATCTCAGCCCTAGTCTCATCAGGTTTCTAAACAGACTCCTAAGGGTCAATGGATAGAATTTAGGGTGTCTGCAAAGTTAAGTGAGAAAAAAATTATTTTCACTAAACTCGGTATTTTCTTAAATTGTGAGCGGAGCAGAATTAGAACATCTAGGACTTACAGAAATCTTATATATTTTCATATCACTATGATTATTCATGCAGCTATCCCAAAATACCATTTATATTAATCGCTATTTAAAAATTCTGGTGGTTATCAGACACATTGCTAGATTTTATTATTAGTCTATTAATAAAGCATATATATTACTAATCACAATTTCAGAATAATTTGGTAACTGTGTTTCAATATAATGAGTTTTCCTTATAATTCTAGATATTTTATTTTATGCCTTAAAAGCATATTTCTGAGAAAGGATCTATTGCCTTCATCAGACTTCCAAAGGAGTCCATGGCACACACATAAAAAATATGAAGAACTCCCACCCTAGCAAGACTTTGGAATTCTTATCTGGCCATTACCACATAATCCAGTTCTAAAAAATGGCTTCTACCTGGTTCTAACAAGTTCTAGTAGCCCAAATCTTCTATTTTTCTTGCTTGAATCTCTGTCTCAGAAACTTGGTTCTTTCTTTATTCTTTCTAGAACTGGGTCCTCTGATTTGCTCATTCATTCATTCATCCATTTATTCAATAACTATTTATTGAGTGCCTACTATGTGTTAGGTACTGTGTGATATGAAGATATAGTGCATAACAAGAGAAACAAGTTCCCTGTTCCAATAGAACTAACATTATAGTGGGAAGATAGATGGAGAGAAGCTATGTAGAAAATTAGAATAAATTGATGTCACGAAAAATGACTGGTTAGCCACTTTAGCTTGGTGGCCATGCACGACCTCTCTGAGATTTGGATGGTACAAGCAGCAGCCATTTGATGCTCAGGGAAGAAAAGCATTGGAATACTTGAACAATCAGGGAAGGCCTGGGTAGTTAGAACACAGTTCTGAGGCAGAGAGTGGTCATAAATGAAATCTGAGTAGAGAGAAGAATTTATTTCATGAGGGGCATCCTAAGTCAGGGTAAGCACTTTGGATTTTACTGAAGTTCTGGGTAGCTATTCAAGAGTTTTAATCAGGAGACTGTCATGGTCTGATTTACAATTTTAAAAAGATAGTTTGGGCTGATGTGCAATGGTGAATGGGCTGTAGGAACACAAGAGTGAGATCAGGGAGTAAATTAGGAGGTTAGTGTGGTAATCTTGTAGGACTAGGTTTTAGTAGAGGAGATGGACAGGAAGTGATGAAATTGGGATATGCACAAGGCTGGGTCACAAGAGAAAGCAGTGGCAAAATCGAAATAATTTGAGGGAAGTTTAAAAAGTGACAATTTACAAATGTGTCAATTGGGAATAAAGAAACTACAAGGGATAGTTCAGTAGCCTAAGGCTGTTACCCCAAGGGCACGGGAAGGGAGGCTACTGACACCCAAAAGGAGAAAGTGTATGAAGATGGCCTCCTCAACAGAAGCTCTGACCTTCAGCCAGGGGGCACAGCCAGCCCTAGGCTATGCTACCTCTATGGAAGGTCACTGAGAGGATATATGTGCTGACCCACCTTTCTCCCTGCATCCAACCTCCTGTCAGGATTCACTGTTGACCAGAGTATGAGTGATTCTGGAGGAACAAACAGAAGATACTGGACACGGGCTATATCTGGAGATACTGTGGAGACAGATATTAGATTGTTCTTGCTAGCCTATCCCCAGAGTACTGCCAATGAACCCTAAGGCTTCCTGCCTGCCTACCTGCTCAGAGTACCAGGTCTTTTATACCCATTTTTGTGGAGGTTATCGCCCTGCATCCAAATTATTTGTTTACATCCCTTTTCCCCCCAAGACAATGAGTTCTTGATGATATCCATTTGCATCTGCTTCTCCCAGAGAATGTCTGATTAATGAAAGATCATGGTAACTAAATGAGTGAATGGCCCCTTCCAGGTTCTTATGTTCCCACACCTATGGAATGCTGTTTCTCCAAGATGTTAGATCTCCCTGACACCAACTGATGTACTGGTAATAGTCCTTCCATATCACAAGGTGTGTGACTTTCCCCAGTTCCTCAGATGAGCTCATCACACGGTTCTTGTCCCACCTCTTATCAGTCTTGAAGTCCCACTTTCTCATATATCTATTTTTCATATACATCTGCTTAAGGCTGTCAACCTGTTCTGAGATAATTACCTGGATTTTTATAGTTTTTTGTTTGGAATTCTAACTTCTCAGGAATAGTAGATACATGGCTTTCTCTCCGAACTGTTCTGTATCAAATTAGCACTCTCATTTTAGAATCTTGGCAAATATGCACACACATATATATCATATATATATATGATATATATGTATATATATATATATATATGTATATATACATATATGTGTGTGTGTGTGTGTGTGTATATATATCAAAGTCAAAAAGACATCGTCTATTGCTGCATTCAGTGCTTGAGTATGCCAATATTTCATGCTAACGTGTCTCATTGTATAAATGTTACAACCAGATTTCCTTTGGAGATAGAAGCTGAGCCTCTGCTTTAGCTGATGAAAACAAAATACTAAATATCCAAGTATAAATGACTTATTTCTGAAAAGAACAAACTACTTCATACTTATCAACCCCCATATCTTGCCTGTCCAGTATAGTAGCATGCTCAACTTTTCAGCTCTTCCTTCAAAATGTGATAAATCTTCCCTCTGGAGCAAAGAATACATCTCTGTATTTATCCAGAGAAAGAATTTAACTCTTGTCTACATGTTTAAAAAAAAAAAAGTAGGATGGGAGAAGGAGGAGGAAAAAGGTAACAGATTGTGAAGGATTGATTACTAAAGCGAAAAAATCAATCTTGTGACTTTGATGATTTAACCAGCCACAAAAGCATAGAAATGTATGAGAAAGCCCTGATTGATTTTTAGCTCTGTAATCCTTCCCATCCCATCTATTATCCTGTATGGATCATATTAGCCGTCATTATGACTGAGACGAGATAGACGCTGACATTCATCTGACGTGATATAACTGTAAATGGAATCGGCTTATACACAAAGGCTTTTACCTGGTTATTAATAGTGTTCTCTGCAGGTGATGGACTGGACTGATATTGAAACCTCTGTCAGCTGTGTGGAGCCATTGCAATTTGATTTCAGTCCAAAAAGCAGCTCCTCAATGTAGTTATTGCACAGTATCCTGACAAACTGCTCGAGTATCATACCTGGATACTCACCCTTTTAAAAGACTCATAAAATACTGAGGGCTGATGACATCTTGTTGGCACTGAGGATTCCAAGCTACTACTGCTGAGCTAAAGACATCAAGTAGATCTTAAGTGCCTTGACAACATCCCTCGTCTTCACCACCACCAACAGGAATGCAAAGCAGAGGAAGATTTAGTGCACATAGCTTTTCAGGTGACATGCATTATAGTGAAACATGGATGAACAAATGCCAAACTCTTAAGGTCACTTGATGACACTTTGTTTCACTTACCTTCAATGAATCAATGAAAAATAGCAAACTGTTGATATGAACTGGTGAACTTAGTTCTTAAGCAATAGTTCGCCTTCTCAGCTCTGAGGCTTCCACACACTATTTTATTTCTAACCAAACCAAGGGATAAATTAGAAACAGAAATATCAAACGTCTTGCCCCAAATTACACAGATTTAAAAGAGGTTCCAATTAGAAAGTTCAGATTTTCCTTCTTTTAGTCAACAAAATATCTTCTTTCCTCAACAAATATTTATTGAGCCAAGTGTTTTCTAGTGAGTGAAGGAAAAAGCACTGAAAAAGTGAATGAAATCTCTATCCTCATGAGGCTTGCAGTCACTGCCAAGCCCAGAACTTTGCTGAGAGACACATATGTATATATACAGATGTATATTACATGACCAAGCACCTGTGAACTCATAGAAACTGACAGGTTTACCCAAACTACTCTGGCCTCCTCCTGCCCTTGAAGCCAAGCATGGCTGTCAAATTCTGAAAAACATTCTAAGAGACAGGTGAGTATGAAGGGGAGGGGGACACCTTGTAATTTAAATTATTAACTCTTTCTTTTTGGAAACTGGAAAATATCTTTTCATTTATAATGAGGATAAGTTGGAAAATTCCTGTGTTTGGGCATTACATTCTGGGGATCGGTTGTGAGAATTAAATGAGATCTTCGGTAGATAGAATTTAAAACAGTGCCTGGCATGCAAGATTTCAAAAAATGTAATCAGTGGGGAGGATGATGCTAATAATGGTACATGTGAGTCACATGATGATACATCATAATGTCTACTCCCTCACTCCATAAGATAGAGGCAGAAATGGTACAGGTATATTCTTACGCAATTTTATGAGCTTTTCAGGTGCTGCACTGCATTTGCTCCTCCTGGACTAGTGCTAACCCAGAGTGCCCCTCTCCTCTGCATCCCCTGACAACTAGTCAGATTCAGGGCCTTCGATGTCATTGTTAGGGTGAATCCAAGAAGCTCTAGAACACCTGAATCAGGTGAGCCACCTCACAGACATCAGAAAAAAATTACTCAGTCCAGAGGCAGCTCCGGTGTATCCCTGAAGTAATACACAGTCAGTGTCCGCTGCTCGGACCACTGATTTCTAACCCACCTAATGTTCAGAGGTGAGAGGGGAGGGCCTAAACATTATCCAACTGCCCAGAGACACACTGTGTCTCAATATCATTTACAGTGACCTATCGTTATTCACACAAGTGGTCATCGTCTTCCATAAGCACCTGGCCAGAACTGTTATTTAATAGTTGAGATGAGGAAACTTCCACTTTCTTGAGGTAGTCACATTCAGATTTGATGGTTATAGGCGCACAGCATTCATTTCTATCTAGGTTCCCAGAGAGAGAGTCATTAGCACCATACAATATTATAAGCCCTTCCAGCCTGAAGCCCTGATTTTTCTGGAGAAATGGTCAATCTCCATCCAAATTTGTTTCTCTTGTCAGACTCTTTCAAAGAAATCTGTCCTTTTCTGTAGCTCTGATTACAGTCCATTGTATATGCAGGTGATTTCTCTGTCTCCACAGTGATTACAAGCTCCTTGAAGACTTATGCTCATTGAGATGTAAGGACCTAACACAGCGCCAGGCGCATCGTAGTCACTGAAAGAATAATTGTTCAGTGAAAGAATGAATAAATGAAGTGAATTTGATTCACCAGAGTCAAGGGACCAGCTATAAATTTGCTTGTTTTTATGGGGCCACCCTCACATGTCACTAAAAACGGGGCCTTATTATCCTTCCCTGAGACCTTCTGCTGTGTAAACACATTAATGCAGACACTGACAGTCAGATTAATGAAGGGAAGCAATTTATTGAACTGATATTTGGTGTAGATGTCATTAACACCGCTCCTTTGGAGCAACTGCATCAGATTCAACAAAGTCACCCCCCAGGAGCACGAAGAAAATCATTTAACTGCTTTTTCCTACAGCTGCTTCCATGAAGCTAACCCTCTACGAATTGTTGAATTGGCTCTAAGACAACTGTCAGCCTCCTATGATTGCTCTCCACTGATGCTGTTTTTGTCTCTTCTGAGAAACACGTCCTATAATAAATCATGCTGTTGTGGCTTTAGTTTTTATTGTTGCCATCCCTTCCCTACCCCCCCATTAAATATACTAGAAAAGTTCCAATAACGAGACAAGGTCAGTAGAGCTCCAAATAACTGTATTAAGAGAGTGACATCTGAAAGGTGGTCTTGGAAACTAAGAATAGAACCTGGTGAGTTTGAGGAATATATGAGCTTTCACAGATTTTTAAGGCTAGAAAAGTCCATGCATTCAGTAGGCAACAAGGCAAGATTTGGGGAAGATCATACAAATCCGTCATCTTCTCAGGCCTCACAAACTAATTCACAATGACCTTTATCCCTTTCCCTCCTAGCGCTGGCCTCATTTTTCCAGGTTTTCTTTACCATCTCCACTGATTAGACGTTTTTAACCTAGGTCCCTGCTCCCCGCCCCACACACGCACATTCTGAAACTCATTCCTCCCATTTCCTTAACGATTATCCCCTCCACTTCCACATAATGGCCCTGACTAATGAGCAGCCTTCCAGACCCCACTGACTATATACTAGGTGACCTATGCCTTTTTAACATTTTCAACTATTAAAACTTTTTGTACATTGTGTGCATATTCTCCTTCTGATCTTTTTTATTTGTTTTAATTATGCCCTTTATAGCTACACAAAATAGACCTATCAATTCTTTCCCATATATCTCCATCTAGAGTTGGACTTCCTTCCCTTTACATAATAAAAGTTATGGTTTCCACTCCCTCTCCTCTTATGAATTACTTTCCAATTGAAAAACACCTTAACATTCAATGGGATCATTCACTTCTGGAATAGAAAGGTCTTTCCACTGCCATTACATGTAATATTGCTAAGATCTGAATTCGCAAGCAAGAATTCTCATGTCAAATCTTTCATTCTGTTTATGAAAAAAAAAAAAGTGGATACTTTCAGAGAATACTTGAGAATAAAGATTTCATCCTGACATTTGTGACAACATGGATGAAACTTGAGGGTGTTATGTTAAGTGAAAAAGTCATACAGACAAAGGCAAATATTGTATGATCTTACTTATGGATGGATCTAAAAAACCAAATTATAAAAACAGAGAGGAGAGCAGTGGTTACCAGGAGCTGGGGTGGAAGAAATGTGGAGATGTTGGTCAAAGGGTACAATCTCAGTTATAAGATGAACAAGTTCTGGGGATTTAATATACAGCATGGTGATAGTTAATAATGCTGTCTTATAGGCTTTAAAGTTGCTGAGAGAGTAGATCACAAATGTTCTCACCACAGAAAAAGAAGTGATAATTGTGTGACATGATGGAAGTGTTAGCCAACACTATCTTGGTAATTGTTTCAAAATATATGTGTATCAAATCAACACATCGTACACCTTACATTTACACGATGTTATATATCAATTATTATGTCAGTAAACTGGAAAAAAAGTGAATAAGGATTTCAGAAATGTAACCCCATAAATTCAACAAGATGTTCAAAGCATATTGTAAAACTAGAGAGAAAAAATTAGTAAGAACAGAAAAATTTAAATGAACCATCAAGTATTTCAGGCTTCATAAATGCAAAGGTCACTTAACAGATCCATGCCATTGTTCAGATTCAAAGTCAAAGATGCTCAGAGATGCAGGTGGATGATGTTTTCAGACAGTCATGAAAATCTAGCTGACTGGTATTTCTCAGCATAAAAACACTATGACCCCACCACCCCTGTGGCCTCCCTCTTTTTGAACTTGAATGTATCACTTTGGCCTTCTTGGCCTTCACTGCTTGGCATTTGATTCTTCTGAAATACAAATAATAATTCAATAAGCATTTTAAACTCTGAGGTCTAGATGATCTTCAAATACTCTGCTTTCCATCTGAGTCTAGTCTTCTGCTTTGACATGCATCCTTTCCTGAAATTTAAGAACTAATACCAGCACAATTTAGCAAGTAGGAAAGAAAGGATGTCTTCGAAAATAAAGTTTCTACCTGGAAATCAATATGATGGTATGAGGCACACATGAATAAAAATGATTTTTAAAATTTTTTTCTAAAAGTCATACAATAAGACTAATGGTCATTTTGAAACTAAAATCAGCCCTCACATGAAATCTCTTCCCCTACACATCACCAGCACACATTAACAGAGCACAACTTTCCACACTGTTATTTTTCACTGTTGGCATCCTCTGAGGTTCCAGCCAGAAGCAGGAAACACTAAAAGCCTTCCAGGATGTCTGCACTGGTGAGATCTGCCCCAAGTTTGGCAGCACCAAGGAGTGAATAGAATCATCACATCATCTTTGTTTATCACATGATGTTTTATTGATGACCAAAGCCTAACAACTGGGCTCTCTTTGACCAAAGAGAACCCAGAGTCCCTATGAGCAACCCTGGCCTCCGAGACCAGCCAAGTCAAAGTACCATAAAGGGGATGCCATAGAGGTGGGTGTTTTCCACCCACGCACAGAAGGATCTAACCCAAATGCCACACTGTAGTTACCTGCTAACTACATCCAGAACAGAAAAAGAATCAAGGCATTGGCTGCAATGGGATAATCTTGGCAAAAAATGAAAAAAACAGATATTGTGACTTAATAGCATTTGTCCACCTCTTATTCTGTGGTTTTTTGAAATTTCCAATTGAAATTTTAAGGGATTAGAATAAATAAATATGCAAAGTTCCAGAGTTTGCTGCTTTATCAATTTGATTATTTTCAGCTATTCTTTGACTACGTTCTTGCTTTTATAGTTTTATTTTCCCACAATAGATATTTTGATTTAAAATTGATTTAATTTGAACACCTAGGTCACTTAGTGAAATTAAGTAGGTGAAATTAACAAGATTTTACTTACTATAGGAAATGTTAGCAGAGGTAGACATAAAGAAGTATTTCATATTTCTTTAGTGTGATATGCCATGACATCGATAAAAATATTCCAGTGTGTTTCTATCCATTACTTATCATGAGGTATCATTAAATCAAAAAGTAGGTAGGGGTGAGAAAAATAAAATCAATGATTCCAATATTAGTTCTGTTGTCCAATATGCTTTCTCAGCCCAATTAAAACAAATCAAGAGTTCAGTTTTTATCTTTTCTCTTAGAAAATTGGGAATGCGTGTATGACAGGGTAAAATGTTCTTTTTTCTCTTTTTTGGTCTTCTTCACCCTCTCCTGGAAAGAGAGCTGTCTTTGAAAGGACCCAGGAAAGAGCTGAGGCTTTGAGAGTATGTCAGTGCAGCAAAGTTAGACTCTGAGAGAAGATCAGCAAGAGAATGCGAAAAGTTTGTCTTGTAGATGTGACACTGTAAAGACTTTGAAAGACATAAGATCCCTTAACTGACACAGAGGAACTTAAAAAAAAACTGACAGAGCCCTCCAAGATGATGTCAGCACTCTAGAAGGAAGGACAGGGCTAGAAGCAGGCCAATGGTGTTTTGAGAGAGAGACAGGGAAGAAGATCCAGAAAGAGGAGACAAGTCCTCTTCTAAGATGAGGCCAGATTGACAGGACAAGGAGATAAACGTTTAACTGATACTCCCTAAGCTTTTTGTATGAGGTAATCAGCTGAAAGGAAGATTTTTCTTTCAGATAACCACAGATAGGATAGACATAAAAAGGGTTCATACTTTGATGCAATAGGTATTTATTGAGCATCTACTATGTGCCAGATACTGTTCAAGATACTGAAATACAACTGTAAACACAATGGGGGGACAATCCTTGTCCTCGTGGAGCTTATATTCTGATGGAAGAAACAGATAAGCTAAATAAGTAAAATATAAAAATATGTAGTATATGAGATAAGGATAAAAACACCGAGGAGGAAAGAAAGCCATTTTGGATAGGTAAGCTAGATAAATTACATATAATGGGTAACTTTGGTGGACTACTAGCATTTAAGCAGGAGGAAGAGTTAAATGGAGTTATGAGAGTATATTTCTCTTTGAATAAATGGAAGGATAAATAAACAAACAAAAAAAGGAGGGGTTGGGGGGATACTACCTTAGACCTTCCCAAAGCTTCCCATCAGAACTTCTAAGGCAGCTCCTTTTCTTTTGTACAAACAACTCGTGGTATCAGCTGTATTCCAGCCTTCACTCAAACTGATCTGCTCAGTTCATCTTTTCTCTACTAACTACCCACAAAAATCTACCTCTTTTACTTAGCCCTACCGTAAGTGTTATTTCCTCCCTGAAGCCTTCCCCATTAAAAATAATGCCTCACATTCACCTAACACTTCACAAATGACAAAGTGTTTCCCATACATTAACCTTCATAATGACTCCAAGAAGCGAGTGTTATTGTCATTATTTTACATGGGAGGAAACTAAGGCACAGGGAATGTAAGTGACTTATCCAAGGTTTAAGAGCTAGAACTGAAACTGACACCCAGATATTCTTGAGGAAGGGAGGCGTCATGGGAAGAGCATGAATTCAAATCCTGGAAGATTTGGTCACTAGCTGGGTGACTTGGACAACTTGATTAACTTGTATGAGCCTTAGTTTTCTTATTTACAAAATAAGATAAAGAGACATACAGGACAGGTATGTTGCAAGGGAAGACAGTCAGGTCCCACCTCAGTGCCTGCAACCTAGTGGCCACTAGAGTGTTAGCCATGTCCTGCTCTCTGCTCAAGGCTACAGCTGTCACCATAGCTACTCTCCTAACTCACATGGACCTTCTCTCCTCCATACATAGAAAACATGATCTCAACCACACAACATGATACTTATTCAAGTATCAATTGGGATTCTTTATGTCATAAAGGGGTAAGGGACCAAAGTCTAGGTCAAAATTGCTTAATTAATAAAGGGCATTTATTAGCTCTAATAACTGAAAAGAGCAGAGATAGGTAGTGCTTGATCTAGATATTTTATCATCAGGGCTCTAGCTCCAATTCCCCAAGATTTTCCTCTGGCTTTTCATTTGATGTATAGGCCTCATTCTCAGGCTGGTTCCCATCATGACAGCAAAATTTACCACAGCAGTTCTGGCTTTCATATCTGCATGCTACTCTGAGCATAGATAAAAGATCTATGTTACAGCATCCTTAGAAAATGTGTTTTGAGTCGCAGCTCAGGTCACATGTTCACCTCTGGACCAATCACTGTGGCTAAGGGAGACAGACCTCATAGTCCCAGCCAGGGTTGTGTGCTGAATCCTTGCCCCAACCCCAGCCCCAATCCAGATATGGAGGCACTGCCCAGGAGCCAGTTAGGTCATCAATGGAGATCAGGGTTGTGGAGCCAACAAGTATTTTAGTAAATTTAATGGCAGTCTTCCATTGGACCCACTTACCTCTCCCAGCAATTACAGTGAGCAATACTGAAAGTAAACAGCCCTGTCAGTCCTCAGCTCTTCTGAGGGTGTCTGTGGCCCAATCCCATTTAGGTTATTTTCTTGAAGTATTACGCTTCTACCTCATAGCTAAAATAACCCCTCTTGCAGAAATCCAGAATAAATAAAATTGCATGAGATTAGATTCTGCCCCTAAATTGATTTTATATCCTTTGAAAGCTTTGTGTTTTATCGTGTGTGTGTGTGTGTGTGTGTGTGTGTGTGCGTGCGCGCGCGCGCGCGCGCATGCATGTGCGCAGATGTCTGTATGTGTAAACTGTTGATCGAGTCACTGGGGCATAGTTTTGTAAAGCGTCACCCATATGGCTTTTTATAGGAATAAAATCCTACATTACGACAAGAACTTTAACAAAGGTTAAGCATGCAAAATTTAGTTTAAGAAAACAATTTCTCCATAACTCAACTGCTTTTATCTTCAAGCCTTTGAAGTGGAAAGTAAAAATAAAAAATAACTGAATATTTCATTCTTGACATCTTCAGGGAAGGTGTGTGTAAATAGGAAACACACATAAAATCCCTGAACATAAAAAGATAATGAATGATTGTACATAATTACAATTGTAGAAATATATATATAGGAAATAAAATAGGTTAAGGATGTTGCCCTTGGAAGCTACTTTCTGTCAGTGGGCATATATAGATTTACTAGCTTCCTATTTTTCTGATCCACAGATAAATTTGCCATCCTCTGATTTCCTGTCACCACTTCAAATATCAAGCTAAACACCTCTGGGGTGCCTCTGGGGTATTCACAACCTTCAGAGAGTTGTTGATAGTGATCACATTTCTTCTGAAGTCTTTGTTGATCCAAGAATACATATTTTGTTGTGTAAGTCTTCATAAATCAGTCTTTCCGCCCACTTATCATTCTTGCTGCTTTCTTCTGAACACTCTCCAGTATGTCTCTGACTTGCTAATAATGAGGTTCCCAGACCACAGTGCATCATTCCAAGCTCGGTCTCCCTCATTGTGCAAAGGTGGACTTTGCCTCTTTACTTCCTGACCTACTGTTTCCACTTACAAAGTCCTTATGCTGCCAGATCATATATAAACCCATAATTCATGTGCTCTCCATTACAATGCCTGGGGGAAGCCAAGCACTTCCCTAAATAGGTCAATGCCTGAGATGTAATAGTTGGTCAGAAAAGGTCCTTGAATAAATGAACAAATGAAAGCATGAAATCCCTGGCTGTGTCTTTACTGTACCAAAGCATTTATTACGAAAAGAACAAGAGAGAGGGAATGTGTGTTTGTGATGGAGGTGGGGGACAAGGGAACAGGGGAGACACACAAGAAAGTATTCATTGATTATTTGGCCTGTGTCATTCAAACATTTCTACCACTTTGATTTGATTGAGACACAGTTCCACCCTCATTTAGCACAAGGCAAACTGAAGTCCATCCAGAAAACTAAAGTATATCACTACAGTGGCTGGACAGTTGTTCTGGAACTGAGAACATATCTGGAATCTAAAATTCTGGTCCCCATTGTAGCCTCCAGACTGAACCAATTTTAAAACACTATTGGTGAAATCCTTGCACTACCTACCTCTTTGGCTAAAATATTTGAGGCATGGGTTTCTAACTATGGTTTATTTAATAGAAGTCTGCCCCTTCTGACCATTATAGCAGAATCCAGGAGGATAGAAATGGTGACTAACCTGGTGTCCTGCTATCTCTATCCTGATTGCACTAGCAGTAGTGAGAAGGACAGTCACTAATAGAAGTAGCTGCTACCATTACTGAGTACCTGCTGTATATCATGCATTCTGTTGAACCCTTCACAGATGTTATTTCATGTAACCTTTAAAACAACCAATTAAAATAGGCATTATTAAACCAATTTTACTATAAGGAAACTGAGTTCCAGAAAGGTGAAATGCCTAATGATCACGCAGCAGAGCTAGTGTGCTAATTCATCTCTGTGAGACTACCCCACACTCTTCTGCCCTAGAATAGATCCTTTCCTCGGTTTCAGTACTATACCATCCCTGATAACCACTCCTAATTTCTGGTTCCTATACACTTCTCATTATGGACCCTCAATCAAAACTAACTGAGATGGGGAGAGGGGGATTTATTTCTCTTAGTGTAACTTAGAAAAGTTTCGAGTTTTCAAAAGGACATTTTTTCTAGGAAATTAAAGAAAACAACAAACTATCGAGCATGTCATTTCCTAACAGGACTAGCCAAATATAAAAGTATAAGGCCAAACATAAAGGCATTAAAATCTACTAGTGTAGTTCCTGCCTGGCCACCGATGGCCATGGTGGCCCAGTTTCCAGGCACTTGTCCTCTTCTCCGATCCGTCTCTCTGCCTTGCTCAGTTTGTTCTACTGCATGTGGACACCGATGGGCTCTGGGTTGAACTGGGCAGGTCAACACAGCAGCACACATGACTAGGATGAAACAATGTAGGGAAATGCTTGAAAAAAACAAATACTCAAAATTACTCCTCTTTCAGAAACTAACCAAAACAAAAAAAATACTCTTTTCAATTTGTTAATTCATTCCTCCAAATTATCTGTAACATACTGTCTTTACATTGCAACTCCAAACCACTAAATATATGGATTGAAAAATTTTAAAGTAAATTAAAAATAAATAAATAAGAAAAAATTTATAGAAGTAAATTCTTCAGATATCTCCATGTCTCATGCAAAAGGGATAACATAATTTTATGAAAATAGCACTGGAGAAGAAGAAAGAAGATTTAGTCTATATGCGACTCACTAGTTTGTTAGCAGGGATTATAAAATAATCATTTCTGAAAGTCCTCTGGGATACATAAAGCATTCTACAGTACTCATGAAATATTGGTTGAATTTGTAGAACCGACCTTGGGTAAACCTCTCCATATTTCCAAGCTTCGGTTTCTACATTTATAAAACAGAAACTAATAATAACTTCCTCATATCATATGTGGAGCTCCCAAAAGGATAATATATATGAAAGCATTTTTTAAACAATAAAGCATCACACAAAACTAAGTTTGAAGAAAAGGAAATGGACTATGCTGGTTCTACTGATAATGTAGGCAATGTGCCAACAAGCAAGTTGGAAAGTTAATAGCATGTTTTGCTATTCATCCAGATGTCAGGCATATTCTAACTATAAAAACTGAAGCTATCACTGGCAAACACTCAGAATGTCAGAGGACTGCTAGAAGGAGCAACATGAGTGTCCTCTGTCTCTGGGCCCCAAGGAGATTGGGAAAACTTCTGTATTGAGCTATTTCTCCTCAAAGAGAAACCACAACTCTTATTCTTGCTGCTCTAAAAGAAAAATGATGCAAATTCCAAGTATTTTGCTATGGTGCTGAGCTGAATGAATCTACACAAAAGTCTTTGTTTTTTCACTGGGGAATAAGCCTTTAGATCTCACATTTTAACCCCGCTTCTACAGCAATCAAACCAAGCCAGAAATTTACACTTGCAAATATTTTTGAAAGATCTGACTAAGCCATTTCTAGATGTTTTCCAGTCTTCATGTGCCTTTCCCTCCCACAGAGCACAATTAAAAAGGCACCTTTAAAAGGCTATTAAAAAACATTGATTGGCTTAACTGTGCTAATGTCATGGCTTTAAAATAAAATTCTATTAAGTGCTTAAAATATTGCAGACAAGTACTTTGCAGCAAAAACTCAGGATGACCATCCTGAGGCATCTGTTATTCAGATATTTAGCTAATTACTTTCATTCAACTCATCTTTATTGCCCTTTATCTTTGATTTTTAAATCTTCTGATAGTTTTCATGAATAACTGCCTTTATGCGTACTGGAGGCCATACTTAGCAACCACATTTCCCTCATATCACCATACTGAATTCATAAAGAACAAATAAGACATGTTTGCGCTGACTCTCCCTTTGTTGCTGTTGATACAGAAGGAAACAATGGTATTCTGTCCTTACATTTGAATGCTAACATCACAAAGCATCCTTCCCTCAGAGTTGTCCCAGGGTTTATTTTAGATCCCGATTAGTCTATGTGATCTCCTCCCTGTTTACACCCTGAATCACCCTGGTCCCTGGAGAAACTCGAGAGCAGAATTCTTCACTTTACTTTAATCTTTCAATCCTTGCTGTTTGCATGCCTTAGGCCAGCAGATTTCCTCTCATATCCATAATGTGTGAGGCCAGTTCAAGAAAAGAAGCCTCAGTAATAGGTCTCATGTAAGGGTGTAGTTAACTCAACACCACAGTTTTAGTTAACTTACATCAGGTAGTGGCCCGGTATCCTTATAACATTCTCCCAGCCATAGAAAGCACACAAGAAAGAGCAAACAGTTTAACACACATGAAGGTATTTGTAAACTGTACTTTGTTTTAGAAATGTTAGGTATTTGTTATTGATGGTGATAACGATGGTGACTAGTTGTTGCTAGTAAAGTAGGATTTGTCCAAGAACCAAGTGGACTCTGTTCAGACACTATGGAGACCCTAAAGCTGCTTGTGAATATGTGTCTACCTTTTGTGTAAACTTCTATGAGGCAGCTTTATGAGTTTGTAGAACCGACCTTGGATCAGTTCTATGGATTTATCATAAGATTAATGAATCCTATACAGATTCAGCTAAGAGATGTGATCATGGGTGAGTTATTATGTTCAGCAAGTTCTCCACAGCTCAAAGCCTAGGACCCACAGCCTTGGGAAAGGAACCTCCAGGACACAACTTTCGCTGAAGAAAATGTTAATGAAGCCCTCACCAACCCCATCCAAGGTGCCCAGCCTTATGTCTCTATCTTCATCTATTTCCTCATCTATCCCAGGTACTGCCACACCTTCCCACCCTCTTAGGCCCAAGTCTGTTAGAAATGATCAATTTATGAGCTATTTATAAATATCATTCCATTTACTCTATCCTTGATTTTTCCCCTGTACTGAAGTAACTTCTTATTGATTAGGACTACAGGTAAACTAATTAAATATTCCTTCCCCCTATAGAACAGAAGAAAACACTTGTTGGTATTCTAAATATAATAGTTGTGGGGTGTCTTTTTTTTTTTTAATTTTTCCAAATTTTGAATAGACTAGTGTGGGAGGAAAAAGGTCCAGGCTAAATAGCCTGTTGAGGAGAGATGCAGTACTCAGAGAATAAGACCTTCTGTCAGGATGTCTCTCCTCCACTCAGCTCCACAGAACCATGGCAGCTATGGGGCATAGGGGAGCCTCCCAGCTGGCCAGGTCAGTGTCAGAGCTCTGTGGGACTGCCTTGGACCCCTCAAATTCATCCCTCTGTGCCCTGGGTACCACTGCCTGACACCTTTGTCTCTTTTCTCCTCTGATTACTCTTACTCATCCTTCAAGACCAAGCACTGGAGTCCTCTCCAAGAACATCCACTGCTATGACCATCCCTCCTTCCTGAGAACACTTAAGAATTCAGAGTTTGTAATACTAGGCTCATATCCCTATTCATATCCATGTATGACTTACAAGTTTGTTGGCAGTTACTACAAAATAATCATTTTTAAAAGCCCCCTGGAATAAAGTACTCATGAAACATTGGTAGAATTTGTTGAACCAACCTGGGGTAAACTTCTTCATACTTCCGAGCTAAGACACTATGTATGCCAGTAATGTGGTGCCTTTGAAGCAAATATTCTTTAAATATTGGTTTATTGTTTATTCGGTGGGTTAAGAAAAACTGTCTATTAATAAAAACAATAATCTTATTTATTTGTGTTCAAAATAAGTGAAATGCTTAGAATATAGCATAATATTTACACTTATTTGGAACTATCATTTTACTCTCTTATTATCATATATACTAGATAGTATTGGTATATTAGTTTTCTACTGCCACCACAACAAATAACCACAAACTTGGTGGCTTAAACAGCATAAATGTTTTGTCTTACAGTTCTATAGTTCAGAAACCCAACACAAATCTCACAGGGCTAAGGACAAGATGTCCTCCTTCTGTCCAGGCAGAACAGTATTCCTTTCTGGAAGCTTTAAGAGAGAACCCATTCCTTCGCTTTTTCCAACATCTAGAAGCTGTTTACATCCCTCATGGACCCCTTCCTCCACCTTCAAAGCCAGCAATGGTGGGCCTAGTCTTTCTCGCATTGCCATCTCTCAGGTTCTCTACAGCAGGAATGGTTCTCCACTTTCAAGGACTCATCTGATTAGATTGGGCCCAATAATTCAGGATACTCTCCCCATCCCAAGCTTAACTTTAATCACATCTGCAAAGTCTCTTTTTCCATATAAAGGAATGTTTTCACAGGTTCTGTAGAGTAGGGTGTGGACATCTTTGAGGCCGCAGGTGGTTTTCTCCACTCACTTGGAACGAATATAACCAACATGAATGAAAGTACCAAGAAGCCATGATAGGACTGACAGCTATTCTAACAGCCTTCTAATTGGACTCCTGTCCTCCTGGTCCTCCCTACTCTGATCCATCTCTCATGCTGTTGCCAGATGACCCTTCTAAAGTGTAGCTCCAATATTCTCTGTTCAACCCCTCCAATGACCTATAAGTAGTACTTTCCAAAATAAGTACAAAATAGCCTCTGAAATTTAATGGTGATGGTGATAAGACAGTGATCGAGGTACTTCTCATGAATTATCCTACTTAATCTTTACAGCAGCCAAAAAACTTTCTCTTTTTAATGTCCCCAGTTTATAGAAGAGCTTACAGAAGACAGACAAAACAGGTATGGACAGGTTGGGTAAACTGCTCTACCCCCAACACATACCTTACACTTTAATTTAAATATTGACAAACTAGGCCCACAGGTTAAATTTGGCCTGCTGTCTGTTTTTGTACAACCTGCAAGCTAACAATGGCTTCTACGACGATTGACTGCAATCCATTTAACAATAGGGAACACTGACTTTGAACCCCAATTAAATGAAATCTTATCCTCCCCCCAAAAGAAATCCCATTCTTCTCATTAGTAGGCCTGCATTATAAAAGATTGTACTCAAATATTACTACAATTTGTATTTTATCAGTAAAAAATTTGTGGAAATTTTTCTCTTTTATATAAGCATCAAGGTAATATCTTAAATTTTGCTTCCTGATCTGAAAATCTTAAAATATTTATTATCTGGCTCTTAATAAAAAAAATTGTTAACTTGCAATCTAGCCAATTGTTTCTTAAATTTGTGTAAAATAGGGACCTCTTTTAATAAAATCTTTCAGATGCTCAGTGTTGAATTAAATCATTTCATTACAATATTATTAAATACGAACAAACAAAAATTTAGTTTTAAAAAAGCCTCTTATGCTCATAGCTCTTAAACAGCCACAAATCAAAAATTACTTATGAATACAAATAAGCTTACAAAACCAACAAAATTAAAATAACATCAATTTAGTGTGTCCAATCATGATAATCTAATTAAACTCACAGCATTGTAAATATGATATGAACTTCTCATTGCAGATTATATATAAAGTAGCCACATAATTGATAAAATTTTGCTTAAATTCATTATCGTAGGGTATTTATTGAAATTAAACTAAAATTATAATAATGCATAAAGAAAACTCAAAGCTGCCCTAATAACCCCTTCAGGGCCCCTTAGAAGTTCACAGACCTCTAACTGAGAAACAATTCTCTAACCAAAATGAATTGTTTGATATTTCCCCAAACATGCTCCTTGCAGTAATTTGTGCCTCTGTACATATTATTCCCTCTTCCTCGCTCCAACAACCTGTAAGACTCCCAGATCTCTATCCCCATTTCTGGAGTGTTGATCCCCAGGCCAAAGGGTATGGCAGACTCAGGGTGAGTTATAGAAAACTTGTACCCAGCAGGAAAGCTGTGTATTACATAATAGCAAACCTATCCAATCAGAGCCCATTTCTTGGGTGGGATAAATGCTAGGTGATCAAGAAGGTGAAGGTGCCCAGGACTGAAGGATATCCCTCCAAGCTCTGACTGCATTAGAACTGATACCCAAAGCGACCTTATAACTGCCCAGAGGGTTCCTGGAGCTGCCTAACGTTCCCACGTGGCCTCATAATAATCCTCTGTCCACGGTGATCATTGGTGTGCATCTCTTCCTTAGAACCTTAAAGAGCCTAACTCATGCCAAGTGCTCTCCCTGTTGGCTCTGCTTAATTCCTTCTGAAAAACTCTTTAGAATATTTTCAAATCCTATTCCTTTTTTTCTCCCAGTCCCTAAACATCATCTAAAGAAATTGTTAATGGCAAGAGACAATGGTTACTGAGAACAAGGAAGCCTGAGAAAATGGATTAGGGCTCTCATGAGAACATACTGTGGAATCTTAGGCATTCACTGAGAAGATATTTTTGCCTCAGTTTTCCCATCAAGAATATAATTATTAAAAAAAAAAAAACAATTTTGCTGAAGGATACATGTATAATATTACTCATTCACTACAGCTTTGGAGTTGGCTTGAGCCAAAGTAACGAGTTAGTATAAACTTAAATTAGGTTTATAATTGGACTGACAACGAATTCTCAGTTATAGCAATACCTACAAGATGTTACTTTTGTGCAATAGAAGAGGGGAAAAGCTGTAAAACAGAATTATCGAGAGTTAATGATCAATTGCTCCAGAATAAAGGTAAGTCAAAAAGGCAAAAAAAGTGACATTTTTACATCTTTAGTATTAATATAAAATAGATTCTCTCATTCAGTAGTACTTTTTGAACACCCAATAAATAAATATTCTATGATGAATTAACGAAAATATAATACTAGGTTTCAGAACTCAAGAAAGTAAGAAAAATAGATATAAAGGGAAACAATATCTATAGACCCAAGTGCCAGGTAATTTTACAAATACTATGTTATTTATTTCTCCCAAGTGTTGGAGATACATATTATTATCCATTTTATAACAGAAGAGACAGAAGCTTGGAAAAGTAAAGGAAAAAAAAAAAAGCCCTCAATGAGGTTTTATATTTCATGCAGGAAACTTCTGGATTTCAAGCTCAATATAGAGTTCCTAACATTGAGATGGCATTAATTAGTATATTACCTATGACCTGAGAGATTGTGGCATTATATGGATATAATTTATCACAGCAGAAAGCTAAGGGCATTTCATTTGAAATGAGACCATGTTCTCAATGTGTAAGAACGAGAAACCTCTTGCCTTCCCATCCTATCCCATTTTTATCACACAACCAGAAACAGCATTCAACTATTAAGAAGAATACATACCTCTCTGCACCCGTCCAGTGGTTAAACACGAACAAGAAACCGAATATACAAGTGATTCAGCCCACTCTGCCTCCCAATGGGGACATCAAGACCTCTCCACTGGTCTTGATATTGGTCACTTGAAGTATTCAATCTAATTTTCTAGAGGGGAAGGATAAGATATAAGGATGAAGTATAATCAGTCACAGATCTCAAACTGATCCTGGAGCTGAGCAACTATGACAACACACACCACTGGGAGGTGATGGATGGGATAGAAACAAGAAAATAGAGACACTCACCGATTATTACCATGAACCAATGTCAGGAAACCAGGTTACAGCAAACCTGGGACATTTCGTCATCTAAAGAGATTATTTTATAGTGAGAACATCTGAGCAAAGACTAGAGCAAGAGAACCACCAGCCACTTTTTCATCTCAACACCGGAGAAGAGGTCTACCTTAAGGTCTTCATTTCCTTTTGCTCCCACATCATGAGCATACTATTAATGTTTGTTAAATGAGCAACTGATGTCCCTAGAGAGCTGTCCACTGAGGCAGGAGGTCATCCCTCGTTCTGCCATGTTTGTATCATCTTATAGGTTCCAACGCACTTGCAGATACATTATTCCATGTTTTCCCAATAATCCTGAGGTGTAATCCCATTTTATGAATGAGGAAATTATGATTCAGAAACGTA
Source organism: Pteropus medius (assembly GCF_902729225.1). Classification (NCBI taxonomy): domain Eukaryota; kingdom Metazoa; phylum Chordata; class Mammalia; order Chiroptera; family Pteropodidae; genus Pteropus; species Pteropus medius. Next base: position 36,019,325 of record NW_024354875.1, read on the forward strand.
GAATGACTCACCCAAGCTTATACAGGTATTTAGTACCAGAGGCTTACCTAGAACACAGGTCCTCTAGTCCAGAGCCCTTAATTTTATCAATGGAGGAGGCTGAAGATGAGAAGCTATTTTGTTTGTTTGTTTGTTTCTCTCTTTATCTATCCTCTCATTTCTGTGGGATCAGTAGCCACAGATCACTGGGAACAATCTAGATCATAGTAATAGTTTGATATCACTTAATGAATTTAATGTGTTATTTTTGTGCATCAGATTCCTCATCTTCAAGGTGAGATATCAACAGTACCTACCTTAGAAGGCTGTTTTGAGGATTAAGTGAATTGAAGCATTTAAAAAAGTGTCTGGCATATGGCTGTTATAAGTGATACCTCCTGCTTTCTCTCTACTCTTGCAAACAAAATACACCTGCCCACTGATAATGTTTCCCTAGCTCCCTCTTTATGCAGTACGAACACAGTGCTTTAAAGGTTTCTCAGTTCCGTTGGCAACCAGGGTCATCATAAACCTTAGTTTAGAGACTGAAATGCTTCCTGTCTTTTGACTACCAAGAAGAAGAGTTTTATTATTTTTCTTATGTGTACACATGTTTTAAAATTTTTCATCTACCACCTGCATTCACTTAAATAACAGTCTACGTGGCCTCCTTACTAGGAAATACATGATTTCTGAAGGCCTTTTCAAGCACTGAAAAAAGTTCAGTCTCCAATTCCTCCCTGAGGATCACGGACTGAGAATCATCATACTAATTCGACCCTTCGTTTCCAGCATAAGAGATGGAAGACCCAAGATATTGGGGGACTTGTTCAAGGTCACTCAGCTAGTTAGAGTCAAAGTCTGAGGCAAGATCTGAATCTTTTGACTCAGTTGAGGGGCTTGACAGCTTTCCTACGCTAAATCCATATATCCATTTAAGTCCTTTCTTCCACTGAAACAATTACACCAGTCCTCTTTGCAATCTGGATTTCTTAAAGTCAACACCAGCCCTCATCAAAATTGTAAAGGGTAATCCCCAGTGCAGAGTAAATGTTTCATAACCAGGCAACAGTCAAAAGACTTAGTGCTGGAAATGTAGATGCTGACCTGGTTATTTCAAGACATACATCCTGATTTTCCATTTGCTATAGTTTTGGGTCTATTATGACCTTCAGGTCATTTTCTACAGTATCTCTGCCCATAATTAGGTATCCTTTTATACTATGCAGTTTGATGGTTCTTCCTAATATTACTTGATAACTAGCCTTTAGCCTTTAAATTTCCATAGTTTTCAATCACCCATTTCTTCATATATATATATATACACACACATACATACACACATACACATATACATATACACATATATACATATATACACATACATATATATATATTTCAAGACTGTCTCTCTAAGACACACTTGTTTTTATTGGCAAAATTAATGAGCAGATTCCTATTCCATCATCCCAGTCATTGAGGAAATGTTGACGAGGACTGGACCAAGGATGGCCATTATGGAAATCCACTTAATCTTCCCACTGGCTGACATTGAACTGGTGACATAATATTAAGCTACAATGCAGATCTCTAAAAACTGGCTTTCCTGTCATCCAGAAAAGACAAAACTCTGAAGTCATTTTAGCTGTGTGTTAAGATATTTAAACTTTGTTTAGGAAGAAAAAAAAAAAACTTTGAGAACAAATTTTACCAAAAGTGAATATTCTAGTTTCTGATTACAAGAGCTATCTCTCTCTCTCTCTCAAAGAAGTTACACATCTGAAAAAAAAATATTTAGTGGAAATTTAGACCATACTTTGCTGTAATAACACATGCTTCTCAGCATCCCCAGCTGCATTCTCCAGCATCCAGAGTCACCAGGGAATTTACAGGCAGCTTATAGTTTTCCAATTTATCAGCCAAGGCTGACTCTAAATACACAATCTCATCTCCAGCATGGGTTGCAGCGTGTGACTTCCCAGAGGGCCAGGCTACAATATTTAATGAATAGATTATAATAAGAAATAAATATTCTAAAGTGCTTTTCATCCAGGAAAGATAGACTCTTATTGCAATATTGTTCTTGTTTATTTTCTCTAACAAGAAACAGAAAAGTCTTAACCGTACAGTGAGCATAAAGATGCAGTTGATCTGATAGCACTACACAATTTGATAAAAGAGCCATTTCCTTTTTCTCAAAATTTTCTGCTAACATGAACAAGAACAATCCAACTCTGAGCACATGGCATTTCTGGCCATGATACAAAGGTCTACAACATCCTTCTAAATATTTGATGACTCCTGGGATACTGCAGTGTAGAACTGCTGTGGGAACAGCTGAAGCTGCTAACATGCACAGCTGTTTTTGTCTTCCCACACTGCTCCAAAGGATGGCTGTGGGAGGTTGTGAAAATGGAGGTAGAGTGCTGTTTGATAAAATGAGAAGCACTCACCAAGGCCCACACAGCACAGCCAGGTTGTCTGAGTTCTAAATTGCTGAACTTTGCTCCCCATGGACTACCCACCTGTACCCGCCACCTCCAGTTTCTCCTCTCTCCTTCCTCATCATGCCAAAAGCTCTCATGTCACATACCAGGCAAGCTGCCGGAAAAACAACCAACTTCTCGGGGAAAGGGCAATAGCCGTTAGTCTGGGGCTCTATCCGTACGGGTGACAGAACAGGATGGAAATGATGGTGGAGGAGGTAGCAGTAATCTATCAGGACTAGATAAGTGTTTTCAGGCTCCAGATAAGTGTTTTCAGGTGGTTGGGAAGAGACTAGTGTCTTCTGATAAAGAACAACCTGCAGATGATTTGGTTATAAGAAACTTGGTTCAGTTCTCAATTTCTGTAAAAATGATGTCATCCTCTCATTCCATATCACAGACATAGCCATTCCAAGGGTGGCTTAGAGCTCAGGCGTCCTCCATATTTTTATAAGCCTCCTCCCATGTGACCCCAATAAGTAGATATAATAGTGTGCTTGCTATACAAATGCCACTTCAAGACAATTTCTTTGATTTTTCCCTGTTCAATCAGATAGACACTCTGAAGACCCTTCTATATAGCAACTACGAAGCCACTGCTAAGCATGACGTTGATCCAAAGAGCAAATTAGAAACTATCCAGGAAAATAAAAATGTTACTGGGAACAGTATAANGAAGAAGAAGAAGAAGAAGAAGAAGAAGAAGAAGAAGAAGAAGAAGAAGAAGAAGAAGAAGAAGAAGAAGAAGAAGAAGAAGAAGAAGAGGAGAATAGAACATTTTGGGGTTTGTTGTTATTATCATGAAAAAAAGCTGCAAGGGGATGTGTTCATCTGGTAGTAAGAAAGGAAAGAGTAAATACCATGAACAGACCCATAATAAAAACCTGTGTGTGTCCAAAGAAACAATATAAAATATGTATAGCTATATAAGTCTTATACCAGTAAAACCTTAGCACCTTTTTACTAGAACTAGGCACTCTAGGATCATCTTTATCATCTCCTCCTTTATTCTTCTTTCCCTCTTTTTTCTCATCCTCTTTTCTTTCCCCTTTTCTCCTCATCTTCTCGATCCTCTTTTTCTCTAAAACGCATCTCAAGAGCTAACTGTGGACCTTTGCGCTTCCCTGGCATTACTGAACGATTCTTGGTTAGCACAAAAGTTTAACCCGGCATTCTGACCAATATAACTTTCTAAGCATGCACCTACATGCCCCAAACAATTAGCTATTAGCATGCTGCTTCTTTCTATAAGTTAAATATGCCACATCCATAGCCTCTGTAGCCGTGGGAATCTACCCAGTGATGCTACCAGTAGTCTGCTGTGATAAGCAGTCTTATTATAGACTCTTGGCCCATAATGGTGACAGGTGACATTTTGCCTAAACAGTGTCAGAGATCATCCATCATCAGTCACCCTTTAGCACTATCTGCTGTTCTGTAGGAATCATGTTCTTTCAATAACATTCAAAATGTGCTTTAGCTAATGTAATTTCTGGCTCTGAGATGATAGATCAGCGAAGGCAAAGACTAGATTGCTCACCATAGAAAACCAGAAAAGCATATTTTGCATTATTAAAGCCTTGATTTATATGCCTTAGGTGGGTGTCACCCAACATAGGTCTCCTGTGCAGTCCCATTTACAAATGGTATACAATTCCTCTTCTGTTCTCTTATCGTTAGCCTGAAAACATCAGTAAAATGACTTAATTCTGTTCTCTTTTCACCTGCACAGGTCACCCTTCAGGCAAAGACTGTCACTCACCTTGCTATTTGGAGTTTTAGCCCCTGACCAGATCACAGCCAAGTCCTTCTTTAGGAATTGCCCTTGACTGAGGTTAGGCAAACACACCTCTGGAGTCTGGAGGCAGGGAGGGAAGTGGAAGCTCAAATTCAATGACTGGCTACTAAAGAGGGTTCAAAGGTCTGGCCTTCTCGCCTAAATTTGAGACATCTCTGAAACATCACCCCAGCTCCAGAGCTCTACACGGGATCAGTGGAGGCCCTATATCAACTGTCCAGCAGTTCAATGTTTGCTCCTACCCAAACCTCTTCCCTCATTCCCTATAAGTGCCCCAGGAACATCCCCCAATAAATCTCCTTCAGGCAAATCTTCATCTCAGAGTCTGTTCTTCAGGTAAGCAGACCTAGAAAGCTATACCATTCTAAACACAATAACAAGGGGAAGGAACATAATACAAGCTAACAGTGACCCCTGCTATGATTTATAATGATTAATTTGCAAAATTCCCCCTTACGGCAGTGATTCTCAACTATAGATGATTTTGTCTCCTAGGGGACATTTGGTAATGTCTGGAGACATTTCTGATTGTGGGTTGTTACTTGTGTCTAGTGGGGAGAGGCCAACAATGTTACTAAACATCCTACAATGACCAGAACAGTCCCTCACAACAAAGAATCTCCCAGTCCAAAATGTCATTAGTGTTTGAGAAACACTTCCTTAGAGATAGAAAATAACATTTGGTATATTATTCAAGTGAGTTATTTCTTGTCTTATAGTCAGGATAACTGTACAAGGCCCACAGAAATATAACCATCCTTTGTAAGAGCATGAACCATGAGCTTGCCCTCTCCTAGCCATGGGGAAGGCAGGCTTAACATGCCTAAGAGCTGCCGAGCATCCCGTTCATCTGGGATGAGAGTAACAACCTGAATTCAGCCATCTGGATTCCTTCTGAAAAAGGACACTCACCATCTGGTGAGGGTTCAGCCAGCAAGCAATGGACACTCTGTACACCTCTAGAATAGAAGAGGGTGGTTTCTTAGGGAAGAGACATCAGCTTCCACTGTTAAGAGGCAAAAAGGACACCAGAGTTAGGCAGAAGGTTTATCCACCTTATTTGTAAATGAGTAGGTCTGCTGGAAGGAGAATGTTTGATACTCTCATGAGTATACCAAGCTGCTAAAAATGCTGTCTGATTGATTAGTCAGTTCTAATTTTCTGCTTGTGAAATCATGACAGATTAACTTGCTTTATGAGGGCATGTCTTGTGGTCAAACTTCACTTGGAAAAGATTTGTTTAAAATTTTAAAAACCAGAGGCTTTAGACTCTGGCCTCTACCACTTGCATGATATAAATATAAAGGGAACTCACTGACCTGTTTCCAGCATGCATTCTGAGAAACTCAGATAGAAAGTTAGAATTGCATAACCTGAATTAAAATAGATTCTATACTCACTAAGGCCTGTGGTTGTCCAAAGTACTAACGAGGAGAATAAGTCTTCCAAGCATTGTTTTTATAATAATAAAATTTCTGTTTAAGTATAGCCCTAAGCATTGTTTTTAAGTATAGCCGAAAGATATTTCAAGACTCTCATGATGTAGAACCAATAATAGATTGATGAACTAGATGTTTATTAACTGATTACTGAAGATAGACACCTGATCAGATAGATAAAAAGAAAGAAGTCTCCATGAATAAACTTCTAAAAAGCACGGCAGCAGTACGAGTCTATAGAGCTCGGTCTTCATGAGGCCACTTGGTTAACACTTTGCTGGTTATATAACTTATCTCATTTTCCCAAGAAGAGAACTATTTATGAAAAGTCACAGTCCTTTCTTTGACTGGATGAAACGCTGCCCTCAAGCCGCCAGCATGAGCTGGAACAAGAAGGCTTCATTGCCTCCAGCAGGACCCTGGCGACTCTTATACACACACAAATATTTATCTTCACCTCCCTGTACATATGAAGTTCCACCAGGAAGAAAACCCATGCTCTCCAAGTCACTGGGCTTTCCACAACTGCAGAAGTGCAGATTAAGGCATCATGGCCTCGTCTGAGGCACTCTTCCCCGACTCTAGCACCAAGTGACTGACTTGTCTCTCAAACCCTAGGGCTCTGTGCCTTTCTCTTCTATTTTCTCCCCTCAGGGAGCACTGCATTCCCAAATCCCCACCCCTCCATCCGCTGGTCTTCAATCTCTCTGTGACCCTGAACAATAATCCTATTACATCCCTGAACTCTATCCAGGACATTCATCTCCATCCACTTTTTTAATGGCATTGTTAATGATTTGAGGGAAGTAAATCACAGTCAAGATAATGGCTGCAAAAAAATTAATAGACACGATTTTTATGATATAATATACTAGTGTACTAATCGTGAGAAGAGTTAATTGAAAAGCACTAAATATTTTATTATCCATTCAGCATTCTGTCTCCTTTTACCATTCAGCATTCTGTTTATTCTTTCCCCCATTCTGAACTTTTTACCTATTATTCTTTCATAATTCCCCATAAAGAGAAACTGCAGAGTAAGAAAAAGGGAATTCTAATCACTACATCTAATTACAGAGATGAGTAAATCACAGTTTAAAGTGTCATACTCTTAAGAAAAAGGGACAAGGCACAATTCTAGGAGAAGCTAATGCCTTAAGCTTGAAGAGAAATCTCCTATAACTAAAACGTGTTAGAATACTTGAGAAAATGGGGTCTTTTTTTTTTTCTTTCTAATTCTTGAGCAAGAAGTATCAGTAATTCTTTTTAAATGACAATATTTTTCAGTTAACTAATCTGCTCATTGTTGGGCTTGTCGCCTGCCCTGCCACACACCTGGGAGGGGGTAGTACTGGGCTCTGGTCCATCTCTGTAGCCTCAGCCTGGGACCCAACACCCAAGGCCCAGCACAGAGGAACTCCATGATTATGCCAATGTTCCACATTTCCCCACCACACGTATGAGGGCCCTTTGCCCTTTAGGACTGTTGAATATGCTCAATTATTGTGTATCTACTTTCTTCAACATTAAGAATAACACAATATTCACAAAGTAGAACATTCAACTTTCTACTATCAGACTGCAAAAGTGGCCTCCTCACAGTGAAATCAGATATTTTCACATCTAATAAATCCTAACAAAATTTTTCTCTGTTCAGTACGCAGGCTTGCTGGTTAGTTTATATAACTGTTCAATTTTGTTTTGTTTCTTAAGTTAGAAGAAGATAAAAACATATAAATTCTTCCCACTTACTATCATCGCCTTCATCTCAAAGGAAGTAAGATAACAAAGGTTATGTGTTCACTCATCCAGAGCTGGCCCTGAACACATTTGTCGAATGCAACACGTTTCTGTTTGGTTCTCCACCCAGACCCTTTGATTCCTGAGTCCTCATTCCTTAGACTTCACCTCATATTCCACCCCCACCCCCTATCTCTCCGCTGTCCCATCTACCAGCCCCATAGCTCTACCCTACAGGATGAAAGGACGTAAGTATTAACTTAGCCAGAACATTTACATTTTTTCAGAGTACTCTTAAGAGCTGGGTAGAATATTATATTTGGAATTCAAGTCCCTGGAAACAACCTTCAATTATTATCCCCCAAACCTAGAAGAGTTTCAGAATTATCTTGAGAGCTTGTTAAAAATATATATTCTGGGGGCTGTTCCATTGGGCCAGAATCTCTAGAGGGCAGCCTGGCAATCTGCCCGAGGCATTTTAAGGCAGCCAAATCAGGGATCATCTATGACCTGGCCATCGGGGACTATCACATAATTTGCTACCTAAGCTCCTTCTCCAAAACCGGACCTGCCTAGACAAGTTAGAATGAAAATTCGAGGGGATTAGTTACCAGAAAAAGTAGACGCCGTCATAATAATACGTACAAAATGAAGGAAAAGAATCAGCTATATTAACCACGGTTATATCTTTTCTCAATGGGATGAATTTACCAAATTGACACATTTTATCAGCTAATTGTATCTAGTAAGAGAAAGGAATTGGCTATTTTTAACTTCATTCCATTAGGATATTTGTAAGATATAGGTACACATAAAGGCCTTTCCTTTCCTCTTCTAGAAATGAGAATGAAAACTGGCCATCTCTTAAATCCAATCTAACATGTTTTTAACGCCAGACCAATGTCGAACAATGATCACCTTCATTTTCTCTTATTAAGTAGTGGCCTCAAAATAATGCCACACAGCAGAAGGACACTCTGTAAAGTACACTCCTACCCCAGCCAGGGAAAAGATTCTTCACACTTATTTTCCTTTAGAAGTTCATCAAATGAACCCTGACCTAGAGGGGGTGCTCTGAGTTCAAGTTCATACCCACAAACTCTACAACCTTGGTATCATACATACCGTTGGGGGGCCTCTCATAGCACTGTAAAATGAGCATCAAGGTTCCTGCCTATCTAAAATGAGATGTTAGGCCACTCACTCTCTCAGGCTCTCAGCAGTTTCATTTTAACTCAAAAAGTCCTCTAGCCTGTCATTCCCCAATTAAAACTATCTGACGCAAATGAGGACTTTTACAGTTCAAATCTAATTGATTATTTCCGTACTACTAGCAAATTTCTATCTCGATAATAGATCATTACAAGGCAATTAGCTAAGATAAATTAAGACTATGTTTATTTGAACCATGACAGCTGTTATTTGTTGAGAAAATAATGTCAAGTATAGCTTGGATGATCTTATAGGGATACAGAAGAAGAGGAGGCTTCAGGCATTAGCTATGTAGGTGTACCACATACCCTCAAGGATCCTGCCAACCACAGAGCCTATGAAGTTATTACTAATCCTAAATATTGTTCATTATTAAAAGTATTATTAATATAAATCTATTTTTCTTTACTCAAAAATGCATCCTTGAAAATTATATTCTAGTAAATCAAGTCCTATTTCATGTTCAATTACTGAGATTCTGCTACTCAATCGCTTTTAGAAGCAAGAAACATTTATTGGTGTGAAGAATTCCCTCATTTACCTATCTTGAAAATCTAGATTTTCCTGTACCCATATGATCCTTTTTGATTTAGTTTTACACTTCTGCAAAACCATAAAATTATAAATTATTAAAGATGAAGAAACAAGCTTTTTTTGGGTGCTGTACTGTGACTCAACCCAATTTAATAATCACAAATAAAACAGATTCTCTTTCCATCCTCGATGTATCATCTCCAAGGTGTCCTTGCCTTTGACCTATCACAAAAAGGATATTGCTAAAGTATTGTATCTGAAATTTCATACAATTCTGCCTGAATCGTAGTCAGCCATCATAGAAGTCAATATAAAGCATACTGTTACTGAGAAGGTATAGAATGTCCTTAATACTAACAGTGGCATAATTATGTGCAGGGTTCACAAAGAACAGAGCCATACGTGGCCAGGTATCATGCATAGCTTGGTGACCCCTGGCTTCTATTTGCCTCTTCAGGTTCTATTATCTACACTGCTCACTCTTCTGGGTAACCCATGTGAACTGAATCAATGGGTTCCCTTGTCTCAGTCTTTCAGGTGGGTTCAGCCAATGGGATTACCAGCAGATCAGAGGGATGGAGAAGAATGAGATAAATATATTTATTTAATTAACAGCCTCCTGGTATGGTGGCTTTAGGCTGGCTACCTGCCTCAGTTCAAGGTCACAGTACTTGTCAAGTGGACCTTTCTTAACGCACACTCTATTTCTCTCTGGGTTCCAATAACCACTTTTTCTCTCTGCTAAGATCAGCCTGGCAGCTCTGCATTGTGCTTTGTTGCTTTACCTAATACTACCCACACATTTGTAAATAGTCCATTTATTAATCTCTCAACTACTCATTTGAATATGCCATCTGTTTCCTGCCAAAGTCCTGAATCATTCACTCTTTATATCAAAATTTATGTCTTTGACTAATTTATATGCTATTTTTATGATACTGGGTTCTGTGGACAGTAGCTCAAGTTCTAGTAACAGTTCCAGCCTCTGACCACACTGGATAGGTCAGACCGGGAAAGGGTCAGGGCCAATGTCCTGAGATAGACTGCAAGATAGAGCAGAGTCTGGGAGTCAAAAAAATGGAGTTGGGCTAAGAGGAATAACTACCTTGCAAGGTGTAGCTGAAGGCATGCTAACCCAAGATAAGAGGCACAAAGAACTATTAGTACAGGTGCCAAGTGGTGTTTCAATCTGGGGCAGGACAGGTCATCAGCTTAGAGCAGAATGAGAGGCATTCACTGGGGGTCCAGGAGTGCAGATGTTTGGCAGGGGCACGTTTCTGATGACTCAGCTACGGGAAGAACTTGAGTTCAGAGGCAGGAATCCATGCAGAAAATAAAACACTGGAAAAAATAAAAACTCTTCTAATATCACCGAAGAAGAGGCACACATGGCAGGGGCTCAGCCACAGAAGTACTAAACTGTCAGGCCCAGAATGACACCAGATACAAAAACTAGCTACACCAGACATCAATCAGCACGTATCTTTGGACTCCTTGAAATCATCTCCCTGGAGTCTGGAATGGAACTGAAATCTAGAAAGGAATGAGCTGGAAAGGTGAAGAGGGTAAAGGACGGGGGTTAAATAAACCCAACCATCAGGGCGAAAGAGATTCTTGAGTGGGTTAACATGAGAACTTACTATGTGCTAGGAATTGGGCATTATTTGCATCTTCTCATTATATCCACATAATGAGAAGGTAAAAATACTTTTACCTTCATTTTGTAGATGAGAAAACTGAGGCTTAGAGAAATCATTTTCCTAAGTTCATACAGGAAGTTAGTGAAATTCAAACCCATGCTAAGGTCACTCTCCCAATTATTGAATCACAGTCTCTATAGCAACATAAAAGTCAATTAAGTTTGTGCATATCAGTTATCAATGGAGTGTATACACGTGGGTGGTGTGTGGTATGTATATTTATCTAGACAAACAACTGCAGAGTTGTAAGCCCTTAGGGAGTTATTTCTACTGCAGAGCACTCTCATATGTTATAGTTAGGACAATAATTTCATTGTTTTCAGACTGCAGTTTTATATTTCTCAAGGAGAAAAGGTTTGCCTGCCTTCTCACCAGTGTGATCAGCACCTGGTCCACTGCAGTGTGACACTGAAAGTCCTTCAAATTACAGCCCCCCACACAATGCAATTTACCTTTTGAGCTCCCAGTCAAGTTCAAGAATGGAGGAGGAGATGGGAGGATAGGACTTTTGTAATGGCACATTAGGTTTTCAAAATCTTTCAAATTGCTTTTTAGCAGCAGAATCCTTTTGTAAATGCAATCTTACTCAGAACCTCAATATATAAAGTTCATAAAGTCAGAACTTCTCTGGTCTAAGTTTTGGGAGCAGGCCCAAAACACTGCCAGCTCAACTTTACCCAATTACTCTGAAGTTCTAAGTGTAAAAATACTGGTCTTTTGGTAGTTTCTTAAAGCTCAGTATAATCTTACTATAAGATTCAGCAATCACACTCCTAAATATTTACTACCTAAATGAGTTGAAAAGTCTATGAAAAAACCTACACACAAATGTTAACAGTAGCTTTGTTAATTGCCAACAACTAGAAGCAAAAAAATGTCCTTTAGTAAGTAAATAGATAAATAAGCTATGGTACATCCATACAAGAAAATATTATTCAGCAATAAAAGGAAATGAGTTATTAAGCCATGAAAATACATGAAGGAATCTTAAACACATATTACTAAGTGAAAGAAGCCAGTCTGAAAAGGCTGTATATTATATGATTTCAACTGTATGAAATTCTGGAAAAGGCCAGACTATAGAGACCGTAAAAAGGTCAGTGGTTGCCAAGAGCTGGAGGGCAGGGGAACAGAATGAACAGGTAGAACACAGAGGATTTTTAGGGCAGTGAACCTATTCTGCATGATACTGTAACAGTGGATAGATAACATTATGCATTTGGCAAAATCCATACAACTTTACAACATAAAGAATGAACCCTAATATAAATTATGGACTTTAATTAAAGATAACAGATCAATATTGGTTCATCAATTATAGGAAATGTACCATACCAATGCAATAATAGAGGGAAATGAGAGAGAGGGGAAGGAGTATATGGGAACTCTCTATACTTTTGGCTCAATTTTCTGTCAACTTGGAACTGCTCTGAGAAACATAAATCCTACTAATTTTAAAAATCTTAAATACTGAGTGGCCAGTAAACTTAATAAACATTTGCTGCATAAAATTATTGATTCTTCATTAAATCTGGTTCATTTTGACACTGGTCATCTCTATTAGAATAGAGCGGTACAGTCCATTCATGGGTAAACCAACATACTTAGCCAGGTTTCATGCATGTGGTGGACAGAATAATGGACCCAATCTAAACACAAATCCTGAAAAGCAGAGGCCCTTTCCCTAGCCAGTAAGAGGGAAGTGTGACTACAGAGGATGGAGTGAGAAATGCAATGTTGCTAGCTTTGAGAATGAAGGAGGGGGCCACAAGCCAAGAAATGTGGGCAGCCTCAGGGAGCTCGAAAAGGCAAGGAAACAGATTATTCCCTGGAGCATCCAGAAAAAAGCACAGCCCTGCTGACACCTTGATTTTAGCCCACTGAGACCCATGTCAGGCTTCTATCCAGCAGTACCATAAAATAATAAATTTGTGTTGTTTTAAGACATTAAATTTGTGGTAATTTGTTACAGCAGTAGTAGGAAAATAATACAATGTATACATGAATTAGAAACAAGTCTTAGGTTACTGCTTCACCTCTCTAGCCCAATGTGGACCCTTTTCCAAGGAAGTATCTAGGCTCCCTAAGTCCTAATCAATGATCACTCATCCAATCATGAACTTAAGTAGTACATTTTGGGAAGATATAATACATCAGAACAGTTCATTAAGATATATTTTTCAGAGTAGTGTTTAAACTATTTCACTTAAAAATAAAAACAAAAACTTTCATCCCAATTGACTGTTTTACTGGGAGAGAATAGTCTGATGGACTGCAAAGAGTTTTTGCTTTGGAACCAAACACGCTCTGTCTGAATTTCAATTTCATCATTAGCCTTTAGTTATAGACAAGGTACTTAACCTGAGCTTTTGTGTCATACTGGGAAAAGATAAAATAATAATCATATGCAAGAATACAAAATATATAATGATATATACACAAATAATCATAACATATGTAATGTTTTTAAGGAAATAAGCATTGAAAGAAGTGTTAAGTTGTTCCTCTTTTGTTTTCATTTATATTTATTGGTCACATGATATACTGGTACCTCTAAGTAAATCACATGTGCCAGAGATTGCAACAGAAGTGGAAAAATAAAGAGAAGTGGGCAAATAGGAGACAGAGTTTATAATCTATAAACCCATGTAGTTTCCCATTAAAAAAAAAAATGTACTAACATTAGATATTACAGTGATGTAGGCCTGGGCCCCTACATTGCAAACTCAAAAGCCTACCCACCCCTGGCATTTCTGAAAATGTCTCTGCTCCTGGTACTTCATCAGCCTCTGAATCTTCAAGATGTTTTCTGTTTAAAATTCACTGGTAAACAAAGGAAGAGAGCCTTAGACAGAACCGAATCAATACTCCATCTCTCTCTCCAGAAGACAAAAAAGGAAGTCCTCTGTTGTTCAGAGTACTGATTGCATTTAACCCTTCAGTCCCACCATGGACACCACCAAAACTGTCCTTATAATTCACCTGCAAAAGATGCTACACAGACTAGGAAAAGGTGATTCTAAGAAGAAACGCTGAGCTGGGTCTTTCTAAGAGATTTGCAAAGCACCACGCCATTATTTTTCTTTCCTAAAAAAAAAAAAAAAAAAAAGTACAAATTTTTCTAAAATAGAATTACCAGGCAGGTTCCCACAAACACAGAAAACATAATTCATCCTTTTAGAAGTAGTACAAATAGGCTTACTGTCTCACTGAGGGTTGATGAGATACCGGTGGAGCGTGGTATGCACTTATGCATGTTTCTGAGGATTCTCACAGAGATTGAAAATAAGAAAGAGTCCATTACAAACAAAAGGTATTTGACAACTAATGAGAATTGATTTGAGTACACAAATAAGCACTCTGCTTGATAATACAAATTCTGTGTATGTCCTTTATTTTTGAGCTTTATGAAATAAAATTATAAAATAATGAGAACGAGTCTTAACGAATATGCTAGGACTTAAACATTCTCAACTAAAGTTATCTCTCTCAAAGCAGAATCCTTGAAAGCTACATAATTCCCATGATACTATTATCAAAACATTTTTTAACTCCTTTTGAGGAGCTGCATTCTGAATTTGGGCATATCCTTCTGATACAACCTTATTGGTTGCAGATGTTACTCCCTTGAGTGGTGGATTTCATTGTTGCAAAGAGTCCAAAGTCATATGAAGCCTGGTTTGATTAGAAATGTAGCTTCTCAATGGAGAGCATGCATTATGGATCAAAAACAAGCTTGAAGATAAAAATCATAAAACTGGGTTTTCTGGGAGGGTCAATAACTGGCCAACAAGACAGCACCAAAAGGGGAGATATAAAGGGGGCTGAGCAATGGCGTCACTAGAATAGGAATATAGGATTTCAAAGTGACCATTTTGAAAGGGAAAACCCACACTTGATATATGGTACAGCATGTGCGTGTGTGTGTACGTGTGTG
>NW_024354875.1:36034168-36039614 GCF_902729225.1 Pteropus medius
GTATGTGTGTGTGTGTGAAAGAGAGACTCATGCTTTTGAGCAGCAATTCTTAAATGTTTGGCCTCAAGACTCCTCCATACTTTTCAAATTACAGAGGGCTCCAAAGAACTTTTGTTTATGTGAATTATAGCTACTGATATTTACAATGTTAGAAATTAAAACTGAGAAATTTGTTGATTCATTCAAGAGTTTGTTGATTCATTTTAAAATCATAAACCCACTACATGTTTATGTAACTAGCATATTTTTATGTAAAATGAATACATTTTACAGAACAAAACAAAATTTAGCAAGAATAATGACGTTGTTTTTTATCTTTGTGAATTCCTTTAATGTCCTAGAAGACGGTCAGATTCTCATACTTGCTCCCACATTCAATCTGTTGTGACTCACACATCTTGTACTCTGGAAAACTGCACAGTACACTGTGAGAGAATGAGAGTGACAAAGACAGATAATATCTTAATGTTGTGATAAAAACAGTCTGATCTTATTGCCTCCCTGAAAGGGTCTTAGGAACCTCAGGGTTCCTCAGACCACACTGGGAAAAACCACTGCTTTAGAGTCTCACATGGAATGTAACAATAAACACAACCATGTGTGTGAGTATGAGTGAGGGTGTGTGTGTGTGTGTAAAAACTAAAGCTAAAGTAAATACAAAATGAGAAGCTCTTTAACAGTGGTTTGAAGGAAAAGCGATTTCTAAGTTTTCACATCTCAAACTTCATGTTTTACCCTAACAGAGCATTGCAATAATTTGCCCAGTAGCTCAGCTAAAACATCATTATCTCCTGTACTCCTTAGCTACACTCTGTTTGTGCCCTGAGTGTCCTTGTCTGCCAATTAACAAGGCATTTTATTCTGCTGCAAGCAAAATGAGCCAGATAAGCAACCCAGCCCATCAGCCACAGGTCTGTTGCTTAAAAAAAAAAAAATTGTGAATGGCTGGGGTGAGGGCATTCAAGACTTTTTCATTCTCATTTCTCCTGATAATTCAAAACCAGTTTATTCACTTATTCCAAACACACAGACTGTTCGCATCCCAAAGTGACAACTAATAATCCTCCGTTAACAAACCAGCCTCCGAAGACCTGACATCTCTCTCCATAAGACACCAGGAAGGGGTGGAGGCTATGCATTCAGCCTCTGGAACTCCAAAAGCTCCAGACATGCTCTCTCAGATAACTAAGAAAGCACTTCTCAGCCCCTCCACTGACATGATGGAAAAGGCTTTGAAAATTAGTATGTCTTAGGCCAGACATTTGGGGAAATAGTATAGTTTACAAAAAACTTTCATCTTGGCACACACAATTGAGCTTTTCCTGTGTTCTCCATTGTTGTATTTGCTATCTTAATGGAAGGAGCACTCAGTTGAAGAGTCCAGCTATCTGGGATCTGGTCCCCAGGGGTTGCATCTAACCATCTGTATGTCCCCAGACAAATTACCTAATCCCAAGTTTCCACATAGGTAAAAATAGGTATATTAAAACAAATGAATTCTAATGACTTTTCCATTCCAAAATTCTGTGATCCTAAAGCCTGGTGGCAGTTTACAAGTACATAAGCAGAGGAAAAAAGATTTTAGATGTGAGAGGAAGAGAGTGTGTGGAGCACATTTCTCTTATAATGGGTGTAAGGTCCGGGGCTTTTTCAAATGGTGTGTGTGCCCACCAGTGAAACGGAGGCATTGACAGACTATGCAGACACCATCTAGAAATGCTTCCAGAGCCTCAGGAGCTTGGGGTCGTGAGCATTCCCCACCTCCACAGTATGGTTGTTTTCCAGAGACTCTGCCCTTCGCTGTTCAGGATCTCATTATTCCCAGTACTCCAGACGGAACACACAAAGCCCCTGTGACGCCGAGCATATGGCCTGGCTCAAGAAGTGCTCTCCTGCACAGAGAAATAGGACATGTCAGAGACAAAAACACCTGGTTATTACCAGGATTCTCAATGGAATCATCCTTATCCTTGAAACATGTTAGCATAGCTAATGTTAAACCTTCAGCTAAACATGAAAATGGTGGTAGCTTAGACCATATTCCCCTGAATGACGCTCCCCCCATCAAGCTCTGCCACATGCTCACATGAAATACCAAAGTGCTTGCAGCTCATATTAAATAATGAATATGCCCAGCTCAGCCTATCACCAAGCCTTCAGCAGTCCTCCTGGGGGACTGGGAGAGATGTTAGAGGTTTGCAGGCCAAGCACAAAATTGAAGACAAGCTTGAATTAATAATTTGCTTATTTCTATACATGTGCTTCAAAATAAAGTGCAAATTGTATAAGGTAATAACATGGCTTGGGAGGGGGGAAAAAAGCTTTCCTTTTGCAAACAGCTGATACTGCAATTTTATTCTCTCTCACCATCCTGAATGTGATCTGCAAATGTGCTCTCCCTATGTCATCATGTGTAAATATCTTCAGGAAGAGCCAAAAACAAATGTAAAACAATTCCATGGAGCTGCAGAAAAAAAGAGAATTAAATCTCCTGTTTAAGCTGATTTTTTTTTAGAGCACTGTTTCTTAAAATTGTGCTCCATAGACTTCTGTATCTGAATCACCTGAGCATTCCTTGGAAATCCCAGAGAAGTTTCACATATTGTCTATTTTGGGTCACTTAAGCTTTTACCTACATTGACACACACACACAAATAGCTGTCATGTTCTTGTCAATCACAGCTGCGTACACACCTCAGAAGTCATGTTTTTCTACTATAATTTTTGAGCACGTTTGCCACTGGCTATTGGTGCCTAAAAATGTAGACCCATTCCCACATTGTGATTTTAAGCAAAACTCATTGTCTCCCTTACACCACAATCAGGCACTTGTAGAGGAATGAAAACAATGTATGTTGGAACCCAGCCCCAAGTCTTACCCTATCTAATTCATCTAGGCCTTTTTCTGTGGTCTGCAGTCATCAGGGGAGGAAATAAGTAAAAAGATGTAGGAAAATGAATTCTCCATCTCTCTCTCTCTCTCTCTCTCTCTCTCCTTTTCTTTCCCTCTCTCTCTCATACAAACAAATTCAGACTCAAAAAATTAGAAAACCTGCATTCCAAACAAACCTAAAAAAAGAACAAGTGGAAGACATCCTCTATTGCCCAGCTCCCTTGGAAGAGAGCTGGACGTGGGTGGTACAATGCCACACAAAGATCACCTGTGTCAGAGCAGAAACTTGCCCCCTCTGCATATGCTTTTCCTTAGCAAAACTGCTTCATCTCCTCCCCACCCCCCACTCGATCCCAACCTTTTCACCTGCTCACTCTTACTCTGTCAGTCTTCTCCTCTGCAAACCTTCCTTATTCTTGAAGATTAGGTTCGGTTTCCTTCGTGCATGTTCCCATAGCGCTCAGCACTCTGGATTAAAACTACCTCATAATTAGTCTATGGTTTCACTGAAGTATAAACTATAACATAAGAAGTCTAACTTGTTGAGTTTTGCATCCCCAATACTCTATTAATTGGCTAAAATATGGGAACGAACTACTAGTTGAATGAATGAGTGAACAAATGAGCACACTTAGACAAATTCTCATTTGTCTAAATGAGAATTGTTATACAGAGGAAGGAAGGGGAAGCAAGCACAGGAAGTGAAGGTTATGGATCTAGAGATTAGTGATAGGATATTCTGTATCCCACATCTGGGTTACTTGTTTGTATCCAAACTAGATAGGTGACTTATGAAAACTGATATCAATACACGCCTATTTGATTGTAGGTGTTGATATTACTTCCAGAGGCCAATATCCAAGGCCAGAGGAAATGGAAAAATTACTATTTTCCATTTTCATTATCAGTATCCTACAAGACATAAAAGATTGGTTGGAGAGTAGAGGCTAGCCACCATCTTTCCTCTATAAGTAGCCCAAGTACCTCTTGACAATTACAATCCACAGAAACCCAAACAAAAAGATGTCCCTGAGGATTTTCATCTTGCCCTGCCTTTTATCTTCCATTAAGAGGCCCAGGTAAAGAAAAAGATGAGGAAGACGACCTAGCAGTTAATGATAACCACCTTCCCCTTTTGGAGAGCAGATTCCTATACCTAAAAGTTAGAAATTAATAGAGACAAGACTGTGTAACATAATCTTAGAGAGTTTTCAAGAAGTAGAAGGGAAAAACACAGAATGTCATACAGACCATGATACATTATAAGCTACTGGCCATAGCCAATATCACATTCCCAGAGGGAAGAGAGAAAGAAACAAAAACATCTCCACTTAGATGCTTTGAGGGCATCTCAAACTCCTCATGTAAAAGCCAAACTCTTACTCCTTCCTTTAAAATCTGCTTTTCCTCCAGTGTTCATTATCTTAGCCAACAGCACTAGTACTCACCCGTTATCCATATTAGAAACTCGGGACTCAGTCTTGCCTCATTATTAACGTGTCCTTTTCTACTACCACCCCATCTAATCAACTACCAAGAACTATTGATTCTGTCTTCTAAATATATCTCTTTATTTTCATTGCCAGTACCTCATTCCATCATTATCTACTGCCCACATTCTATATTATTCAGGTTAAGTAATGCTTGCTATTTTAATGAATAAGCTTAAGATCTAGGTAATTGCACAGAGTAAAAATGTATTTCTCCACCCAGCAGAATTCAATGAGAATGGGTGCCGGGGCTCCTATTGCAAACTGCTGTTCAGGAACCCAGGTTCTTTCTATCCTGTAACTCCATCATCTTTTAGGGCTTTTGAGTCCTCTGGGTCCACTGCTTCTGGCTAGCAAATTAGGGAAGAGAGAACACAGAGAGTTGCCAAGCGTGGGAGTGGCAAACATTACACCCACTTTCATTCCTTGGCCAAGACCCAGCCACATGGCCTTAACAAATTGTGAAAGGGCTGAAGAAGTAATTTAACTCTGAGTCAGGAAGAAAAAACAAAAAACAAAAACATGGCTATTAGTATTAGCATTCTCTGCCCACAGATCTTCTTATATCTGCTCTTGTCCTAACCACCCACACTCTAAACCGTTCTGCACAGCACAGAAAATTAAAAATTCTGATCACATTACTCGCCACCTTAGAACCTTTCAATGGCTGCCATTACTCTTAAGATAAATACCAAAATTCTTTTTACAGACTTCATATCAGTCAGGGTTTGACCAAACAAGAACCACCATGATAAAGGGATTTATTAGAGAGTGTAGACCTTACACAATTGAGCGGATGGAGCAGTCTATATTGGCCAATGCCTCTGCCTCTAGTTCTGAGCCCGAAATAATCATACGTCATCCAGACTGGTGATCAGAAAGCAGCTGGATATGGACAAGAGCAAAAACAAATTGGAACCCATGAGGATGAACTAGGATCCACAAGGGCAAATAGAAACTGTGAGGACAAACTGGAACCTGTGTCTTTCTCTTATCATTGCCAACCTCAACTTTAGCCATAGAGTAGCAAATGCATTTAGCTGCAGACTTGAAGAAGCTGATG
>NW_024354875.1:36039625-36370810 GCF_902729225.1 Pteropus medius
CAGTCATCAGGGGAGGAAATAAGTAAAAAGATGTAGGAAAATGAATTCTCCATCTCTCTCTCTCTCTCTCTCTCTCTCTCCTTTTCTTTCCCTCTCTCTCTCATACAAACAAATTCAGACTCAAAAAATTAGAAAACCTGCATTCCAAACAAACCTAAAAAAAGAACAAGTGGAAGACATCCTCTATTGCCCAGCTCCCTTGGAAGAGAGCTGGACGTGGGTGGTACAATGCCACACAAAGATCACCTGTGTCAGAGCAGAAACTTGCCCCCTCTGCATATGCTTTTCCTTAGCAAAACTGCTTCATCTCCTCCCCACCCCCCACTCGATCCCAACCTTTTCACCTGCTCACTCTTACTCTGTCAGTCTTCTCCTCTGCAAACCTTCCTTATTCTTGAAGATTAGGTTCGGTTTCCTTCGTGCATGTTCCCATAGCGCTCAGCACTCTGGATTAAAACTACCTCATAATTAGTCTATGGTTTCACTGAAGTATAAACTATAACATAAGAAGTCTAACTTGTTGAGTTTTGCATCCCCAATACTCTATTAATTGGCTAAAATATGGGAACAAACTACTAGTTGAATGAATGAGTGAACAAATGAGCACACTTAGACAAATTCTCATTTGTCTAAATGAGAATTGTTATACAGAGGAAGGAAGGGGAAGCAAGCACAGGAAGTGAAGGTTATGGATCTAGAGATTAGTGATAGGATATTCTGTATCCCACATCTGGGTTACTTGTTTGTATCCAAACTAGATAGGTGACTTATGAAAACTGATATCAATACACGCCTATTTGATTGTAGGTGTTGATATTACTTCCAGAGGCCAATATCCAAGGCCAGAGGAAATGGAAAAATTACTATTTTCCATTTTCATTATCAGTATCCTACAAGACATAAAAGATTGGTTGGAGAGTAGAGGCTAGCCACCATCTTTCCTCTATAAGTAGCCCAAGTACCTCTTGACAATTACAATCCACAGAAACCCAAACAAAAAGATGTCCCTGAGGATTTTCATCTTGCCCTGCCTTTTATCTTCCATTAAGAGGCCCAGGTAAAGAAAAAGATGAGGAAGACGACCTAGCAGTTAATGATAACCACCTTCCCCTTTTGGAGAGCAGATTCCTATACCTAAAAGTTAGAAATTAATAGAGACAAGACTGTGTAACATAATCTTAGAGAGTTTTCAAGAAGTAGAAGGGAAAAACACAGAATGTCATACAGACCATGATACATTATAAGCTACTGGCCATAGCCAATATCACATTCCCAGAGGGAAGAGAGAAAGAAACAAAAACATCTCCACTTAGATGCTTTGAGGGCATCTCAAACTCCTCATGTAAAAGCCAAACTCTTACTCCTTCCTTTAAAATCTGCTTTTCCTCCAGTGTTCATTATCTTAGCCAACAGCACTAGTACTCACCCGTTATCCATATTAGAAACTCGGGACTCAGTCTTGCCTCATTATTAACGTGTCCTTTTCTACTACCACCCCATCTAATCAACTACCAAGAACTATTGATTCTGTCTTCTAAATATATCTCTTTATTTTCATTGCCAGTACCTCATTCCATCATTATCTACTGCCCACATTCTATATTATTCAGGTTAAGTAATGCTTGCTATTTTAATGAATAAGCTTAAGATCTAGGTAATTGCACAGAGTAAAAATGTATTTCTCCACCCAGCAGAATTCAATGAGAATGGGTGCCGGGGCTCCTATTGCAAACTGCTGTTCAGGAACCCAGGTTCTTTCTATCCTGTAACTCCATCATCTTTTAGGGCTTTTGAGTCCTCTGGGTCCACTGCTTCTGGCTAGCAAATTAGGGAAGAGAGAACACAGAGAGTTGCCAAGCGTGGGAGTGGCAAACATTACACCCACTTTCATTCCTTGGCCAAGACCCAGCCACATGGCCTTAACAAATTGTGAAAGGGCTGAAGAAGTAATTTAACTCTGAGTCAGGAAGAAAAAACAAAAAACAAAAACATGGCTATTAGTATTAGCATTCTCTGCCCACAGATCTTCTTATATCTGCTCTTGTCCTAACCACCCACACTCTAAACCGTTCTGCACAGCACAGAAAATTAAAAATTCTGATCACATTACTCGCCACCTTAGAACCTTTCAATGGCTGCCATTACTCTTAAGATAAATACCAAAATTCTTTTTACAGACTTCATATCAGTCAGGGTTTGACCAAACAAGAACCACCATGATAAAGGGATTTATTAGAGAGTGTAGACCTTACACAATTGAGCGGATGGAGCAGTCTATATTGGCCAATGCCTCTGCCTCTAGTTCTGAGCCCGAAATAATCATACGTCATCCAGACTGGTGATCAGAAAGCAGCTGGATATGGACAAGAGCAAAAACAAATTGGAACCCATGAGGATGAACTAGGATCCACAAGGGCAAATAGAAACTGTGAGGACAAACTGGAACCTGTGTCTTTCTCTTATCATTGCCAACCTCAACTTTAGCCATAGAGTAGCAAATGCATTTAGCTGCAGACTTGAAGAAGCTGATGGAAGAAATCTGGTGAGAGTGGTAGACCCAGGTGCTGCCCCACACTAATGATGTTTGCTGGCAGATCTAAGATAACACGCACGAGCTGCCACATGGAGCCCTGCACCAAACTTCCAAGCACAAAAAGTATAGATGATGCTTCACTTCTACCTTCTAAAGGTCCCACAGTGTTGACCTACACGAACCCAGAACCACACAAAGAAAGGACTTCTGGGAAACATAGTATAGCTTAGCTAAGTGGGCATAGTCCAGAGCCACCACACATGGCCTATAAGACCTGGCATGATTCTCCATCCTTGTCTGAGTGAATTTCTCTCCTTTTCTGTTCTTTAAAGCCACTCCTCCAGAAATATTCCCTTGACCAAGCTCTTTAAAATGCCCAGTGCCCTTTAAATTTCTTGTTCAAAGTCTAGCTTTACTGTTTGTTAGACTACAAGCTCCAAGAAGGCAGGGACCTTATGTACAGCTCTCCTACTTCCCAGCCTGGAGCACAGAGCGTGGTACAGAGAAGGCCCTCAGTAAAGACCTGATGAAGGAACATCCACTGGATATATCACTGGACTTCTTCTTAGATAGGATTAAGCCCTGCAGGATTGATACTTGCCCAGCTTTCTTTTCAAAGACTCTCTAAAATAGGAAAGGCAGCTACTTGAATGAGAATTTATCCCAATGCCTGGCATTCATTTTCATTGTGTCGCGTCTAAATTTTTAATGCCTTTAAAACTACCCAATGATGTTCCTATTTAAGAGATACAGGCTACTAAATTATTATATATTAGCACCAAGGAAGATAAGAAGTTTTCTCTTTGGGAGATTTATTAGAAATAGTACACGGATAACATTTCTACATTATATTAGAGCCACCTGCCCAAAAGCAGGGAGATGGCTTCTATGACCCTTTAGGGAAATTCCCGTTCAATGAGCCTATCAAAGTTATTTTACTAGCACAGCCGTGTACAATTAATCATCTTTGTGAATTCTTAATTGCCGTGGTCAGACGACCCCCAGAGAGTAATCATACACCGTGGCAGAATTCATGCTCCTTTTTCATGCTTCCATGATGAAATAGAAAGCAGGAAGAGCAGTAGTTCACTACCATTTGCTCATTAATTCATTCAAGAAATAATTATGGGAGTTTCCTGCAGGGTGAGTGCTAGGGATGCAAAGATGGCTAAAGGAATTCAGTCTAGTAGAAAGAAAAGCAAGTAGAGAGAAAGGTGAGTAAACAGCCATGGTTGATTTTTCTTTAGAGGTATTTGAAGAGAAGCAGCTGCTATTTAAAAAATAATAATACATGACCAAAATATCATAGAAGTGCTCAGTAAATATTAGCTAAGTGTCAGCTACTGG
This sequence comes from Pteropus medius, assembly GCF_902729225.1. NCBI lineage: Eukaryota > Metazoa > Chordata > Mammalia > Chiroptera > Pteropodidae > Pteropus > Pteropus medius. The sequence goes on from NW_024354875.1 coordinate 36,043,506, forward strand.
TGTAAGCCCGTTACACAAATTAACACATTCATTCCTCATAACAACTCTGAAGCATTGTTATTCTCCATTTTCACAAATGAGTAAACTGAGCCACAGAGAGGTCAAGTAAGTTGCCAAGGCCACACAGCAGGTCTCCAGAGCCCACTGCTTTACCAAGTGCTATCCTGCCTCAACCTGTCTCCCTACTCCTCTCCATGATCTCTCCATGACCATTAGGCCTAATGATTACAAATATAGTCATTAGAGGTTCAACCATCATTTTATTTAATATAATAAATTAATTTTAATAAAATGGCATTTAAAATCAATAGAGGGTTCAATTTTGTAAACTCTTGTATTTGTGAATAGAAATGCCTACCTGGTCTCAAAAGATGAATATAAATTACTCCCCAGAAAGAACTCCTGCTTTTGACCATGTCCCATCCATGCTGGTATCTGTGCTTTTCCCTTTACCTAGGGCTGACCCCCACAAGTCACATTTTGCAAGGGAAAAGGGGCAAAAGGTCATCCAACAACTAACACTGAAATAGTTTCTACTCTTCTCCCTCAATCCTAGATTTCCTCAGCAGTGTCTGCTAAGAAACTGACTGGCTTTAGCTCAGTCCGAGGTAGAAGAGGGAACAGAGCATATATAGAAAATGTGATTCTTTTCACTCTATCAGGAGATGTAAAGAGGCACGAAAATCATTTCTTGTTTGATTTCACATTGCAATGGATCAGGATCAGTGTGTAGAATCCTCTTATAGTGAGTGGCTCTATTGCAGAATCAAGTATATTCCCTCACCGGTCCAGCTCCAGTTCATCCACCCTGAATGCTATGGAAGCCCACGTGGGTAGCAGGAAAGGCTTCTCAGAATATGCTGGGCTTCAAGAATATGATATGGTGAATCTGTTTGAGAATCCAAAAAGTTCTCTATGACAGGAGGATAGAGTCATGGGTAGAACAGATAGTGAGGGTGAGGTGAGGCCGTCGGAGAGATGAGCCTAAAGACGTAAGCAGGACTCAGATCACTAAGGGTGTATGTATAGGTGACTCTGAAGGCTATGGAGGACTGCTAGAGAATGCGACAGGGAAGATTACTCTGGCAGTGGCACTGTAGAGGACAGATGAGCAGTCCTTTCTCAGAACTTGTGTGGTGATTGAGCATTGGGGGAAGAGCCCTGCCTCCTTAGTTGAGGTTCTCCATGGCCCCGAATAGATCAAAATGAAAAATGAAAAGGAGAAAAGAGCTGTTTCCTTTTTTTCCTTTTCTTTATCTATGATCATAGAATATACACAAACCTAAGTCAGGTTCAAATGTTGATAGCAAAACTCAGTGAAATTCATAACTTCCAAAAGAGGCTATCTGGAGAAAGACTGATGAGAAGTTGAGATCTAGCCATGAGAAATGAAGTGTCTATCTGAAGTTTTTTACAAAGGATTAGATAATATCCTTGAAAGGGAGTTCAATTGATGACAAGAAAGCATCAGAAATGCTTAAGCGATCTACATTGGGGACTGAGTTTAAAATATGGGTTGGAGGACACAGAAAATTACCCTCAGGACCATAGTCTGTCCCCTTTCAGTGGCATGCCCATGGATACCACAGGAGTAGACTGCATGGATCAAGAGCAGCTTATGAGCCTTTGTCTCATAATATTTGATCAGAGGAGAAGTTTTTACGATACTTTATAGTACATAGTAGATAAATTGAACAAATATTATGACCACAATAAAACACATTCTTATCACTGGAACATAAATCAGTAATTGCTACATTGTGAGGGAGTTTCCCCCACAAGTCCAGGGAGGCTGCTAGCATCAACTGGAGAAGAAGTTTAAAGGCACAGCCACAGCATTCAGTATCATTTAAAATCAAAACACCACAAAATTAAAACCTGTTCCCTCCAGGGTTTTAATGCTGCTTTTCAAATCTTGTACAAAAAGCTTTTCACTCTCTAGTTGATAACCAAAAAGCCACCTACATAAAACCTATTAATAAGGACCCCAATGGAGCGACTTGCCATAAAATCAGGAATGCTTTGGAGCTCAGTAGAGATTCACTCCTGCCACACACAGCTTGGCAGCAGCAACTCGACTCAACCCCAGCACACATGTTTTCAGTTACGAACTGTAGATTTCTATCAGAGTTAAAATTAATGCTGCTAGCATGGGAGAAATTCTTTAAGGGGTAAAATGTCTACAGCTCACGTAGTCGGACTTCTCAGGAAGAAAGATGTACCACTCCCCACACACGGCCAGTCCACAGAGGGGGAAAAAGTTGAGACCCTGGTAAAGTGAACTCTGTTTTACAACTTTGGTTTGAATTCCTTGAGTTATCTCACATTCTTAAAATAGTGAAATCAACATTGCATCTCATAACAAGCTAACAAGTACTTCTTAGTAGTATTTATTGTACTAAGTATAGAGTATATATAGTATAGCATATATAGGATAGTAGTATAAGTAGTACTCATAGACTCTTTGAAACATGGCACGCTCTGGACATTTGAGACATCGAATGTCCACTTTCTCCTTTTTCCAGGGCTTAAGGTGGCCAAAATAAGGTAACTTTGAAGGCAGCTTGGGAAGCTTCTAAGGAAAATGGGATCAGAGAGTGTTGCTCTTTTGTGATTTGGAGCTTATGAATTTATATTATCTCCCCTTTTTTTAAAAAAAAAAAATCTCATTTTCATGGAATGGTCCAAGACTACAGTAATTTTGGAGGATTTCAAAACTTCAAAGCAACAAATTCCTCCCCAAATATGAAAAGTGAGAATCTGCTCTATATCTAGCAAATACTGAACCCTTAATATGTGCCAATCATTGTACTAAGAAACCACTCAGCCCTCACAGCACCCAGTGAGGTATGTGTTCTTACCATCTATTGTATAAGCGAAGAAATGGAGGCTCAGGCGGTTTAATTAAGTTGCTCGATGTGACACAGCTGATGAGAACCAACGGCAGGATCTGCACTCAACACTGTCTGGGAGTTTATAGCTATGACATGGTGCCACCCCATCAGAAATAATAAGGAGACACACTGGTGTGAGGCATCCATTTCCCCTCTACTGATGCATCAGGAGACAAAATCATCTCAATAAACACAAAATTTGTTCATAACTATCATGCTTTTTTACCAATCACTTAAAAAATATGTGGCATGTATTTCTAAGGAATAAAGGACTTTATTGCTTTTGCAATAAATATGTATAAATAAATATGTAAGCAAATGAAATCACTTTGCCTTTCATTGTACTTTCTAAACCCTGACACACAGATCAGGAGTAATGTGTTTTCTTGTGCTCCAGATAACTGTATTTATTATATACACCAGTAAGGGCACTTTCTTACTTAAGCTTTTATGTCTTTTTTTTTTTTCATAAAAGGAAACAAGGTATTGCTTCTAATACACATAAGCAGAAATATGAATTAATATTCAAGTTCAAAATTTGCTATGTACATAAATTGTAACAAATTCAGCTTCATCCAAGTGAAAGGAGTAGGCAAAAACAACCAATCAAGATGTTCTCCTGGGATTGCTAACAATTCACCTTCAACACAATTGCAAAGAAAATAGCATTTATTCAGTATCCATTTTTCTGGTGCTAACCAATTACAATAGTACCACCCAACACAGAGTTAATATATAAAACATTTTCATTGCCCCAATTAATGCAGAAAGCAGCTAAAAAATTCTCAGGGCAACCTGCAAGAGGAACTCAAATCAACCTTGTAAAGAGTGCCTGTCTCTGGTTTTATACTAATTGCCATGTAAATTAACAAAAAGCACAATCCCACCAGCAAGGAAAATGAAGGTTTCTTCACAGACCATCAGCAAAGTTACCCCAGAAGCCTAAATAACATCATGCCTGTTTCTTTAGACAATAAAATGCCAAAGTTTTTCTTTTGCTGTCAGCAAATGATGAATACATGTGGTACTGATTATTTAATACCACTAGACCACCAGGGAAGAAGATTTAGGTGAACTGCAGCAGAACTATGCCATTTATTTTTATTACCATACATTAAAAATTACGTTTACAGATAATTGTTTTTCTCCATCCAATAAAGCAAGATAAAAAAAAAAATCCAGAAGAATATTTAATAATACTAGACCACCAGGGAGGAATTTTAAAAGTAGATTTTTTTATTGAGAAATTAGATTTGCTTTTTAAAAATTTCCAATTATTTTTAAGTGTAATTTGTGAAGGAATTATTTTAAACCAAGGCAGTATAAATTTTCTGCTGGGGGAGTGTCTTGCAGATTAAGTTACTCCTTTACAAGGGTAATTACCTAATCAAATCACTCCTCAGAACCATCAGTTTTAAAATACCTGTGTAACTGACTGTGTGTTTTACAATTCTGTTTTACTGCACATTTTCATGATTTTTATTTGAGTTCGTGTTCCTAAAATCCCCAGATAAAATAAACTCTTGATATTTTTTTCCAATAATGTTGTACTAGACTGGGAAATTTTTCTGTTTACCAGTTTCTTTCAAAACAAGAATGAGAAGTAAAAGGAGGAGCAGTAGCAGCAGCAAACAGAGAAGAAAAGGACAAAAAAAGAGGGGAAAAAGGAAAAATCAAAAGGAAATTAAATTAGGCTTCACACAATAGTTGAAATGATAATCTCTAAACTTCAGCTGCCATATTTACAGTTAGGAGAAGCAGCAATTGTTTCTCTTTCCTCCCCTCTCCCCCCTCCTCCTACTGCTCCCTCCCCCCACATTCTCTCTCTCTCTTTCCCCTCATCCCCTCACATCCTCTCCAATTTGTAGATTAAAGTGTTAATCCCATCACAAGATTGTTTGGTAAAATAGCCTAATTTTATTAATTAGGTTTGCCAAAGATCAGTTCAAAGAACCCCATTTTTTTGTGGAGTTTGTGCCTGTACACAGCCCGTTCACATGATAACTTTCAAGATGTATCTCCTCAGGTTTGTTATAGAACTCCCAACATGCCCTCATGTAAAACAAAACTGTTTTCAGTGCCAAAAGCTATGTTAGTCTTGGGAGGCCAACACTGTTTACCTACAATGTAGTACAAGTTCAGATCACACAGTGACTCTGAGGCAACCATATGGTCTCGGTATAAGTTCCTTTGATTTTAGCGCCAGCTTTACTACAAGTCAAGAGTTAGCTTGTTATGCTCAGCTCTTTCTAGACTAAAAAAGCACAGGCTGGCTGGAGATGGATCTGGTCAAGGCCGATCAGAATTAAACTTGTTCTTACAGTGTGCAGGTCACAGTCAGTGCGAACAGCATGTGACCGTGACCGGGCCCCAGGAAGACTGCTGGGAATGACCCCTCCTCTCGCTGGGCCCTGACAAGGATCTTCATCTGACTTCAAAGTACTGAGACTTCTCTGCTGCCAGAAAGACAAAAATAATCTGCCTCTTTATTATTTCTCTCTTTCGAGGAAATTGCTTGCCCTTCTACCCCACTAAGCTATTCTGGAACATATGCCTTCAGCCTTCATTTCTCTGGTTCCCACATGCAGAGACCCAGTAGCCCAATGGGCCTCCAAGCAGAGGTGCAGAGGAGTAGAGAGATCAGATTCAAAACTGATCTTGTCATCTCCCAGCTTAAAACACTTCTGTGGTTCCCTGTTGCCTGAAGGGATAACAGCAAACTCGTTGTTACTCGTTGGCTTATGAGGCCAGACTATTGGGCCCTTTGCCCTCTCCTGCCTCAGTGCTTCACACAATGAATCCCTCAAGTAGTTGGACTTCCAGGGTCTCAATAACCTCTGAACTTTTGCAGTTTCGGCTTCCTTGCCAGACCTCCACTGAGAATTTCTCCCCATTTTAATCAGCAAGAGTAATATGAGAACCCTGATGAAGGCAGAACTCTAAGAAGGAAGTGGGTAACGATCGGAGGGAGAATTTTATGTCTGAAACATGCCCTCAGATTTTTTCTGTTTGTGGGATTTCATTACCCACCCCCCATCCCCTAAAAAATACAAGACAAAATCAAGACAGGATGAGGGTTTTAGACTGTCAATGTCATGCAAGCTCATGTGACTGATCAGGGACAGTGTTTGCCCTCTTGGCCACCTTACTGTGGCCATGTGGACCTAGAGAGATGAAAGTAGTTAATAGAGAACGGATATCCTAGAGACCAGAAGACTGTGCTGGTGCTCAGATACATGTCGTCCTTGCTTATTTCCTGGAAGCATCTGAAGCTGCTGAGTGGCTTCCCCTAGCAGATTGGTCAGGGTGGGGGGAAAGAGGGGGTGAGGGGGGCACCCAAAGAAGGTATCCCATCAGTGGACAAAGATATTCTGGATCTCATGGCACACTCCTGGGTGTTGGGTTCTCAGATCACTGTACAAATGTATGGGCCAAACAATTTCCTATACTCAGCTTGGTACCTTTTTTCATATAGCTTGCAACAGCCTAACTTACTAGAACATGGGCCACTGAACTGAAAATCAACTACAATTTAACTAATAAAGCTACTACAACAATAATAAAAAACCAATATGCCTCACATTTGAATGATGCCTCCCATTCAAAAAAAAAAAAAAAAAACTTTCATAAACATAATCTTACTTTGAAGATATAACCCTGCTTTACAACCCTACAGTGAAGCAAGTGATCTTATCCCCACATCACAGATGAGGAAACGGAGGCCCTGGAAGCATAAATGACGGCTGAAGGCTACATAACCCAAAAGTGGAGTTAGTATTCTAAGTCCATGTCTTCATATCAGGTTTTGTGATCTTTCTGCTATACTTTGCTGATTTTCACCAGGACTGAAATCAACAGCAAAGCAATCAAGGAGTCTTCACTTTCTGATCAGAACTCAAACTCAGTTCAACAAATATTTATTCAGCCTCGACTCTGTCCCTGTGCATGACATCACCCCAAACAGCTCTCAAAGATCGTGAGGCTCTTGTGGTTTTCAATTGTCCATGCTCCTCTTTTAGTAAAACATAATCTATTACACCAAAACACTTATAAAAGTTCAGGCTATTTAAATGTTTAGAGTTAATAAATTAATGTGCTGAATACACATACACACAATTACCATGACTGGATATAGATAACTAACTTGGAAATAATGTTCAAATCTAAATAACAGCCGTTGGTCAGGGTGAGACCTTCCTGGCCCTTGGGACAGACCCTGCCTGTTCCAGGAAATGCCTAATTCACTAGAGAATCTAAACATTTTTAGACTCTAAAGTGGATTTTAAATAAAGAGATAGGACTTCAGAGAACTTTGAATAAATTCCCAAATTGCCTAATATTGGCAATTAATAAATGCAAGTGGGACTGGGAAAGAGTACTGGACTAGGAGTCTGGACACATAGGTTCTAGACCCAGCTGCCCCACCCTCACCAAGAAACCATACTGAAGCCCCTCAGCTTCCCAGAGCCTTGATTCCCTCATCTGTCCATCAATTGCTGGACTGTACTGTATGAGACGCTCATAGCTTCATGTTCTGTGAGTCGAGCGCCCATCCCTGAAGAAGCTCCTTCACGGTCCCTGAACTAGAACTAACGATCACAAGCAGGACTATGAAACTGTGTGAGAAAAAGAGAATGTGCAATCAACAGAACAATCAAGCCTGCCTTCAGAGACCAACCATACCAAATAATGGCAAATGGCAGTAACTCGAAGGCTCACTGCACCTAAAAGGGCATTTTGTTTTACATAATTCTTAGGATTGTTGTGAATTTTTATCAACATTCATACACAGAAATTTGGAAATAAAAGCTGCAGTCCTAGATGTCATAATTTTCACTGGGCTGAGAATGACTCAGGTGACTGTATTTCGTATGGGCCCCCAAGGGGCTTAAAATTTTTTCTTAATTTGCCCAAGGATGCTAATCAAGCCTAGAGGCTTAGAGTCCTGAGCTCCTGTGCTGACCTGCTGTGTCTGTTTTAAATCAGACTTGGTGTGAGGCTGAACCCTGTTATTAAATCCCCTTTTGTCTTGTGTGTACACCCATCAATCTTATCTTACAAATCAAATAGGGAAGAGATAGCATGTTTATAATTAATCCCTGTAAGCTATTTCCAAATATCCAGTCAAGTGCCCATAAATATCCTTTAGTTATATAATGAAGTTTATCTTAATCGTGTTTATAATCTCCTTTGCAATAAAACAATAGCCTGTAATCTCTTTTGGTTTTAATATAATTTAGACTATAGAACTTGCTTTGAATTACAGTATTATTCTGATTATCTTAATTATATCCAAGACAGGATATTTTATTATAAATAAAGAAAAAAAATCGCTTATTTGCCAGCTAACTTGAAAAATTCCACACTCTTTGTTTGTGTTACCAATTTAGAAATCAGGAAGAAGCTGTTAACTGTCCCTCTCTCCAACTTCTCCCTTTTAGAAATAAAATCCCTCCCTAAGTTTTAGTTAAGGCACAGACCACCCAGATGAAGACGCCATCTCTCAGCCTCCCTTGCAGCTAGGTCTGGCCATGAAGTTCTTATAAATAGGGTGTGAGCAGAAGTGATTTGTGCAATTTCCAGCTCTTGGCATTCTGAGAAATCTGAGTACATTCTTTCTTTCTTTCCCCCTTCCCATGGGCTAGAATGTAGACATAATGACAACTTCAACCAGGTAGACTTAGGCAACACCTTGGGGACTGGCAGTGGAACAAGAAAGAACCTCAATTCCTAAGTGACGTTAGACCCCTGTCTTCTTCTAGCTGTTACATGAAAGAGAAATATCTTGAGTGAGCCATTGCATATTGTTACAGCAGTTTAGTAAATACCCAAATATGGATATTTTAATTTAACCTTTTATCATACAACCCTCTTTCCTATAGAAAATCATACTTTCCCATATATTTTTCTTACTGTGTAGACAGTCATAAAAACAAACATTTTAATATGCATTATATGTATATAGGGAGGCAACACAGTGTAGCATTTAAATGTGAGGGTCTGAGGCCAGTCCTGGGAATTCAAAAATTGCCATTGCTACTTACTAAACTTTATGTGACCTTGGAAAAATTACTTATCCATTCCAACCTGAGTTTCATCATCTATAAAAGTGATTGGAATGATGCCTATGAAATAGCATGTGGTGAGAATTAAACAATTATGTATATTGAGAATATGATAAGTTCTTGGTAGATGTTGTTAGCTCTTACGATAATGATAATGTTATTGCTATGTTTAAATGGAAAATTTAGGTAGCCATATAGGATAAAAGTATTGTGGGGTACAGCTTTAATTGTCTTGACTGATAAAGATAAGCTGAAGCAAAATTGATCATGCGAAATTGAAAAGCCTCATTTTTTAACTCATTGCCTTGCTCCCTTGTTCCCCAGTGAAGCACCTCTTCTTTATTATTCCCAGTTTCTAACACGTTAGCCAAGCAAGAATGAATGTGTTGTCTTCAAGTCTGAAGTTCAGATATTTCCGTTTTGAGACTTTATACAGGGAATCTCAGGCGATATATTTTAGGTAAGAGAGGTATTTGGTGGTGTCTCATACTAAATGCATATAAAACCTCACTTTGGCACTGGTCCTTCATTCTGCCCTGCTGCTTAGTCACTGTGCTTTGTTCTCAAACTCTCAACCCCCTGGACACTTGATTTGAGGCACCGGAACAAATATTAACTGTTCAGGAACTCCACATATGAGTGTGGAAAGAGTTGAAGAGAGTAGAGAGAGAGGTGGTGTGATGACCAAACACTGGCCATTTCAGCCCTTGGGCTTGGGGAAGTGTGGGGGCAGGCTGGAGGAAAGACACAGCACTGGGAATGGAAAGCTGGTCATTATGTGATTAGGACACATATTTTAGGTATATGGGCTATCGATGACAATGGTAAAAATGAGGGATGATTAAACACTATAGGGTATTAGAGTAAATGTTAACATCAATAACAATTATAGATCCTAGAGTACTGAAACCAGAGGAGAAAATCCAAATTACAGAGTTTTATAAATCACAAAGTTTCAAAAACGAAGCATTAATAAGAGCAATGACGGTGATGATGATAAGGATGGTCGAAGCTGACAGTTTTGACCATGCCTACTGTGTTCAGCTTTTCCCTAGCTGAGCCTGCCCTGCTCAGAGCTGAGCCGCCCTTCTAAGCCCTACATGATCCCAATCCCTCTGGCCAGAACCGATTAGACCAGTTAAAACACCTAACCCAAGACAGGTCCAGGAGATTCTTTCTCCTGAATATATTTTGTTCATCTACTCAACATTCGGTTTCCACTTTGGGCTATGGTATCAAACAAACCCTCTTGCCAAGAACAACCAGATGAGGCAAATACCAAACCAAAAAAATAAAATTAAAATAAAATAGCTACCAAGTGGTAAGACCTAAGGGCCAAGATCCTGGAGAGAAGGGGGTTAAAGTACAGAGAGACGAGCCTGATGTTCGGCAACAATTTTCTCCTTGAGGCATTTTTAGCAGCCAAAAGGCTGAAAAGCTGAGAAGAGCTTTCTATGTTCAGTTTTCTACTGTTTAGACAAAAAATATCAGTTCAGGGCTCACCAAGAATAGGGGTTCTGGAAACACCCCAAACTTTCCACTGGAATCTCTGAAGGACTACACCCTAAGCATAGGGCTTACTAGAAATAAACAATCTTTGTAAAGACTAAAACACAAATATGAATTAGCACAATCTCAGATTAGATTAGGGTAATTAGCCCCTAACCTAATAGCTCTGTCCAAGCCTCAGAAGCAAAAATATACCCTCTCTGGGGGATAATAATATCATCTAGAACCTCAAATGATCTCTTCAATTTTTCATATACAACATTCAGCTCTCAATAGGAGACAATTTAACCAAAACCAAGAGATGAAAATATATCAGACAGCAGAAACAAGCCTCGGGAGATCGAAATATTGGAGTTACCATTTACTCACTAATTCATTGCATACCTACTACATGCCATGAACTGTGCTGGGCAATGAGATTATACTGATGAGCAAAACAGTTATGACTCCTGCCTTCAGGGAGCTCAAAGTCTGGTGGGAGAGATCAACAATAATCCTTCATTCTAATTAGGAGGAATGAAGAGTCAGTGGCAGTGCATTCGACGGTGATAGGCAGGAAACTGTGAGATCGTGTAAAGTGGCGATAAGACCTCGTGCGAGCATAAATTTTGAAGGAGCAAAACCTAAGAACCTTGCACAGAAAGCTGGTCTACCACAGAGCAGAATGGAGTATATTTATAGACAAAAAGCATTGATGAGAGAATATTCAGGCTCAAAGAGAGAAGCAGAACGATGGCGTTCTAACTTCCAGGAAGCCCAGCTACATTTCCCATAACTAGGTTCCATGAGATTGACCCTATACCCTTAAATCAGCACTATTCTGGCTTGAGCTTTCTTAAGTGAATTTCTGATCTTGCAACAAGTAGTGTATCTGACAAAGACAGCAGTCATTTATGTGACCGGGGAAGTATTATGCTGCAAAAAAGAAAAGAGACAAATTAAACGTGTTGAATTAGCTTGCTATGGATTTCATCTGAATATGCTGGAAAACTCTACATATATATGTATGATCAAACTTACACAGTGTAGTCATATGCAGAGAATGTAAAACAATGAGAAGAAATAGATAGCAAGCAACTGCGATTATTCTGTGCCCCAAGCTAAACAAAGGCTGCCTCCAAAATGGGTCAAAGGTTACCTCCCAGACAAGTGAAAATCTAAATGCAGTATTTAAACAAGTATTATTACATTATACTCTTGACCAAAATATGTTCTCAGTGTTTTTAGCCGTGTAGTTGTTCTTTTTCTGGAAGTATTCCATTGTGTTTTACCTGTAAATCCCTGTCTTTGCTTCTGCACTTGCCACTTATGGCTCCAATTAGAAGGCCTCTCTGTCCAAATTGCGTATATTCAAAGTGGTTCAGGAAGAGAGTGCTATGCAGAGGCAGACAGGGCAAAGATACGTAAAGGCATGCGAATGCACGGGGGAGATGTGCAGAAGGGTGGAGTGGTACTTGGCATTTAGCAAAACAAAACCAAAAACTAATTTAAAAGTAATATAACTAAAAGGACACTGGGCATGTTTAATTCCAAGAGCCAGAACTTCAATACTCTTTTGAGACCCTGACCAAATATCCTCTGGCCATGGTAATTATATTTTTTCCTCACTTATTTTGGCTTGTTTGCAAATAGGCCAGATTATGTTCACTTACAGGTTCATGTTATTTATATTCATTTACTGGTTCCCCTGTACACATACAAATACATATAGTTTATGAATTCCAATCAAGTGAAAAAAAAAGGCATAAATGTCTTCTGTTGATAAATTCAGCTCAGCACAGTTTAGGATTTCACCCATAGAAATGCCAGGTCCTTGTTTCCTCATCCAAATACACAAAAGTGAAACAAAAGAAATAAGCCTAAGTAAAATGAGCTAAAATTAGCAAGCAGCAAAGATGATGCCAGTTGCCCAGGGCAACAAATGTTTGATGGATGGAATAATTAAGATAGACAGTAAACTAATCTCTGTTCATTTATTGAAAACAAAGTCCCCTGAATCAATTAGCCTTGTCGTGGATACTTTTAGTAAAACAACTATGACATCCCAACAACGTCTCTTTGTTTATGGATTCGCCCACATTTCAGTACGTGCAGAGACTGATTTCAAAAGCACCGAGAGATAAAAACAGAAAATTTCAATACATTCTACACTGTACAAATAATAGCCACCGTCCTTAAAAGAAATAAATGTCATCAAGTAGGTCCAGAAGACTTCATGGACATTCTCAAAGACATAATATTTTCAAAGCAGTCTAAAAAACATCCTATAAATAGGGCAAGCCTGTACCGGCTAGAATGGAGATCTGTTGGCCTACCCTCATGAACTATAGAGTTGGGAGGGCAAACGGTGTTAAGAGGAGATCGTCTTGTACTCACATAGTCACTTTGTGGTCTAAGACAAAATAAGAATGACCAGAAGCTAAAACGGAAGGAGGGTACATCGGGGGCAGGAAGGAAGGGAGGTGCTAACACTCTACAACAAATAGATCAACTCTGCAGCTATTACAAGTGATATCCTTAAGTTAGAGAAGAAATCAAAATTATCAGAGATGGCCACAGAGAACTGCACTCTGGCTCCTACGATTTCCTTGACCTGAACTAAAGCCATGGTTGCTGTAGTCACTTAAGAATCTGGAGGATTCTACCATTAATCACAGGGCTTAGAGCAGAGGATTATGACATAAGCATAAAACCTTTTTGAGTTATTTTTCTAGAAAATCCTTCTCGTTTTCTTTGTCTACTCTCCTGCTTCTTTTTCATCACAGCAAATGAAAGTTACTTAATATTTCTTTGATGATACAGCTCTTGCAGTGCTTTGAAACTAGTACTTCTGAATATCCTGGCTAGATGAGTTTGGGAAATATTGGTTGAAACAGAGTTTAAAGGATTTCTGCACTGAAGAACACATCAGAGCATTTAATTGAGTATATGCATTAAAAATAGAGTTAGGAGGTTGTACAGTACGTAGTGTTTCCAAAATTTTTGAGCACGGAACCCTTTTTTCACAAACATGTCATGGAGCTACTCATTCCCCAAAATATACTTTCAGAATTCCTGTTTTAGAACATAAATGTAGATGTAAAAGGTGCATGAGATTAGGCTGAACAGATGTGACCTAAGGATATATCTTATATACTGCCCATTAAAAATTTATGTAATGGAGAGAGGATATTGGAGTTATTCAATAATGGAACTTGCCTTTTTTCTCTGAAATAGTCAATGTCAAAAAATGAAAGCTCAGCAACTTAGGATACTTAATTACTTAATTACTTTTTTAAACAAGATTTTATTATAACAGTAACAACGGTGGCAAATTTTTATATGTAAACATATACGCTGTATGCACATACCTTCCAATTTTTGTTTGTAGAATTTTACCACACTGCTCCAAGATGAAAAGATAAAAGCTTTAGCACCAAAACTAAAACCAAGTGGTCCTGACTTGCCCCGCAAAAGATGGTATCTATTGTAACTATATTAACTCGGGTCATATATAAAACATCATCACATTTAAGGTGAGACTACACACAGAAAATCACAAGAGTTGGCTAAAGTAGGCTGGGGCCATTTTACCGCCTAACAAAAATGATTAAAGGGAACAATAATAGATTTTGCTTTATTGTAAAAAACCATACCCTTTAAAATTGTCACTGATGGCAGTAAATTGTTCCATTTTATTCTTTTAAATAAACATTTATTTTATGCAGATTTAAAAAGTAATATATGCTCACTATAGGAAGCCTTGAAACCACTGGACATTATTAATAAACATGAGACTATAAGAGATTCCTGAGCTTGCCACCCACTATGGGCATTTTGGTATATGTCCCTCTTAAGAACTATTGTTTCACAGAGTTTAGATCAGACTGTATATTTTGCATCCTACTTGTTTCCTTCACTTACTAATGATCAGAGGCATTTTCCCATGTCTTAAAAACTCTTTGAAAACATCATTTGAAATGGCTGTCTATGATTTCCAAGCCATTAACATACCCATTACGGAGAGCATTCAGCAACATGGGGCTCTGTTTTCTGCCTCTGCTGAGACCTCACTCTGGCGAAACCTGCCTGGCTGCACAGCAAGGATCCTGCTGTCAGTGGACAAGCTTTGGGAGCCAGACTATTGAATATTCACTACCCAGGAACAAGCATTTTCTCCTACACAATTTCAAGGGCCAAAGCTGCAATTTTCTCTCAAATTCAAATACAAAAGGTACCCTCAGGCCTGAAACACTATTTGCTTTTGCCAAACTCACCAAACGCAGGAACCATCTGTCCAGTGGCACAAGACAGAAATGACTGAAGCTCCCCTCTGAATGCTGTGATGTTACAAACCCCTCAACACTGTAGGAAGCACAGCCCAAGAAATCAGTGAATCACAGGATGGAGTTTTACTACCAGTGAGTGTATGTGCCTCTGGCCATTTAAAGTCCCTCTTTGTAAATAAAGACATCCAGCGGTGAAAAAGAAAACAAGTTTTCTTATATTTTTTTCCTGTGATTATGGGCCCATGAGAAGTAATACAAAAATTCTATTATCAGTATAGGCAGTGGTGGGGAAGCTCCCACGAACCATTCAAAATGCCATCCATTAACCAGGATGGGGCCATTTGTTGGAGAGAGGGGCAGTTCAAGTTGAGCAGGTATTCCTCCTTCCTGGTGGGCTGTGGCTAGAGACCTCCAAATACCTTTTCCTGGAGTCAGGAAGAGCCATCAGTAGGAAATAACTTTGAATCACTACTCGTGTGGGCTGGATATGAACCAGCCCCCTAGGAGGCCCGATCTGGACAGAACGGTACTAAACTCCAGGTCTTGCCAGCCTCCCACAGCCCAGGCTGCTGACACTTTTATTTGCTGGCATTTACAATGTTGCAGCAGCTCAGCCCTTCTAATGTGGCTGCTTCCAACACAGCACTTAGGTTAGGCAAGGACCTCTTTGAGAGGAGAGCAAAGGATGCTTCTCTGAGATATGGGGCCTCTACCAGTCCTGCTCATACGAAAGGGAACTGCATTATCTCAGAAGCAAAAGCTGAAGAATGGCTAGTCCCCTAGTGTTTTCTGCTTCACATATCATGTGATTATTTGTCACACACACACACACACACACACACACACACCCCAATCTGTGAAGGTATTTATTATTTTTTCTTTCTACTTCTAATGAAGAAAAGAAATTTGCCATTAACTTCAGCTGCCTCCTAGGGAAAATGGCCTTGTTAAAGGGGAAATGAGCATCTGCTAAAACTGGAGATGGCCCAGTCGTTAGACTGAGCTTCAGTTTGGAAGTAGGCCTAGAGCAGTAAGCTCAGATGCACTGCAAAAGAGACAGAGGAAGAACTGGGCATTTCTAGCTGCCACTGTGGACAGAGGTACAGAGGTATAGATTTTGGAAAAGCAAAGGCAGGAGAGAGGACGAGATGGGCTGGCAAGAGAGCCAAAGGCCCGAGCCCTCTAGTGGAGTGTTCACTGGAGAGAAATCCTGTTGGTGGGACAAACACGAGGACTTTTCCCATAGGGATGTCTTCATTTATTTGCAACGATATAACCTTTGGGCCCGTAGACCTTCAGTGCAAATTCTACTAAATGCAACAGCTTTGTTTACATAGTTGACTGGGAGAACTAAAATTTACTAAGACCTACTATGTCTTAAACTCTTTGTACTTTATATGTACAAATTGAATCCTTACAAGGTACCATGAGGTAGGTGCTATTATGGTTATATCATCCCCAGTTTATAAACAAGGGAACTGAAGCAGAGAGAACAAGCTAATAAAAAGTGGGGGAGGGGGAAGATCTGAACTTAGATGGTGGAGCTCTAAGGCAACATGCTTAACCACTGCATTGTACTGCATGCAGTATGCTAAATTAAGGAACAATAAAAATTCAAAAGGGAAATTAGGGCCAGAAGTAATACACTCTTAGAAATAGTCAAAATACCTTAGCAAAAGGTACTGGGCCAGTCTACCCCAGATCTTACTGGGAAGGAGGATCCTAGCTGATGTCTAAGCTACACACCCTTCCTTTCATGATTCACTGATTCGGCATAGTTAATGAACCTCTTCTACAAGACACCAAGCACTGCATTTGGCACAAAAAAAAAAACTAGAACAAGGCAGGCCTGGCTCCAGCCCCCATAGAACTTACAGTCTAAAAAAGAGACAGATGAGCAATCCATATCAATATAATATAAACGTGCTATAAGAGAGGTATAGCATGCTTTAGAATACACAGGAGAGACTCCTAACCAAGACTTGGAAGGCCAGGCAAGGCTTCCTGGAAAAAAATCTAAACTGATTCTTAAAATATTTGATCAGAGTTAGCCAGGAAGAAAGAGGACGTAAAGAAATCTGGGCATAAAGATCAGCATGGGCAAAATCTGCAAGCAAGATAGTCCATGATTTGGTAGAGCTGGAACCATTCAGGAGAAAAAGGAAAATAAATGTGTTTAGATACATAAACTGGACCACATATGCCACGTAAATAAGTTACACTTTATCATGAAAACCATTATCAGGTTTTAGGCAAAAGAATGATATGATTCAGTCATTCAACAAATACTTATTGAGCACCTACTATGTGCCAGGCACTGCTCTAGATGCTTGGGATACATTGGTGAACAAATCAAATATCCCAGCCTTACATGGGGGTGGAGAGGGAAGATAATATCAAACATAAAAAGTAAATTATGTAGAATGTTAGAAGGTAATAGAACTATAAAAAAGAAAAAGCCATGTGGGGTAAGATAAACTGGGAGTTAGGGTAGTGAAGGGAACATGGCCAGATGCAATTTTAAAGAGTCGTCAGGGGTGGCTGGCCTTATGCAGGTGATAGCAAGCAAAGATTTGAAGGTCACTCTGCAACTCTCAATCAACCTATGCAAACAGATGATATTCAAAGCAAAATTTAGGACTTTTTCTCGTCTGCTCTGTACCCACAGTCTTACTTACCTTACTTGGAGTCATAGTCCCATTTTAATTAAGAAACATAAAATCATATTAGGCTTTAGACTCTAGAGTCAAGAAAATAACCAAAACCAGAATTAGCTGAAATTTAGCCTAAACCTCAAATATCTTCATAAGCTACTAATATCATATGTGCCCTTAGATGTCTTCTGTCTTCAACAACTTGAAACCTTCTATTCCCCCCTGGCTTCATGTCTATTGCTTATGAAATGCAGCAGGTTAAATATATTTGATTTACATCTATTTTTCCTATGGCCACCACAAAGACTTGCTTCCCACTAGAAGACAAAAGCAACCATATTTGGTTAGCTTGATTTCTTTCCTCCTCTTTTTTTTTTTTCTTTTTAATTTTCTGAGTTTATAATTGTCAGGAACAGCTGTGTGCATTGCCAATGCCTTCCTCTGAAATGAACAGGGCTCCAACATACAAAACATCTATTCTGCTTCTAAATTTGTTTTTAATTATATTACAAGATGGAAAAAGAAATGCCTTAGCTGTTAACACTGGCTCGGTGGGGCCAACAGTAGACATAGAGCAGACACGAGGAAATACTTCAAAAAATCTTTTTAGTTTGCCATGATTTAATAGCAGATATTCCTGGCTTTGAGTGAACTCTGCAATATCCCTGTGCGACAGGATAAATGATCGTCTACCACTATTAATTTTAGGTCATAATGTCTGAAATGCCGCTTCAAAAATAAATGCAGTATTTTCACTTTATTTGGTCAGGTAAATACTAAACTATTTTGTCATAATAACTTTACAACACTGTGTTTCACCTTGTCTTGCCTTGACTGCTGAAGGTAATAGGGACTGTTTTATTATGTCCATAAATTGAGTCAATTGACTTATCCTTATATCCTGTTTCCTGAACTTAACGAGAGATTCTGCATCATTAGGAAAACACACCATCCTGCAGCAGGATCAAAAGCAAAGGAAGCCTGATAATAAGTCATTTTGATTTCAGGGAATGTTCACTAGGCAAACTTTCAATATTCTGGCAGAAGTAAAACAAATAACTGACTTTGCAAAGCATGGTTTGCTCAGAGCTGTGCTTATGCTGGAGACATCCCAGGAGGGTCCACACACACCTCAAAACAAACAAACAAATAAACAAACCCTCTCTCCAAATATGAAGCACTCATAATAGATCTGTAGATTTAGGAGGTTCAATGTACGTATCAAAGAACACAAATCAAAATAGTAAATATTTTTGTAAGGAAAATTTTTTAAAGATCTTTACGGTCATAGTTTTTAAAATTCATACTAGAAATTACAATCATATTCTTGATTTAGATCTTATTGTGAGAAATAAATGCTCATGGTAAAATCAAGCTACTCTTTCTGGAACTTTGAAAAGTGTAGGTTTGTTTTATTTGTTCATTATTGCTTTCTTAAGTCCCCCAGCCCTAGTGCAGTGCCTGGTACATAGCCCAATAAACAGTTGTGTTGTGGTACTGTATTAACCATGATGAGGGCAAAGGTGATAGGGTCTTCCATACTGCATTCATAGGAGGATCAGGACCCAACCCATGAATACCAGTGGCGGTGATGATAAATGAACAATAATGATTTTAAATAATAGCTGTCATAGACTGAACATCTGTGTTGAGCACATGTCATAGATTACTTCATTTGACCTTCACAACATTTCTGAGTTAAGTACTACTGTTATTACCAATCTTACAGATGACTAAACTATAGCTTAGAGAAGTTACATAATGTGCTCAAGTTTACACAGCCGCTAAGTGACATCCGCTTGCACAGCCTGAGCTTTTATAAATCAGAGTCAAAATTTTGCAGGCTACCATCCATAGAAGGCTCCCCTGCCAGAAGACACAGACAACCAGAGAGGTCTGGTAAGAAATGAGCAAAGACCCTACACATGCAGAAGAGCCAAGGACAATGGGCAAGGCTGAGCTGAGCAGGCAAGTCTCTTATCTAAGCTAATGTAGCTTGTTAGAAACCACACCCTCAGCAACTATATTTTGGACCTATTACTCCCCTGGGCTTCTCCCAGCTGCGGAGACCACACGGGAACTCTTCTATAACAGCTATTCGACTATTATTTTATAGAATCCCAGATTTTTCCTCAGAACCCTAGACCAAAGAATTTGAAGATCTCCAGCTCTTAATAACAAACTCAACCAGCATAACTACCCTAAAGCATTGCCCAAAATGCTCAAGTGCTGAGGACCCAATTCAATGCCATCGAGACTCTGTAACCCTCAGGCAATCTCACTAGATAGCGAATCCAGGAGCAAAAAATATGGAAATCACTTTGTTACATAAGCCAAGTAAATTAGGGGACCGAGTGATTACTAGTGAATTTCATTCTTATTGTAGACTATCAAGGTATGATGTAATTATTCCCATTCTCTACTGCACAGAAGTAAAAGAATCATCTACTGTTTTGTTGGAGTCATCAAAACAAAGAATTATAAATCTAGATATAAGGAGTTCAAATATAAGTTCTGTCTGGAGTGACCTTTTCCATTCACACTCATTACCTGGATAACTCCTGTTATCTTTTCAGGTACAAAGAAACAAACTCAAACTCAATTGGCTCATATAATGAGGAACATATTGAAAACCTCCAAGCTAGTGCTCCACGTTGACTTATACAGCTAAGGAAGCCAACAAGAACTCGATTCTTTCCATCTTCCTCCTCTGCTCTTGGTGAATGGGATTTGTCATCAAGTGGGTTCCATCAAGGTCAGACGTGACAGCATTTAGAGACAGAAAGGGTCATCTCTTCCTTGTAAAGAGTGAGGAAACCATTTCCAAAAGCCTCCAGCAGACTTCTCTTTTGTCTCAATAGCCAAAATTTTAACACATGCCCTAACCAGTCACATGCTCTAACCTAACACATGCCTAAACCAATCAATGGCAAGGCACTGAGACTGCCATTATTGACTCGGATCAGTCAAGACTTATATCCTGGGGCCACCTCCCCTGAAGCACATGGCTAGAGATAGGAAAGTGGATACATGAAAATATTAAGAAAGGAAGCTGGTCTTCTAAAAAAAAAAAAAGAAAGAGAAGGGAAATGGGTGTTTGGTGAGCAATCTTAGGTTGTTACAAACAACCCATATGGTTTGTTATGTCATTTTTGCAGGAAAGTCTTCCTTGAAACCCATTCCGCACTCAGACTCAGATCCTCCATTACATGCTGTCTAAGAACACTCTATTTTTTCATCAAGGAGTTTATCACAATTATAATTAAATAATTATGTGCACCAGTACTTAATGTCTTTCTATCCCAGTATACTCTCATTTATTACTCTAACTGCAGCACCTAGTGTGATACCCGGCAAGGTTGCTGGCCAAAACGAGGTCTCCTCCCACCCCTGGAGCTGTACTGCTATCAAGATTCTACCTCATCCTTTTCCTTCATGTCTGCTCCATGGACTCTAAGATGCTGACAGCAGTCAGCAGCTTAGGAGTCTGTCTGCCTCCATGCCTCACTGCCAGCAGCACTGTCGGCCAATGACATGCTCTGCTCCATCTCGCACATCCATAAAGACAGTCTATGTCAGCCCCTGCCAGGAGAGCAGATGGCCAGGCTGTGTCCAGCTTAATCTCCTAAGGAGGTATATTTCTTTTTGTAGCTCACAACATCCAGGAACAAGTAGTCTATGAGACAGAAATTTGGCACTGGCTAGTCAAAATTTCTGTAAACCAATTTTTCTGGTGGCATCAGGGTAAGATGCATAAACTATGTTTTATTCCTTCCCTTTGAGAGAACAACTAAGATCAAAACACTGAATTTTTTGGAGTCAGACAGACTTTGGGAAATTATTTAATAGTTTTGCATTTCATTTTGATCATCTTTAAAATGGAGAAAACAATCATTCCTCTCTGATGTAGCTGAAAGTACCGTGGGATAATGATTGTAAAATGTAACAGATGAGACATTCCATTAGTCTTTTTGCATTGATATCTTAGAGACTCTTTTATACTCAAAACTGTGTGAGGCCACCACACAATGGAAAGTGGTGAGACCTGACCTGGCGGGCTTTAGAACTGCAAATTATTCATGAGAGATAAGATGACAACTGTGATTCTGCCAAGGCTGGTTGGCCAGGCCTGGACGGTACTTCCTGGACAGTACTGCCTTCTTAGAAGATTAAGCTGTTTCGGGTGACTTGAGAAATTCTACCTTTAGAAATTAAGAGTAAGATTCCCAAGGGACTTCAATAACCATACTCCACAGTATCTAGCCCAGGAATCATGACCATGAGAACTTAGTCATTTTTTTTTTTTCTAGAAGCTTATTAGTTTCCCTTTGTTGTCTCATACCTTCACCATTAAAGGGACTGGATGCTTATCTTTGAAGTCAGCTGAGAATTAGGAGGTTAAGAACACCTTGTCCCACTCTGGAGAAAAGAAGAGCAGGCTAAAAGGTGGCGGGCGGCAGCTTTTATAAGCAGAGGAAAGCAGCCTGCATCCCTGGGCCTGCACCGAGGAAAGGAGAGGCATCTCAAGCCCATCTGGACTAGCGGAGTGACCATCCCCTCTAAGGGCTTCCAAGATCATCGCTCCCAAATAGCATTGGGCCCTTCTAATCCATGCCTTCTCTTGCCCCTGATGAATGCAGTGATGCCATGCTCTTAGGTCAGTCTTAAGCTGTGCTGAATGAAGGATGGACACTCCTTGTGCAAACGAACTGCTCCTGTCTGCCCACAGGTACCTCACCCCTGTACCCTGCAGAGTTACAGTCAACATTGTAAGAAATCACACCTTTATGAATGCAGTGATTCCGATCTGAAGAGTTCAAGAAAAGACATGGTTGAAAGATGTGTTGTTCTATATTTGTGCCATCAATTTAAGAATGGAAAATTTAGAACTGTAAGAAACTGGTTTGCATTTTTTCGAATACTCTGGGTAAAACTTATGTTTTTGGTCATCTTTCAGAAAGCACAGTAACAATCAGAGAGTCTTTGGAAGCCAGTATGTAAGAGTAGCAAGGTAGATGATGCCGTAGCATAAGTAATGAAATAACCAGCATTAGAATAAATCGTATTAGTGTATTGCAGCTGCAAGATCTATATTATTTCAATACAAAAAGTTCTAAAGGACCATGTTGTTCTGAGCAATAACAGTGTTGTTACCCTTTTTATTGCACGGAAGAAACAAAATTAGCCAAGGACAATGCAAAGAACATGAAGCAATGCCTGGACATGTGAACTGATTAGACAATACACGAATATGTAAGTACCTCTTCTATACTCATTTTTCTAAATCTGCATCGACAAAGCACTATGTCATATAGGCCCATGGATTTTGTAATACATTTTTAATCCAATTGCATGGAAAGAAAGGGGTCCCACAAAAATGTATTTGCCAAAAGCCCCACACACCCTCAAGAAAGCTAGAAGCCTTGTCTCTCTATATCAATTCTCCTCTTCCACCATGGAAATAAAGTTTTAGCTGCTGAACACATGTTCACATGGAGAGACAAACCATTTCTCACTTACCCCCCACCCCCAACCCCATAACCTTATAATGAAGTATAGCCATTTGACACTTCTGGCGAATGCCCCTAAAAAGAAACATGTAGTTACTTTTACCCTTTCCTCACAGCTGCTGAGTGAAACAGAATGAGAACTGAAGCATTCTTGGAACCCAGAAATGGAATCCACGGCTAAGGGTGGTAGAGTCAGCCTACCAGCACTGACTCTCTTATCTGTAGACTGTCTTGTGAGACAGAAAAAAATTCCTATTTTATTTAAGCAACTGTATTTTGAGGTCTCCTTGAGACAGCAATTTACTGAAGTGAGGGGGTGGGGAAAAGCCTGTGGAGAATAAATCTAGGATTCGGTTTTAGACTGGTTATGTTTGAAATTCCTATAAAATATCAAAATGGTAAGGTCACATGAATAGTTGGATCCACAGCCTTCAGCTCATAAAAGAGATCAATGTTAAAGACTTAAATGTAAGAATTGCTGGCAGATTTTAATCAAGTTTATTGAGGTGTAACTTACAATAAATTGCACCTGTTTAATGTGTTCAATGTTGTGAGCTTTGACTGATGTACACACCTATGAAACCACCCTCATGATAAAGATTCAGAACATTTCTATCACTCCAGAAGTTTTCCTCATGCTCTTTTGCAGTCCATTCCACCCTCTACCCCTAGCCTCAGGCAATGTTGATTGGCTTTTTGTCACTACAGATAAGTGGAATCATGTAGTATATACTCTTTTATGTCAGTCTTCCTTCCCTTAGCGTAATGCATAGAGATTAATCCATGAGATGTATTGGTTGTTCATTCTTTTTATTGCTGAGTAGTATTCCAATATATAAATAACATATTTTGTTTATACATTTACCTGTTGCTGACTTTGGAGTTGTTTCCAATTTTTGGCTATTGTCAATGAAGCCTCTATGAAAATTTATGTACAAGTCTTTGTGTGGACTTGTGTTTTCCGGATGCATTTTGCATTTTTAGGATTCAAAATTCTCAAGAATTTGAGGAAATAAGAACAGCCAGGACCAAACTCTGAGATATTCCACATAGATTTTGAATAGAATACCATCTTTCCAAAACACAGTTGGAAAGAAAGGCAAAGTAGAAGAAGAAAACTAGTTAAATGTGGTGTCACTGAAGCCAAGAGAAACAGTACTTCAAAATGGCAGGAACTGACACCTCTGACAAATGTTGCTGTGAAGCAAAATAAGATGCAGACTAAAAAGTGTCAATTAAATTTGGTAACATAAAAGTGATTGAAAAACTTAGCAAGATGAATTCTGGTGGGGAGATAGGGGTGAAAACCAAATTGCAACTGGTCAAAGAGCAAATAAGAAATGAGGAAATGAAGTAAATATGTATATACAAGTTTTCATAGAATCTTGACTATGAAAGAGGAAATTGATGAGAAGTTGGAGTTAAGGGAGAACTCTCTTAAGTGGAGGATACAAAAGTATGTTTGAATGATGATGGGAAAGATTTCTTTTGGGAATGGACACGGGGAAGGTGAATGAATGCCAATGTATATATTGAAGTTTCATCCAATAAAGGAGTATTATCGCAGAATGAGCAGGGCAAGAGAACTGAGGGTATTTGCAAGAAATAGGTTGAAATGACCATGAAATGTAAGTGAATTGGGAAGAAAATAAAGACAGGAAGAGATGGAGAGGTTGACAGACTAGAGGTCTTAATGAAGTACTGCTATAGTGGAAGCAGGAAGGAAAGGAAGCAGCGGCTGAAAAATGGCATGTTTGAGTAAGTGACTTCCAAGTGATGCAGTCTGTGGCAACAAGTCCAGAGTGTTCCCACAGAAGTGAGTGGCTAAGTCGGAGTGGAAGAGAAAGTCATCATCAATGTGGAGATCAAGGAACCGAGGGACAGCGTGCTTGCTGTACAGGTTGCCCACATAGGCAATTGATTTGCCAAGGGTAAAGGCAAAAATTGAGCTAGACAAGAATGCTTTCGACAAGTGTGCTTGTCTCTAGGAAAAGGTCAGACTCCCTGGCCAAGATGAACTGGGCGTGGGAGGAGAGAATTCTAGGAAGGGAGTAGCCCGTAAACACCCGTATACAGGCTGTGAGATTGCTGCAGCAGGTTTTAGGGTTCCACCTCAAATTCAAAAGATGTGACTATCCATGAATCAGGGGCAGGGTGGAAATCTGGCTTTCATGGGAGCTTTTAGTTGGTTAGAAATTCTTGTGCCATTAATGTGTTAACAAAAGAATACTAGAGAAAATCTATGTTTCTGCTATTTCTGCCAGAAGTTGTTTATGTAGCCAAAATACCAGTCCTGTGAGATATAGTCACCATTATTTTACATTTATTACTGTACTTAATCTTTTAAGTAAACAAGATTAACTTTCAGATTAAACATCATGTAAATGTTGTACTGTACTTTAATTAAAATGAATAAGCTAATTAAACCAGGAAAAAAGTTCAAATAAACCCTTGGGAGTATAGCATTAAAGAACATACCTTTTATTAAAGCTTTGTGATGTTAGTAAAGATTATAACACATTAGAGATAAATATTACTTGGCTTTTGTTATATTAAAGGTTCCTAGATCATATATCATACCATTAATGGCTAGCTTATATTAATTATATCTGCAGACGAAAGCAATATTTGACAATATATGATATATGGTATATTATAACATGACTCAATTCTGAATAGCGCTGTTAGTATGGATTTAGACTCTTGTTTTCAATTTAGATTCCTGGGAAATCCCGTGTTTAGTTAATGCCAATAGAAATGAGCCTTTACGAGATAAAAGAAAAAAAAAAAGAAAACTTTATAGAAGTAAAAGCGGAAATGCATTCATTTCATCCTGCTTGTTACACTAATGTCCTAAGTGTGTAAAGGTTCCACTGGAGCTATTACTACCAAGTAAGGGGAAGTGCCTGGTAGCTCTCAATGAGTGTTCAGTCCACAGCTCATTGCTACTGGAGTCAAGCCATGGTCTGCTGTGTAAATGTGCACTGTGGGGCTCTTTAATGCACAGATTATGGGTACAATAGACCATTGCTGCTCTTCTCTGCATAACCACATTCTTGAGGGATTTAAATATGTATACTATTGCTCAAATTCAGTATGATTTATGGATTATCAATAAATTGCATCACTTTAACACAGAATTTCTCAATTTGCAAATGAGTGATTTCTCCACTGAGCTGTGGATATAACAGCCCACTCAGATTAACCCATTTCACAGTCTGTCCTTAAGGAGGATTAAGACACTTAGTGTCCCCTTATCTTGTTTGGATGTTTGACAATTCTCGCAATGGTCTCTTCGAATTCAATTTACTCTGAGATGATGGATGGATGGACAGACGGATGGATAGACAGGTAGATAGATGATGAATGGATGAGTAGATAGATGATTGATTGACAGATAGACAGACGGACAGACAGACAAACGGGGTGGAGGTAGCAGTGGGTACCAATCACTGTCTGGTGGTCTGAGTCTTTTTCTCTGTGTAAGACAATTCATTACTCATAGATAGCTGGCAAAGTATCCTGCAGAGTCTTCCTTCATAGAGCCAGCTGTATAAATTAGACAGAAGCCACACACCCGGAACTAGTAGGCCATCTATCCAAATGCCTCCTAGTCACTTCCCAACAGTCTCAGTAACACATAACCCACATCCTTACCATTGTCAGCCTCTACAACACCCATTTTTAAAATAGTTGTCCCAATAATCAGTATGCATAGTATTAGTCCCAGGCAACATATTATTCACAGTTGAACACACTTTTAGTCTACTACCCAATAAACCTTGTGTCATTTCAAATTTACAAAAACATGGAAGAGAAATATTTGAAAAAGCCCTTCCTCACCCACTCCCAACGATTTTACTGCACTGCAGGGACACCTTACAACCTGAACTGTGCTCAGCATCCTGCAAATCACTGAAAAACTTGTAGGCTTTCATCAGCCACACCAAAAACAGAGCTGAGCTAAGTTTGTTTTCACTGTTTGCAGATTTGACTACATATTATTTTTATTGCTAACATTATTATATTGCAGTTTTATAGCCTCTTTTTTCTGAGGAGTTGAAAGATTTAATCTTCCACCTTTAAGATCACTTTTCATTTTCTAGAGAATGGAAGAGAAATAGAAGGGAAAGAGAAGGAAAAAGCTTCAATAAAAAGATAGAGGAAAAAGGAAAATAGAGAGGAAGTAATATTTGAAATAAGTCCTTTCTACCAAATATCGATGGATTACCATACTATGAGAAATGGTTTAAACCCAATTATTATGTATGAAACTTAGGCACTAATAAATAATTCTTTGCCTTAATATAGTCCTTTCTTTCAAAGCAGTCTTATATAATAATAATAATAACTAATAATAATAATAATAATAATAATGTCTAACATGTGTTGAATGTTTACTATGTGCCAAGTATTGCTCTAAGTTTTTGACAGATAGTAACTCATTCTTCACAAAAATCCTATGAGGTAGATAGTATTTTATTATCCCCATTTTATAGATGACCAAATTGAGGCAGTGAGAGGTTGAGTACCTTCCCCTAGGTCACACACCACTAGCAAACGGTGGAGCTGGTATTCCTCTTCCATTATCACCAAAATGTTCTATTTACGATCATGTTGTTTTATAGAACAGAAGCAAGAAATTTTCTTTGAGATAATTGAGGTGTTGAGAAGGACTACCAGCCGCATATGATCAGGTGGTAACAGGACCTCCCCACTGTCGCTACAGCTGACTTTAGAGAGGACTGCAGGAATGGTGGGACGATAGAAAGGCTGATAAAACCTACTGAGTGAATAATTTCATGGCCCCTGACTGGACCAACTGCCTTCACCAAGAAATGCCCATTCTTGTGAAACCTAAGACCATGATGGTATAGAAAAAGACCCTCTGAACCCCAATGAGCTATGAGACCAAGAACAAGTCATTTCATCTGAGTTTTAGGTATGTTATTAGTAAAAACAAAATAACAAAATAAAAATAAAGGTATATGGTCAGATAAATTAATCTCTTAACACTTCTCATCATCTTAAATTTGTGATTCTAAGAATTATACCCCACATTGCAAGTAATAGCTAAAAGACTTGCTTAGGGCCACAGAAAATCCCAGGACCAAATTTGCTAAATTTCCAGATACTTTCTAGATACAATCATGAAATTTTGTAATAATTTGTTATCTTCTACTTATCAGACATTTTTTTAAAAAGATTTTTGCATAAATGGAATTTATTCCTAGTTAGCTACAAATTGCTTTAAAAATGTGTGTACTAAAATGCTATACAGTTCTGGATTTTTTTTTTTTTTTGACCATGCTAATGGTTCTATAGGTAAGGTTAATGAGATAATTAGTTTTATATCATAAATCTACCCAGCATAAAGATTGTGTCTTTTTACTATTCTAATTCAAAACAGTTAATGATATAATCTACCTATAAAGCAGCTCAAATTTGAAACAGTTTGAACTAATAGTTATCACAGTCAAAAAAAGCATTGGGATGTCATAATAAAATGAAATACAAACACACACCAATAATTATTCAAAACTGTGTGTGTGTGTGAGAGAGACAGACAGACAGACAGACAGAGACAGAGACAGAGACAGAGAGAGACAGAGAGAATATGAGAATAAATATATCAGGGTTTCTATAAAGAGAGTAGCTTTGTAGAAACTAAGACAGTTATAAAACCTTGCTGATTTATGAGTCAGCCATTTTGGCTTCTGCCAGACATGTGTTCACACCCTGCCTTTGGTCATGTTGGATTGCCTAGTGTTAACACACTGACTTTATCTGATTCCATCACTGCTGGCTCCTTCCTCAGAAAATAGGCTATATCTATGTTAAGAAGGAAAGAGAATTTCATGGATTAGAAATTCCACATCCACAGCTTTCATAAGCTTTTCATAAAGCAGGCTTCTCATTCTGAAAGATAATAAAACATTAGAAAAAATTTATTTATGTAGAAGTAGCTTGTAGGAGTTTAAAGAACAGGAAGAAAAAGTTTGCTAGCCAACGTCACTCTAATAAATTTAATACAACTTTAAAAAGTTTGCTGAAATGATAGCAAAATGAAATGAATATTTGCCAACACATACATGCAGTTGCTTTCTATCCAAGTATTCTGAAATAAATGTCTAGAACCCTATTTACACAAAATGTTGATCCAATAATAAGCCACTATTAGTGATCATTCTCACACCTTAATGATTCTTACTCTTAATGATTAACCTCAAAATATCCTGTAGTTGAGAAGATTTGATCACACCTGTTGACTAGTGGTCAACAAACTCTAGCCCAGAGGCCAAATTTGGCATGCTGCCTATTTTGTAAATAAAGTTTTATTGGAACACAGGCATGCCCATTTACTTAGTTATTACATATGGTTGCTTTCATGCTAAAATGGCAGAGTTGAATATTTGCAACATTGGTAGTATGACCCACAAAATCAAAATATTTACTACCTGGTTCTTTCCAGAAAAAATACACTGACTCCTTTTCTACACAATAAATACGTTTAATGTTCCTTCCACCAATACCTTCCAAGTAATAAATAAGACAAACGTGTTTTGCTGTATCTGCTCTCCTCTGTACCTATTCAGTCAACAAACATTTATTGAGGGCCTACTATGAGACACATACAATAGCCTCTTTATACGAGATCTCTAACATACATACATTATAATTGAATGAGAGTTCTCTTAGCCACAATATTTAAAGAAGAAATGCTCTTATTTCAAAGTGAATTTTCAATGTTTTTCATCCATTAATATTTGCTTCTTGCTCATCTCTTATCTGAATTTAAAATTTAGAACTAAATAAATAGATGAAGGTTTTTTCTCTTTTCCAGATTTAGCAACACATCCTCAGAGAAGAGGCAACTGTGTTCCACCAGCTCACCCTACCTTCCACTTAGCTCTCTCCCACCTCGCCCTGGGAAGCCCCTCACTGAGTGCAAACTGAAGTCCTGCTATAGTCCATTCCTTTTTGTCTTTGAATCAGATACACTACAGAATAGAGATCTATGCTTATTTTTAAAGATCTTTAGAACAAAATCTTCATAGTTTTCCAATGTAGTTCATCTCAATGTCTACCAATTTCTCCAAAGAGAAAACCCTCTCTCTTCTCTATTTCCTTTTAAACTACTTCTAGCTATCCTCAGAAAGCTGAAAAGTACCTTCAGGATTCTCAACTCTGAACAACTTATGCTTCTGTGGTTGACGTGTGTAAGAAGGTTAAATCTTTTAGCTTCTTGGAACAGCTTTAGAGCTAATAAACAAAACACTCCCATAATGGACAAATATGCTACGGGAATTCTTCTCATACTGGAGAATTCTGCTCATTTACCCAAATGGTCCCATATTCAGTATACTTTTCCTTGGAAAAGTGTCATTTTAAAGATAAGTTTGCAATGGCTAAAGAGAAAGTTGTTCCATAAAGATAGGTGATTGATAGGTGATTGATAGGTGATTGTTCCTCACCTTTACTCAGTTTACTAATCCCTAGAAAATACAAATATTCCTAGAGACACAAGAAATTAAGGAAACAGAGCGTGGCTCTTTATAGCTGCTAGACTTAGTTGAGCCACTGTGTTCAACTCATTGTGCTAAAGAGGCCATTTCTCACCTGCCCAGGATGAATTCACAAACCCAAGCCACTTATTATACAAGCATAATAAATGGGTGAAAGAAGGTAGGTAGATCAATGTTAACCTATCATTGCTTCCAGGAAATAAACACAACCTATGCCTTGCTAGCCTTTATATGTAAAACAGAGCCTTTTTTTTTTTAATTTCACTCCCACTTAAATTTCAACAATAATTAAGTTGAGAGACTCCAGTGTGCCACCTGTGTTTAAAGACGCATATTGCTAATTGAAGAAACAATAAGATAATTTTTACGATAAAGTTAGGTCCAGATACTATTTCTTCTGCTACAGTTACCAAAAAACTAAAGGGTCAAGCATTGACATAGACATCAATGGTTTTAGTGAATGACCATGGCTCTTTACAACTCACCATGGAAATGTTCTGAATTTGTTCTTAAGTTCTTGGAAAACGCCATTCGACAAAGCAAGCCTAGGAGCAGCAGAATTGGAATCTACTCAGTAATACTGTTGGGCTCTGAAAGAATGGCACCAAGCCACTGGAACTCATGGCATGTTTTCTATTCCAAATGGCAAGCCCTTTTAAAGCTATACATCTACTTCAATCTAATAAAACTGCTTTGATGGGATTGATTTAATACTTGGGAGAGTCCTGAATTTGATGAATGCATGGCAGCTGCTTATTTTGGCCTCTTTTGCAAAACTGTAGCTAGCTCTAATGGAAATTCTATTTCTTCCCTTTGTTTCATTTATCAGAACATATTCAAGGTAACTGTTACAGAGAGCAAAAGAGAAATGGCTCCTGGATCCCTTTTAGCACAGAGGGGCGGTACTGAGCTGGAAATGGGCATGCTGGTTGAATGGGCTGCTGAGAGCATAAGTTTTTTGCAGAATGATTAACAACATCCTCACGTTAGTACCAAAGTCATCATCCACAGACAGATCCTCCTTGGTTCTCTTCAACTCCTTTCGAGTCATGACAGACCTCCTGCCTTGTTTCTTGTAGCTACCATGCCTACCATTTTTGGACAATCCTCCCAGGCTGCAGGGAAGTTTTCGAGGTTCCTCAAGATAGCATAGGCCTCCTACCCATCCCAACTGACTGTTTTTTCTTTACCATTTCCTTGAAATTTCCTCCAATCACAAATACCAGTGTTATTTTTCTTGCGTTTCTTTGCAGCAAGTTCAGAACTATCCCTTAGTGGCTTTATGTCAACCATTAGGGGTTAAAAATGTTGTTTAGATTAAATGGTAGAAAGTAAACATGAGCAATGCAGAATATACTCCACTTAAGGTAGGTAGGTAGGGGTTCATTGCTGACTGCATTTACAGTGTGGTGAGCTAATGCTTCTTAGCTGAGAGGGTATGGTACAGTCTGCCCTGATAGCTTTCACTGGCTAAGAGTACACATTCACACTTGGATAAGGAGAAAATATATATTCACAGTGTACTATAATAGATTGCTATGTATACATACTTATACATTTATATTTATTATACATTTTTATTTAGTTCTACAAGTTTTAGGAAAGTATTTCATCAACAAATAGTATTATGCCAAATCAGGGTGATGTAAAAAACAATATGCTGTGCTCCCTGGCAAAGTTACTTTTTGTGGCATCAAAGCTTTTACACCGCCTGAGTTATCTGATCAGAAGCTTTTGGAAGACAGTTCTCCACCACAGCTCTGGCTGACACAGGGGAGTGGTGAGATGTGCCATCCGCAACACAGGCTCACTAAGACAGAGTAGGACAGGCACAGGGGAATGGCTGGGTGGAAGAGCTAGACTAGGTGCTAGAGCAGGCTGGAGGACTGTACAGCAAGGGAGGAAATACGGTGTGGTCTCAGTCCTCATGATGAGGGCACTGATGTCAGTCTAAAGGTTTCTGATCAGACCGGGGGGTCAGGAAGCATCTAGAGAAGCAGAAGGCAATCTGGTATTTAGGGGCTCTAGGTTATGGTCACGACTCTAGATCTGTCTGTACAGAAAACAGGACTCAGGAAGGGGACTGGACAAGTGTCAGTCAAGTAAGCTTTGGTTTAGGGAAGAGCAACTAGGAAGCCTGTGATGGTGAGAATAGAAGACCAGTCCTTGGTTAGAGTGACCGAAATGAGAGAGGGAGAGTACCCTGTGAATAGAGTAGCCACCTGGGTATCTAGAGCTTGAGTGACAGATTAGCCAGGGTCCTGGAAGGAAACAGATGTGTCCACAAAAGAGAAAGGGAGTATTTCATTATTTCATGAAGGAATTATTTTGAAAAGGGGGGCAAGATTAAAGTAAACCAGCGAGGGTCCTAATGTACTCTAGAGTGAGAACAGGGAGCAGGAGGAGTTACGACCCCTGAAGGCTCAAAGGGAAGAAGCCGGTGGGAAGTCATACTTTGGACCCCCCAAGTCTGGCTCTGCAGAGTTTGACTTGCTTTTAAGCCCACACAGGAATGAGGAAGTGGGAAGGAGGTTCTTAATAATTTAGTTAATATCTTTTTTTTTTTCCAGTGGGACTGGTCTGACATCACAGGTGAGAGTCAACTTGCATTTAGGTAGTGGAGCAGGAAAGGCAGAGGCAGGGGAAAGAAGATGAGGATGCCTTGCTGATACAGCTCTGTGTACCCCACAAATCTCAAAAGCATGACTTCTCTAAAAGTGTGGTTCTCAGGATACCGTTTAGCAGGTTGAATCAGCATTTACATTTTGTAAGCCTCATGCAGAAACCTGAGGAAATCTGGACAACTCAACAGGCTAGGCCTAACTCCCTCACCTGCCAGCATACTGGCCACAAGAATCACAGACAAGTTTGATTAGAAGAAAATCAACTACCATTAGAAAAAATTTATGTTCAAAGTTTCAAGGAGCCCAGAAAGGCTTCTTCACCGCCATAGACACCCACTCCCTCCATCTGGGCAGGAGCTGCTCTCACAGGGGCAGGGCCACTGACTCCAGCAGGTGTCATCAGCCTGGGACTGTATTTCCACCATGCTGCCCAGTCGTCGCTAATGCTGGAGAGAACCTGGAAACAGCCACTGCTGGCCTAGACCAAGGCCACTGCTACTTTTCTGGTCAGTGGGTGGCTCCCTGACACCCCCTTTCTCCAGCTTTAAAGTTTGTTTTAAAGCTCCCAACCCAATGGGTTCCCTTACAGCTCACCCATGTTGCAATGTTTGCTTGCTTGCTTAATTAGACTCATGTGGTTTTTAGGCTGTGGCAGAAAGTCAAACCATAGTAAGGTATTCAAGCCAACCTCTCCCCCAGCACAATCAGCAGGATCTCAGCATAAAGTTCAAGCACCTCAACTCTCCCCTGCCTTCCTTCTCCACCAGGCACATGCTGAGAGACTGAAAAGAGCCTTTCTCTTCTTTTTTGTTTGATATGTCAGACCTGGTGCTAACCATCCATTTCAGCCCTTCCCTTCACTATTTTTACCTACAGTGGTTCTTGAGTTAAGACAAGTTTTATGGATGGTTTGCAAAGATATTGTGAATTAAACGGTGATGGCAATCACATCTCTGTATTTTGCCCATAGTCTCATCTCATCAAGATGCTACACAGCTTGATAGGCTCATAATTAGTTTGACCCAGAGAATCTGAGACCTTCCAAAAGTAATTTCGGGAAGAGCAGCACAAATCATTACCTTATAATAAAATTCACCATTTATTGAGACTAACTAGGCCTATACATTAAACTGTATAGTTTATATATTTACCCTTTAGTCCTCATATAAATAAAGGATGTATTTATCCTTTACTACAGCAGCCCGATGTATTATGAATTGTTATCTTCATTTTAGAAATTAGCTTAGAGTGTTTAGGTAATACCCAAGATCAACAGCTAATAGATTGCAAAGAAAGGATTTGAATTCAGGTCTACTAGGCAGGCTAATCTTGGTGCCTGCAATGCCTACTACACATTCTGAATCCCTGATGTAAGAGGAGCTAAATCACCTTATTATATAGAGGGACAAGAATATGTTCATTTAAAACAATAGTAATGCCAAAGCATGGAATTAATTCGTAGCACCATGAATATGAGAATAAAGTATCTCCGTAAATAAGATATGTGGGCTGAGTTTCCACCTCACTCTGTGTATTCTTAGATGTGTTCCTTAGATGCATTATTTTCCTGGACTACTACATAATTTATATACTTACTTTTCATAGCACCGTCGGAACTATTTAAAGTACAGGATAATCACTCTCCTTATAGCTTTATTAATACATTTAATTATTATAAAAATCACTAACTCAGTACTGTGTTTGAGGCTAGCAAACATCTTTCCCTAAATTATGACTTCCAATTTCTGATCCTCGCATTCATCAGAGCCCGTGTCTGCCATCTACCTCCCTGATGTCAGGGCACATTTTCCTCACTTTCCTGATGCCTCACTGTAATGTGTACTCTTTACCTTATCAGATTCACAGACAGCAGCAGCAGTTCTTGACCAACCCAATCATAGGAGGATCTCTCCCCTGAGAAACTCTTCTAAACCTCTACATCAGGATCCCTCGACTGTCCAGTAGAACACCCTTTCTGCCTCATAGGAGCCTCTCTTCTCCATCCAGTCCAGAAAGCACTATCCACATTCTATTCCATTGCTGTTAATGCCATTTCCTTATTCCTTTGTACCTTTTAGCATTTTTACTAGCTTTCCCTCAATAATGATAATTTAATTGGCAAAAATGGAAAGGAAAGCAACAATACAGGAATATAAAAATATAAAGAAGATGGAATGGGCTGTAGAGCAAAGGAAGGTACTTGGGAAGTTAAAAAAAAATAGCTGTCAATCCAAGCAACTAAAGTTGGTTTATATACAATTTAGCACTATAACCCATGCCCGTGCCCTGCCTCCTTTAAGGCCCAGCCTTCCAGCGAGTTCAGTCTGAGGTGCTGCATTTCGGAGCTGTACTTGGAAAAGGCAACCTGGCCCAGCAAGTGGTAATGAGAGGAAGGGAGAGGAACCAGGGCCGATGTCCTTTACTCTGACGACTGTGACCAGAGGAGTCAACAGGACATCAGCAGGGACCAGCCCCTCCTCTGGGAAGCCAGGCAAAGGGCCAACCTCCCTTCCCCAGGCCAAGACAGGCTTAATCCATTGCTTACAAACGGTCACACAGGCAGCATAAGTGATGTAAATGAGTGAGGTGACCAGAAAAGCAGCAATTAAGAGTATACATGTGAACTGTAGAGCTCCTGCACTAATAGGAGCCAACCACCTGTCATTTTACCAGGTAGGATTGTGGTCCGTGTTGACAGCTCCACTGATTTTCCCAGAGAATTTGGAAACCCAGATTTTTATGTAAAATCTCAGTTTTTAAATGTTGTCAACAATTTTAATATATTTTTAAACTATGTGTGCCCTTGACTATGGACACACAGGTGTCACCTATGGACTACCAGTTTGCAATGTACGCCTTATGCCTGAAGGTTAGGCTCAGCGTCTTCTTTAATTCAATTATTCCTTTTCATTGTATTCTCACTGCAGCCTCAACCCCGACCCTTGTCTTTTCCTCTTCTTTCTCCTTTTGTTTTGACTCCCATAATCCTAATTCCTTCAGTTCAAACCTTTGCTCCCTTCTGTAATGCCGTCCTCTTATCAAAATTCCAGTATAATGATTATATAAAAAGACCCAAACCCTCCAAATCAAACAAAGCAATTTATGAAAAATCAAAATGAGGAAACTTTTAAGCCTTGCATAAAAGCCACCTAGGAGACTTCTCTGTCCCCTGTGAGTGCTTTCGATGTATAAATATTTCAAAGGCCCATCCTCGAACTGAATTTATTTTTTTATTCCTATTTGATATCACCTCTTACACATGCTGTCTTTTCTCTTTAAGACTTAGAGTAAAGAGCCCTGTCAGCTCTCCCAGTTCAACGACTCCACTTTCCAAATACACCCGGCTCCTCGCCACAAACATAAAACTGCTACCATTTCGGACCTCTCTTTCCTAAGTTAGCTGACAGTGGTGGCCCCTTGCATCTCCTGGGGGTTCTAGCCCTGTCTGAGGAAGCTTGGCCTAGACCGGAAGCTCTCTGAGGGAATTTTGTAGATGTTTATCTAGCACCTCAGCAACCTGACTCTCCAGCACGAAGGCATGTCCGTCCCTCGTTTACTGGATTTTTTCCAATTTCTGGTCATTTGACAGGACTAAGATGTTAAAAACAGGGACAATCTTGAATCTGGAGAGAGAGAGTAGGCAATTACCTATATACCAAGATTTACCAAAACATACAATAAAAAATAAAAACTTCCCTACCTGTTCACAATGGCTTAAACCTCAGGCCAAGATTTTCATTCCACCACCAAGGTGCAGGAGTCTGTGACCCTGGAAAAGCTTCAGCAAACTCCAATCCATCCTAAGGGGTAACTATGCAACAACAGGCAGTCTCCTGAAAGCCAGGTTTGATGGTGGGAGAAAAGGAAGACACGGTGCTGAGAAGTAGGTGGGAGGCCCCACTGAACAGGGGCCCGGGTACCTGAGATGGGAGGCAGGGAGGTCTCTGCACTATTTTGCTTGCATTTCTCTCCCACCCTGCTCCTACTTTGCTCCTCCTCCAACCCTGGAGCACAGTCAGTATCTTTGCCTGCCAGTATCAGAGAATTTGGGGAAATACTTGAACACTTCCTCCATTAAGTCATTAAGACGAGATCAAAACCCTAACCCACCTGCCATCCCCACAACTCCCGCAGCACCCCAGCATTCACATTTACACAGACAACTCAGGAGACAGATACAAATCTGCTGGTAATTCCTGAATCTGAAGACTCCAGGCAAGTCCTTTCTCATCGAGGAATTTCACTTTCCTGGTCCAACAGAGATACGGCCCTGAGGGCAAACTCCCATGTTGAGTATAATTCTTTGGGTGAAATGTTTAGAAGAGTTCTGCCAATACAGAGCAGCAATTTCCATGCAAATTCATGCCTG
The DNA here is from genome assembly GCF_902729225.1 of Pteropus medius. NCBI lineage: Eukaryota > Metazoa > Chordata > Mammalia > Chiroptera > Pteropodidae > Pteropus > Pteropus medius. The sequence goes on from NW_024354875.1 coordinate 36,080,925, forward strand.
TGGGGGAAAATGCAATTGGCCCGACAACCGTACTGATGGGGCACCCCATTCTGCTCCAGTGGGGTGTGGAAGCACGACTTGAAGGAAGAGATCTATCTGTTTGTTCAGCTTTTCTCCCTCTGAGCGTGCCGAACATAAACGACTCCTATGTTTCAAAAGAGGTGTTCGCTCCACACTGCTGCTCAATGGCAGGGACTGCATGGAAATGAGACGTTGTCTTCTCCTCCTTCTCAGCAGGACTGCGAGAACAAAGGCAGCGTTTTTTCGGAAAGAAAGGGGAAGGAAGAAGCCAGGACATTCATGTTTGTGAAACGAAAAAGGCTGGTTAACCATAAGGAGTTTACAGATAATAATGATAATAATAATCCGCTAAACTTGGTTAATTTCAGAGGATGATAGTGCTTCAACCCACCCACCCGATTCTAATGGGCTGTGGCCACACTGGGGCAGTGGGGGAGGTAGTGGTGGAAAGAAATCAGGACCAGTAGATAGTGCTATTCTCTGCCACTATCGAGATGAAGGGGGTCAAATTACAAAGATGTGGTGGAGTTGAACTAGCTCGGGGGTCTTTATACTGGGGTACAGGTACATTTGCCCTGGTGTGTGAAGACTTTGCAGGGTATTCATGGGTATAGATCACTTTGGGTAATCAACTTCTGCATGTCCTCTTTCCTGAACTTCAACTGCCTAAAATCCTGACACGGGGACTCTTTTTTTCCCCTCAAAGTCCTTTTCCTATTTTATAAAAGAAAAGCATACCCTTCACACACTACAGTCCTACTCAAATGCATTGGCCTGCATTTGTGAAACCTCCATGGCTTCATCCTAAAGAAGAGTCCTTTAAGAGAAAAGCAAGAGAGCTTCCAAAAGAAATATCGAAAGGAGGTAAAAATTTCATAGCAAGCCTTTCTTTTCCTTCTTTCTTTCCTTACTCCCTTCTTTCCTTCCTTCATTTCTTAAAGTCAGAATTCGAAAGCAATAAGGGTCCACAGTGTTGCATAAAAGCACATTCATTTGGATTAAAAAATGAAATAAGATTACTTTCTGACTGAAAGTAAATTCTAATTTGGCAGAATGGTTTGACTATAAGGACTAGCTTTGCCAATTAATTCATATGTGGACACTCTCCATAAATTTAATGAGCTAAATCTGCAGCTCCAAAGTTTTAATGAAAACATATTTTAATCATGTATATGATATTTAGCACATCACCTAATACATATTTTGCAACTATTTAAATTTATGATAAAAATTTTAGATGTCCACTCAGAAAGAACCTTCCCAAATTCCCTATGGAGTACATGAACAAAAAAGACTGAAGCCACTAGTCCAACTAATTCTTTCCAGGTCAAACCGCAAGTGAAATGTCTTGGTCTTGTCTCTTTCTCCCTCTGCACCCAGCCCTAGCCCCCAGTCTTCTAGCTTTGCCCACTGCTTCTCAGTCATTAGACTTCAGAGAAGCCTTTGTGCCTTGTGTTCAGTGCCCCTTTCAGCTGCCCCCAAATAAAACACACCTGAAAGGGCAGAAAAGTAGAGGAAGAAACTGTGGGAGCTGGGCATAAAGATCTCAAAGAACTTCCCAAATATCTTGACTATCTTACAGGTGAAGGGACTGGAAAAAACAGACTGAATATCTCAACTGTTTCAGAAAAAAATAATAAACTGGTTCTGCTCTAGTTCCCCACCGGACTTATTTAATATTTCCTTCCTACTCATAAGAAATAGATATGATGATCAAGGTCAAATGGAGTAGCAGGGATTTTTTTATTTCTCTTTGTAATGAATTCCTTTGACACAATTCTCTTTTTTGTCCACAATGACCACTCCTGGATGTGAAAACAAGGAAGGAAAAAATACATAAATGTAGATATAGATATTGATATAGGCATATAGATATCTCCCATTCCTTTGCTTGACTTCTAGATGGCCACAGTGACAAATCTTTATCGTTACCAACAATCCTCAGAAAAGGAGGAAAACTCCTCAGTGATGTTGATTAGCTATACTACCCAGGTAGTTCTTGTCTGGGACAAAACTTTTTAAATTATTTTGTGCCATGGCCTCCTTTGCCCCTCTGTGAAGTCTATGGATCCTCTTTTTCCCCAGAGTGGTCGTATCACTTTTTTTTTTAAATAGGTAAGAACACTTAACATGAGATCTGCCCTCTTAACAAAATTTTAAGTGTACAATGCAAGATTAGCTATAGACACTATGTTGTACAGCAGATCTCTAGAACTTATTCGTCTTGCATAACTGAAATTTTATGCCCATTGATGAACTTACAGGTGGAACCATCATTTTCTCTCCTCTCTGAGTTTGGGTATTTGAGATATCTCATATTAGTGGAATCATGCAGTATTTGTCCTATGACTGGCTTATTTCACTTAGCATTTTGTCCTCCCAGTTCATCCATGTTGTTACATGTTGTTGTTTTTTTTAAAACCTCTTTAAGGAGTTATGCCTGATATACAAAAGACCGCATATTTAATGTACGCAACTTGATGAGTTTGGCAATAAATATACACCTGTGAAACCACCATCACCATAATTAATGCCATAAACATATCCATCACCAACAAAAGTTTCCTCCTGCCCAATTTGTGTGTGTATAAGTGACAAGAGCATTTAGCAAATTTTTAACCATATATAATCATTAATATGGGCACTGTGCTGTACAGATCTCAAGGCCTTTATCATCTTATATAAATGAAACTTTGAACCATTTGACTATCATCTCCCCATTTCCCCCTTCCCTCAGCCCCTGGAAACTGCCATTCTGCTTCTGTGGTGAATGTTTTAGGTTCATCATATAAATGAGGTTATGTAGTATTTGTCTTTCTGTGTATGGCTTATTTTACTCAGCATAATGTCCTCCAGGTCCACCCATGTCGTCACAAATGGCAGGATTTCTTTCTCTTTTTAAGGCTGAATAATATTCCTGTGTGTGTGTGTGAGTGTGTGTGTGTAAAATGCTACATTTTCTTTATCCATTCATCCATCAATGGACATTTAAGTTGCTTCCAATCTTGGCTATTGTGTATAGTGCTGCCATGAATATGGGAGTGCAGATATTGCTCTAGGACCCTGGTTTTAATTCTTTTGGGAGTGGGATTGGTATGAACCCCTTCTCAGAATAAGAATACATAAAACAAAAGAGTAGGATGGAAAAAGGAGATAATTATCTTGAAATACTGTTATGAAAATGTTTTCAAAAGCAATTTTGTAGCATAGTATTATATGTGTTTTATTAACATATTAAATAGCAAGCATCAGCAGAAGAGCTATCATAATTTAAAGTAGTGATTAGTATAAATGATATTTTGAAATATCTACAACCACTGTAATATGTTATAAAAATATCTATGATTTGGTGACATTCACAGATACTGCTGATATAACTGGGGTTTGTTACTTATATATATAATAAAAGGAAATGTTATATTTCAATTGGATCCTCTGCTCTAGACAAACTCTGGCTCGGGCGATATTTTGAAGGCCTTTCTGCCTCCCCTTTTTGTCCCCTTTTCTGGTTGGCTCTTCCTTCACAAAGTACAAACCATATGGTAGCTTCAGTTAGCTAATGTGATGGCTCATGAGTAAGAACCACCATGCAGTGACCGTCTACCAATTTGCATACATTATTTGTTTGCCTTTCAACAACCATATAAGACATTTTATGAATGAAACAAATTTAGCTCAGAGAGGTTAAATAACTTGCCCAAGGCAATAAAAAGGAAGATTTGGTATTTCCACTACACTACACTGCCTCCTTCTGGCATGGAGAAATTCTTCATTTTAATAGGAGAGTCTAAAAACCAAATACCTCCAAGAAATAGAATCCTAATGGAATTTCAGGGATCATCGGAGGTAGAGCTATTTGGAGATAAAGAGTCTTTAGACACCCCTTAAATCTTGCTATACAAGTGACTATTCTCACTTCCCCCTCACTTCTGCAGAGTGGTAAGGAACTGGGCCAAACCACAGAAATATATCTGTAATCCTTGTGAGGGCTATGCAAGTTACAGACATGTAGATAAAGAGAACCCTTCTATACTTTTGAAGGAAAAAGGCAAACTGTGGAAAGTATCGTGGCTGCCATTGTAAACCATGTTTTAGATGCATTCTGGATTTTTTGTAATTACTCCTGACACAGTAAAGAAACCATTATCCCTACCTTATAGAGGAACTGAGTGCCAAAAAGGAAGAAAGAAAATGGAATGTGAAAGGATCTCCTCGTCTGTACAGTCTTACGATAGCTTTCTGTTGTTATAAATAGATTTCCCAAATCTTAGAAGGAAGAAAGTATCGGGCAGAGGAAGGAAAAAATGAGAAACACTGCTTTACAGCCTAAGTTTGCAAGCAGCTTGAAGGCAGTGTCCTCTCACTAGACTATAAACTCCCACAGGGAAGGGACCATGTCTTTGGCATGTCTACGCTCCTGGGCAGGTAGAGTGGAGTCTGGCACAGAAGAGGATCACGGTGATTTTTTAACTGAACTAAAGCAGCACTGGCCTATGAACGTCCTCTGTAACTGTTTGGAGTACCAAATCATTTTCCTGTCAGTAGAGGACATGCAATGTTTCTAGCAGGTTGATTTTCCATAAACTTTCCAGACAATGCTATATTCATTAACCATAAATGATGCACATCTTTATTGCTTCCCTTTATCCTTCTCTCCTACCATGCTTCTTGCCATTTTAAGGCAGAACTGGTAAGTATTATACCCACCACAATCACTAGATGACAGACCTCCTCTGGCTTTTTACTAGTATTTGTCAAGTTCAAATATGTGGTATTCTATTGAGTTCCTATATTATAATCATTATTTTCAAATCTTCACTAGTCTCTAACTAAATTTCCTCCAGTCTTCCTTATCTAGTGGTAATTCTACAAAGCTATTTCAGCAAAAATTTATTAAGCACCTACTATGAGCTTTGTATTGTTCTAGGTGCAAGGAGTAGGGAATACAATGTGATAAGTGCTAAGTGGTAGTATGAATAAATTCAGCTCTATGAATGAACTGAGAAGTAAAAAGCCTCCCATTTTTTAAACTACTTTCACACATACTAGCTCATGTTTTTCTCAAGGCCACATTTCCTTCTCTAAGTAGGAGGTACAGCAGGTATTACTATCAAGTATTAACAAGGTTGCAAGACTTGTCCAAGCTCTGACAATGTATAAGTAGAAACAAAGCTAGTCCAAACCACAAAGATCTAGCCTCATACTTGAGTCTCTACTCTCACAATCCATTTTTTTTTCCAGGCAGACTGCTTTCTCATTTAACCAATGTCACCCGATAAAACCGCACATTAATAAATTCTGAGCTCTCACAATCTCACTCATGATGGAAACCTCTGTTGTTCTACATCTCACCCCAAAGTACTACACACAATTATTCCACCAGGTCAATAGTAGAAATGGTTAACAAACTATGAATTCCATACTCAGGTGTTCCACTAACCTATTGCTATATAACAAATTATTCTGAAAACCAATGGTTTAAAATTTTATTATATTTATTATATTTCATTATTTTTTAATCAGGAATTTGGGCTGGGCTCAGCTGGATGATTCATCCATTCCATATGATATTGATCACTCTGCTGTATTCAGCTGACAGATGGCTTCAATCACATGTGTGATACCTTGTAGAAGGCAAATGGCTACAACATTGGACTTAGCTGGGACAATGAGCCAGAGTACCTATCTGGGACCCTTCCAGTATGGCAGCCTCAGGGTAATCAGACTTTTTACCTGGAGTCTCAGGACTCAAGAGTAATGAGGTAGAAGCTGCATGGTTTTTTATAACCTAGCCTCAGAGGTGGCATGGCATCTGCTAGACACCTGAAACTAAAATAATATTAAATGTCAACTGTAATTGAAAAAACACTTTTTTAAGAAGTGGCATAGCATCGCTTCCATCACACTCTTTTGGCTGAAATAGACACCAGCCTGCCCAGAATCAAGAAGAGGAGACACAGACCCCTAACTCTCCATGAGACGAGTATCAAAGGATTCAAAGTTGTGTTGAAAACAACTGCATATGGGGTACTTTTAATAACTTATAATTTGTCTTCTTAACTAAAGGTGGCTGAGAGAGTTGTGTCTGTTTCCATCCCACCCATTTTCTTTTCTTCTCAAGCCATCCAGGTTTACTAGCCTTCTTCTGCCTATTCTGCCCACTCTGCATGTTCCTGTCTTCTGTAGTGATATGTCAGATGATCACCTCCTGAATCAGGGCCCTCATTATGTAAGGTTCTCAGTCTTCATCTATGGCTGTATGGAGATCAGCTCTGTCCTGATCTCTGCCAAAAACTGAGCTCTCAGAGCAGGGCCTTTACCTGTCCTAACAGAATGTTTTGTGCTCCCAACAGTACACTGGAGACTGAATTGCAAAGTGGATAAGAACGCAAGCTTTGGGGTCAGAAAGATTTGGATCTCTAATTCTGGCTCCCACCACTTACTGTGCTACTTGATATCTTAGTTGCTTAGTCTAGAAAATGGAGATAAAGATATATACTTCACATGTTTGTTGAAAGGTTTAAAAGGGACTATGTATGTAGACAAAGCAATGACCACATGGCCTGATACTTAGTAAATACCCACTAAAAGGTGACATAGTAGTAGCAGCTGCACTACTAGTAGTAGCAATGGTGGTTAACATTATCTAATGAATTAAGGACTAAGAAGACAAAGTAAAGTACTCATAAACATGCAAAGAAATTTTTAAAGCTCCAATCTTTTCTCTAGAGAATATAAACCGGACTTAAATGAAAAATATGAGTATGGATATAGGTATGGACATACATCCACATATGTAAAGGCAAAATATTTATATTTCCCCTTTTTGCCAGATATATTTTATTTATATTTCTTAAATATTCATGCGGGTATTTTCTGCCATTCATTTATACCACATTTTAAAGTAATTCTGACTAAGAGAATCTACCTGTCTTAGAAAAGCATTCAAATCCAATAGTGAGCTCAGCAGATCACCAAAAATAAATAAATAAATGAATGAATGAATGAATGAATGAATAATACGGCATGATGAAAATGTCTCTAGAGCATTATAAAGAAATATTTCAATACTTAAGATGGCTGAATCACTCCAAGGACTGAGACACAGTCTGCCTATCACCAGCTCAGCTTCAAAATATAGTTCTTGGCTCCAGTCCACAGTTCAATAAATGTGATCAGTGCAAATACAAGGTGAATAAATCTTAAAGATACTGAACTAAGTTATTTCCCAACACAAGAACACAAGGGACAAGACAATCTTGATTAGTCGATGCCCGAGCTAGTATTTCATCTTGGACTAGCCGATGTGAAGTTTCATGTTATTGACTCCCTGTTTGAATCTTCTTTGGAGAAAAGAAATATTCCACTTTGAATCAGTTATTATCACAACACCTTTCCCGTAGTTAAGATCTGTCAATACTCCTTCATCTGGGAGATGCTTAAGGTCTAAGGTTTTACTGGTCCTGACATGAAGTAGTCTCACCACAATTCATATGCAATTCATGTCACTTATACAGTTCAGCCTTTCTGAACAAGTGAGAATCCTCCCAATGGGGCCTGTATTTACCTGCCATTCATCTACAGCTGTGCAGAGGAAACTGGGTAGAGGATGGAGTTAAGAACATTTCAAAGGACCTAAAAGTTTACTTCTAATTGGCAGCAAAGGATTGGAAGAAACATTGAAAGTTCCCAGGCTTGGTATAAGTACAATGTATTAATTTCCTAGGGCTTCTCTAACAAAAAAAAAAACAACCCAGAAACTGGGTGGCTTTAACGATTTTTATTGTCTCATAGTTCTGGAGGCTGTTTGTCCAAAATCAGCAAAATGTCAGCAGAATCTATTCATTCCTTCTGAGAGCTATGAGGGAGGATCTGTCCCATGGCTCTCTAATTTCTGTTGGCCCCAGGCGTCCCTTAGTTTGTGGCAGCATCACTCCCATCTCTGCCTCCACCTTCACATGGCCATCTCCTCCCTGCTTACATCATCTTCCCTCCATATGCGTCTACAATTCCGTGTCGAAATTTCTTTTACATAAGGACTTTTGTCATATTGGATTAGAGCCTACCCTAATTACCTCATTTTAACTCAATTACCTCTGTAACACACTGTTTCCATATAAAGTCATGTTCTGAGAGGGATAGGACTTCAATAGATCATTTTTGGGAGACACAATTCAACCCATAATATACAGCATGCAAAACTTTGAGCAAAACAGAGCATGGAAATGGCAGTCATATTACAGTAATGTAGGCTCAGAAAAAAATGCCAAAGTAGCACAAAAGATTCCCATTCTAGTCTTACAAAACTATCTTTTCATTGTTTAGTCTCTTTTTCTGCAAGCTACCATTAACATCGTTTCACTTTCAAAGCCTGTAATTCAAAGCACAGAGAACAACTTGATAGCCTTTTCCCCCAGATCTGCTCTGGGATATCCAGTTCCCAAATAGGTTCTTCTGTTAGGCACAAGATTTCCCTGAGTTTTCTACATTTGTCATTTCTTTAGCAAGAGGATTTAGAATAACTTGCAGCCAGTTGCTCTATATCTTACTTTGTTCAGAGTAATGGGTGTGCAAGGTAAGTATCATTAGACATGAGTTAGTTGTAAATTGATAAAATTCTCCCAGTCACTAGATTTTGACTTCATCTTTCTCAGAGGAATGTTTTTTTCCTCTCTTCCCCTCTGGTCTCCAGCTTCTTAGAACCAATACCATTCAGGACAGATATAAATAAAGAACCAATGGTATTCACAATGTTCTTAGGCCATAAATCTCGCCTCTGCCAAGCACTGGGCTCCTAGAAATGGACTTTCAGTTTTTCTCAGTACACTTCAAGGAAAAACACTTTGAATCTGGGAATATCTCCTCCCTTGACCAAAAGTACATGTTTTAAGCTTTTGAACAGCTAAATCTAAAGGATTAGCTGTCAAATACTATATGAGAAATGAAGTTCAAGAGACCAATTAATAGAAACCATATCTGAATCTAACTTTGGATACATGTAAGATTTGAGATTGCACTACAAGCAGAAGCAATAACATAGAAAGTAAAGCCAATGTAAGAAATGCTTAAACTAACCTTTGTAACTGTATCTTCCCTCTAGGTTGGGTGCTGAGTTTTGAATATTCCAAAGTCAGAAGAGGAACCACAGTTCAAGAGATACATAAAGAAACATTAGAGAAAAATGTCCAGATGCTAGAACTTATTAGAGTTGTAGAATTATAACTAATTCTGACAAACTTGAAAATGAAATCCTAAAATCAAAGGATCACTTAGTGGCATCATATGTTTGCCTGAGTAACTGATAATACAGAAAATCAAGTTGTATTGTGAAAGGTACATTTTCAGCAACTTCAGCCCCAGATTCATACTCAACATTTAGATTTCTGGATCTTTCAAAAGGTACCAACATGTGTTAGATGAAAGAAAAAGAAATATTAGGATCATTTTCCCAAAATTTGACCTATTAATTCCAGAGATAAAAGTCACTTAGCTTTGGCTGCTTGAGCCAGAGTACTGGTTTTAAACATTTTTCTTTCAAGTAAAATTGTCACTTTACCATAACACATTTTATGAGAACTCATAATATTGATATGTTGTAATAACTAGAATAGTTGCATTGCATGATCTCAAAACTGGGACAGCCCTTAGAGATTATCTATCTTTTCAAAGTGGCTTTTACACACATGATCACCGTATCTCATATGAGCTTCCAACAGCTCTATAAAGGAGATGGAAAGGATGTTAACTCAAAAAGACAGAGGCAGGACCTCTCACTCCATGTTCTCTACATGCTCTTTTTCATTTCTATGTCGTGCCCACGTCTCCTCCAAACACTTTGCTCAAACACTTCAGCACCTGAGTCAGTTTCTCTCCAGGATCCTTGGCCGTTATTCTCAATAACAGAATCGTCCATGTTGACGACCACAAGATTTCTCAACAGTTCTCACTTTCAACTCCATCACACTTATTTAACTACAACTTGGATTTTCTCATCACTGAGAACTGTTCACTTCTATTCAGCTCTCCTTTTGACACAATCTCCTAAATTTCTTCTCCCATCCTCATATATCTGCTCAATCTACCTTTTGCCATAAGTCAGTCAAGAAAAATACCAATTAAAAGGGAAATCAGTGGAAGACACCCTAAACACAGGCCCAACCCAGACTGAGTTCCCCACTCAGCCTATTCTACTCTTCAACTTCTTAGTTAGCAGCTCCCCATATACCAATCCACATCTGCTCTGAAGACCTCAACTGCCTCTCCAGCAATGGATAGTCATTGCAACATTACCTTCTCTAGCATCCTAAAATCCTTTGGTTCATTGATTGTCCATTATTCCGATTCCCAAATCTGGGTCACTTCATGTTCACATTCTCTGCTCCCAGACTACCTTGCTACTCGATAAGATTACAAACCTATGATGACTAGGTCCACCACAGATTCAAATTCTCCAACTTGATCTAAGACCTTTAATTTACTCTAAAAGGCCCAGACGGAACCAACATCTGGGTGGATGTCTTAGAGATGCAGAATTTGGTTTGAAACAAGGTAGCAACTTATAATCCCATCAGCTAACCAGAAACAGAACAGTGATTAGCTCAGTATTACTGCTGGTACTTAAGTAGAGTTCAAATCAGAGGTTCCCAAACATTACTGCCCATAAGAAATGCCTGGAGAGATGTTTCAAAATATAGAATCCCAAGGCTTATTTCAGACTTACTGAATCTGAACCTCTGGGAGGTACATTTCTAAAGCTCCCTAGGAGACTCTGATGCAGCCAATCCACAGACTGATATTAGAGTCTCACAGTGCTATGCTACTGACTGTACTTTTTATCCAGGACACAATGAAAGGGATTTCTTCATTGATGAGAAGTCCGGGTTCAATAGTCTTTCTATATATTTTATTTCCTCTTATTTCTCCTCTGCCTGAATCTGAACCTGAAACCTGTTAACGTCGTCTGTTGTTTACATTCCTTCTCTGTTCCATACATGCCACTTAGAGCTCAACACATTGGGAGCACAATCCTTTCTCAGGTCAGCTGTATCAGCCCAGGGTTCCTGCCAGAATAGAAATGAGAGCCAGGGATGCACATGGAATCGTGCTCATCACACCCCGCCAACATGAAGCACCAAGACTTCTCTTAATTTTCCCACTGATACAAACTGACTGATTGCTCTTCATGCTCCACTGCTCTCTTGCCTCATTTGTAATAACTTTATGCTAGCCAGAATCAATGTTTCTTCATATTTGCCCCTGTAGCAGAAGTAAAAGCAAAATGAACATCACGTCTTTGCTGAACTAAACAATCAAATACATTTGCTGCTGCAGTTGGCCTCTGTGGACGCTACCAAGTGAAGCTTATGTCACTGTCGTTGAAACATCTTTATGGTCAGTGAAAAGATCAAACATTACCTCCACTGATGGTAAGATCCAAATAGCCAGTTCCAGTAACAACCCTGAAGGTGAGTCATAGCCTGATCAGTTGATTTATAATAAATCTCCCCCACATCTATCTTGATAAAAGCAGACTTTACAGGATTCCCCTACACACACACACACACACACACACACACACACACACACACACACACACACAGAGTGTCTAGAAGCACGCTGGCATGAGCTCACTGAAGCTGTGCTCACTGCTCCAGACGAGGCTTCTAAAGTGCTCTGGTTCCAGGATTTTTTTTAAGTTTCTTACCAAGGCTTTCCTTTTCATGCTTTTCAGTTGCCTAATTTTACAAAATTATAATTTTTCTCTTATACTATGGATATGATTGACTATATGTCCTTAAAAAAGTTATCTGTAAATAGTTGCTTGACCCCAATTCCATATACACACAAAAAATAGGTAATACTCTAAATGTTGTCTGTCTTTTTTCATTAAATTACAAAAGGTTTTATACAGGTCAGCATTGCTGGTGCCTCTTTACTTTCATTTCTGTAACAATCTTCTTTATTATTAATAACAATGATGGCAATAAAAGTAATAATACTGCCTGCATTTCTTCTCAAGAGCACAAAGGTCTTGGCCCTGGACCCCGACATGCACTAAAATATACGACAGATGCTGTGCATCATTTTTTTTTAACATCTTGAATGTCTTAAACAATTTTCCTTTAGTTACTGCGGAAGTTCCTAACAATTCCCATTTACTACTAAAGGCAAGAGAATGGTTTAAAAATTTTTTTTAATTAAAATTTCCTTTTGTTCTTTTGTCCTTTTAACAGGGCAGCCTCACATTTTCAGTCTTTCAAATCTCATATACATATCACAAATTCATCAAAATTGGATAGACATTAGAGAAATACTTCAATTTTCTTCTCAAGGAAGAATGAAGGCAGAATTTATATAGTTTTTTCTAACGGGAAGGTACCTAGAGAAGATGGCCATGAATATCTAGAATTAACATATGTCTTTGAGGAAATAAATGGGCTTCACGCCCACAGTATGCACTATCCTCTTCTCCCCCAGAATCATTCATTCATATTCTTTCCTTAATAAATCAGCCTTGTGCAAATGTAACATCCTTTCAGTCATCTGGTAGACCGCTTACCATTAATGAAATAGACTTTGATTTGTTTCTTTCCTTCTAGGTACCACACCTACCAATCCAAAGGCAGCCACAAGACAATGGGACGGGAGGTGCAGATCAAGTTTTTGTGGAGCACAGATAGATAATGATTAAAAGAAAGCCCTCATTTAACCCATATTTTATTTTTATTCATTTCAATTTACTAAACATTTATGGAATTTTTGTACTAAAATAAGTTCTCTTAAAAATTGAGCCTGGGACAAGGTTTAAATTCTAAGCTTTATTGGAAGATGTAATCCCAGGGCAGTGAGACACAGTCTCTCAAGATAAACTACACAGAAAGCTTCCATCAAGGGGTGGAAAAGAGAGGTAAATTACCTATCAACTCCCTCCCATCTGTTCTATCCTGAGGTTACACAAAGTGAGTTGCCATTCAGCAACTGGAGTGGAAGAAGGAATCCAAAGTTCTAGAGAAAAAAGTAAAGGCCAGAGAATCTGAGATGGCACAAAAGAGGTGTCTGATATACTTATCACATGCAATGAAATGTTTTATATACTACTTCCTAGTCAAATATGACTATCAAAATTATAATTAAATATCTTACCTGTATTTTCAAATAACTGAGAAAAAAATACTTTCTGGTCACTGGTTTCCTTTAAAGAAGACATATGTAATAGAGTATGATTTTTTTAGAAATTGTTTACACCAATAAATTTCATTTATAGTACTGCCAAACATTAATCCAAGAAAAAAGTTGGTCTTCTGGAGAACTTTCAATTGCTGAAGCCCCTCTAAACTAGCAGGATTAAATAAATATTAAGTAAGAGCTTCTAAGGAAACACAAAGAAATCAAGTGAGCTCTCTGGGTGGCCACATGTCAGGAAGGTGATTAGAGATGACTGACTTCCTCAACAGAATGGTTGTATCATATTCAGTGTTGTGGGAGAAGGAGGAAGAAATTTAGGAAGAATAAATTACTCTCTTCATTAGTATGCAAATAAACATCTTTATCCAAATAATATGAGCCATACTACAACTGTAGTTATTTAACTTCATCTGCCTGAAAAAGTGTCTTTTTTTTTTAATTACCCTACCAAATTTTCCACTAAATTATTTGGGCCAAAAGAACTCTGCATCTGATGCAGTCGGAACCAGTATCATTGGACGTATTTTTAATTCTAATTAAAACATTTCAGCTCAGTCTAATTTCTTTCTGCCCCAAGGGTATCCAAATGTCCTTAAGGACAGAAGACTACCATCATCACTACCATCATTAAGTATTTGGACTGAGTTGGAAATTCATTTTGGCTAATAATGTCTGATGCTGGGAGTCATTTATTTGACAGGCATGGAAAATAACTTAATTCTACTATGTACCAAGTCTTACTAACAATGAATCAGAAGTTCAAGGTGCTTACACTGTTAACCCCAAATCCCTGGATCACCTTTATTGTCAATTTGTCCAAAATTTTTGGGAAAAAAAAACCCTATTGTTTACATTTGATCATTCTCTACTTACAAGGAGAAAAAGGAGTCTGCTCCGACCCTCCAGTATAGTACTGGAGGACCTTATCTTGTTATAGGTCTAGTCCACATGAAAGATATCTTAGCCTCTGTATTAGTTTGCTAAGGTAGCCATAATAAAGTACCAAGCACAGACTGACTGGCTTAAATAACAGAAATTTGTTGTCTCATTTCCTGGAAGCTAGAAGTCCAAAATCAAGGTGTTAGCAGTGCTGTTTCCTTCTGAGTGCTGTGAGGGGAGGATCTATTCCAGGTCTGTGTCTTGGCCTGCAGTCTTCTAACGTCTCGTCACATTGTCTTTTCTCTCTGTGTGTCTCTATTCAAATTTCTCCTTTTGATAAGGACAACAGTCATACTGGATTAGCATCCAGCCCCGTGTCTGGCACATTTAGTAAGCCCTCCTGATATGTTATGTATTTCAGCATAAATTATTATTAACCTAAAAGGATCAGTTAAAACCGAAAGGTACAGTTCACAAACCCAGTGGTAGGAGAAAACAATTTCTAGCTTTTCTCTCCAACCAATTAAAGCCCACTCTGAGTAAGGCTGCCTGTTAGATTAAGGCGGACTCCCAGAACCAGGCCCTTGGAAACAGTTGGCTTTGAGTTACAGTGGCTGATCTCAATCTTACTCCACCCTTATATGCCCCAAGATTTCCTAAGAGTTAATTTGCTTGACAAATATTCTACTTTAGACCAGGATCCTCATTACCGAGACATTATGCCACACAGCTTCCTTCTCACGGTATCTGCTTCTCTATATCTCAGAAAGTCATCTCTACATACCTTATTTTTAAGCATTTCATATTTTATCTTTTATTCAGCCAAAATTAGATTACCAACTTTTTTTTGGTCATTGAATTTTTCTCAAAATCTTCCTTTATAAATTCATTACTATTCTGTGATCAGAGGGAAATCTCTACTACCAAGATTCTACTCTTATGTTAGGAAGCTCCTAGGCTTGTTGTAAATACATTTTCATTGTTTTATTGTCATGTTTGGCCTATCTCCTACTTTCTTATGGAGCCGGGAATAAAAACAGAGACCCATGCAGTGGGATGGGTCTCCAACCATACCAACAAGTCTCCTTTCCTGACACATCTCAGGAAAGGGTGAAATTAGCATATACAAACACTGCTTGGCCCGAAGTGCTCAGGAGATGTTTCCTAGGAGAAAGTCTAAAGTTTCACTAAAGCAACCAGAGCTATGTTATGACTTTTGTGATTCCCTTGCTACATTTAAAAAAAATTTTTAACTATATTTTTCAACTGCATTGGTATAAAAATGTATATATTAATGTTACATAGTAAGATATTTTTCTTCTACCTAAAAGCTCATTTTATTCTTCCGATTTTAAAGGAAATTAAAATATCTTCCTGGGTCCCTGGAAATACCATGGGCCCACAGCTCTGTGTCAACTGTGCCTAATAGATGTCAGCCCCAAAAGCATCTGAGGCACTGCAGTATTTGATAGAAGGGTCCTAGTTGCTGACTACTTTAACCAACTCATTATATGACATCGAAGATGCATTTAATTTTTATAACCCTTCTGTTACTAGCCATAACCTAAAGTCTTACAATAAAATAAACAGGCCTACCTCGGCTCTGCATTCTGGCCTACAGTTAGAGCAAGGATTACATAAACTCTTTACACATATTCACACTTATCGCACCTCAATTTTAAAGCACCCTCTCTCTTCTCTCTGAAGTCTCTTTATAGATGTAGAAACATAAAATAGCTGCTTTTTAAAGTTTGCATTTTACAAATCAAAGTTATTGATGAAGAAAGAAAGGAAACTAGCATTTACTGAGGGCACACTACGTATCCTGGATGCAGCCACATGTATAGTCTAGGGAAACAAAGATCATTATCCTCATTTTTATATATAAGGAAACAGACTAATTAGGTCAAGTAACTTGTGAAAGGTAACAGAATTTTTAAATGGTCCAGCTAGGATTCAAATCCAGGTTTTTTTGATGTCAAAGTCAGTGCTCTTTCTCCTGCATCAAATAGATCACTTATATTTTGTCCCATTTAGTATCTTTAGATAAAAGGATTTGGAGTGACCTTTTTTTTTAAGAGAAAGTAACCATTTCAAATTAAGCCACTTATCAGGTAAAATCATATCATCTAACAGAATCACAAAGGTTTTGAACCGGAAGTTACATAGACAATATGCCTAATTCAATTCCTTATATTCTAGATGAAAAAATCCCCCAAAGATTCATGAAATTCCCAAGATCACATAGTGGTGCACCTATAATCATTGACTCTCACTACACACAAAAAGCAAAAAATAAATAACCCTTATAAATAAAGTACCAAAAAAAGTGATAGGAGAGTTACATAGGGTTATTCTGAACCTTTTTTTATGGTTCAGATTGCTGCTAAATGCATCACATGCCCCCAAACTGAAGACAAAGGAAGTCAGTTTCATAGGACTTTGAGTTGGTAGAAACAACTGTGGGTTTCAATAATCAAGGCAGGCTCTATTAGCTATAGAAAATGATCTGGGCTCTATGAGTAAGAGTACTTTCTAGATGATCAGAGCAAAGCATGGATAAACCACAATTAGCATTTGCCCTGAGCTTTAAAACTTTAGAAATTTCATAAACACCACCTCCATTGTATCTTACAACCCTGTAAGAGTTCTTTTAAACAAACATATACATAATTCTATTGTTTTTAGGTTAAAAATAAATACTTGTAAAAAGTTCAAATAATACAGAAGTAGATAGAGCAAAGAGTGAAAGTTTCCCTTAACCCTTTCAATGAATTCTATCTATCCCAGGGCCTTTTCCCATAAAGTTTGGTATTTATCCTGTTAGAACTTTCACAACGCATTCACACACACACACACACACACACACACTCTGCCTCTGCCTCTGCCTCTGCCTCTCTCTCTCTCCTTCTCTCTCTCCCCTCTGGCATATCCAGAAGGCTGAGGATGAGGGAAAGAAGAGGTTGATCTGAAGGAGAAAAACTTCGGGAAAGAACCAAGATGTATGAGAATGAACTAAAATATTTTATTTATGACAGGCAATGTAACCCATACATCACTGCAGTTGTTGGAGTTGTATTTTATGTTTGGTTTGGGACAGGGATGGGGAGAGAGGTTAAAAGTAATTAGTGAAAATCAAGGTAGATGTTGGGTAAGAGCTGAGCCATCCCAAAGAGCCTGGATAGTTAGGTTACACAGATTATAGAAATTGGAAGGAATAAGGCTGTCAAGTACTTTAATCCTCAAGCTAAAGCATCTAGAGGGTTTTTTTTTCTCCCTTTCTCTAGGCTGTAGGAAGCCATTAAGGGCTGTTGAGCATGGGATGGATGTCATAGTTAATGTTTTAGGAAAATTCATCTGGCAACAATAGGCAGGAGATAGACTAAAGATATAGAGACCAATTAAGAGGTTACTGGATCCTTAAAGCATATATTCTCAAGGAAATAGTCTTAAATAAGGTCAAAGGTTTATACACAAGTATTTCCACCACAGTGTAATAAATGCAAGAGTCTAAAACATAGAAACAAACAAAATATTCCCAAATAGGCAAGTAGTTAGGTAAATGATGGTATTCCTAACTCAATGAAATTTCACGGAGTCATTAACATTTTTGAAAAATACTTAGTGACATGGAAAATGCTGGTAATACAATGTTGAGTGAAAACACTGACACAAAATTGTGTAAGAGTCTAATCTGACTTACGCAGAGAATTTCCTTAAGCACACTGTTGTTATTATCTTGCCTCGGGAAAAGACCATTAGCCATAACAAACATGTTTTAGTTTATAATGCTCTGCTTTAATAAAGAAAATTTTCATATATCAGCATGACTTGGCTAAAGGAATGTTTTGATTCTTAGAATTAGTTCAGGTTTATCTCCCTAAGACCAAGAAAGGTAAGTCAATGATAATTGGACTCCATTTCCCTGAATAGGTCTTTGGAGTAAATAAGCCAATGAAAAGTTAGACCCACTTCTGATGTAATACTATTAAACCAGTGGGGAGCTAGAATCCACTCATGGACCCCACACAATGCCAATGTTTAAAAACAAAACTAAAAATTATACATCCACATCCATCTGGAAAGAGAGAAATCAAAGTTGTCACAGTGATTAGCTCTGGAAAATGGCACTATGGGTGATTCATTTCTTTGTAATGTTAATAAGTATTGTTTTGGTAATTAGGGGAAATTTTTTTTGTTGTTTAATTGGGTTTTTTAATTTGTTAAAATAAATGAGCAAGTGCTTAAGAATGTGACGTGCAGGAGCAGAGAAACCAAAAAAGATTCAGGATATAAAGGCTTGAAAAATATAGTTTACAATGTATACGTAGTTCATAGATTTCCCAAATAGAGACATTAAAGAAACCTAAGTAGAGAATTGTCTTAGGCTTTTCCCAAAGACTATAGAATAAAATAGAAAATTGAAACGGTACATTCTCTTGAACAAATATTTCCCAAAACTTCAAAGATGTGTTGAACCAGCACTGTCAGTATGGTAATACAATTCAAGAATGTTTCAGAATTATAATTACTATTTCAAAACAAAACACAATTTTTATTTTTTTATTAAAATTTTTATTTGTTTATTTTTTAATTGAAGAAATGATTTAAATTTTCACCCCGTCTACCTGGCCCTCCCCCTCCCCCCTCTCCTCTGGTAATCACTAGTCCATTGTCCATGTCCATGACAATTTTTAAAAAAGAAAAATTACACAGTCTTGCTGTGACATTTCTGAAAGGCACTGAGTTCAGACTCCACCTTTTCTTACACAAATTCTCAAATCATAATTCTATAGATCTTAGAATGGTAGCTACTTCATAAATGCTAATAAGACTATAAAGTTACTATGATGATTTATGACAATGAAGATGGAGTCTCCTAAATTATCAGTCCATTCTCCATTTTTTGTCAAAATAGTCAACAGGTAAATTCCGTTTTGCCATAAAATTTCTATTTCTATTATCTCAGTCATTAAACTAAATAATAAAATGAAAATTTACAGTGCCTGATGTGGCCAGAGTTAACCCAATCCTGCCCACAGTTTCCATATGAAATTGACTGTGGCCTTCCTGGCTGCCTTCAACTTCCTTCAAGAGAAACGGATACCTTTGGCCCACCCAGAACTTCTTGTCAACACTAACAAGAATTTCTCTGAACAATTACGTAAAACTCAAATAAAATCAAATCAAGTAAATACAACATGCTCTAATTTCATTCATTACAAGTAGCTAAGAAAAGTTAATACCACAATCTATAGAGCATTAGTTTCTATAATAGCAAAGGATGTATAACATATGGAGAAAGATTAACTTAAAAATATCACACTGTATGTTTTGGTAGTCTTTGACATGTTCATGGATTTTCTGATCTCATACTAGAAAGCTCAGCCTTTCTAATTTGTTTTTATACCTCTGCTTTGATAGATGACATGAAACTGGTAAATTAAGCTTCCTGAGGCCCACTGGCCTTATCAGAAAAATTTATTTAACAAATATTTACTAACCAATTACTCTCTGAAATGCACTATTAAATAAATAGGTGTTAGAAAATATCCATTTATTTCACCGATGGAAATTTAAAAACCACTTATTCGTTTTCTAACTGTTGCCCATTAGCCATTCTTCCTCAAAAACATTCTCTATCAAATAAAGATGAAAAGTAATAAAATCCAACTATTAAAAAATCATTAAGTTTTTAATTTACTCATATTTTTTGAGTACAAAGCCTAAGAACATATATAACAATGCCAAACTTCAAAACAGTGATGTGCTAATTAATACATCTTAAAAAGCTTTTTACCAGTTTTATTGAGACATAATTAACATATATTAGTTTTATATGCAAAACATGATTTGATATATGTATATATTGCAAAATTATCACCACAAGAAATTTAGTTAACATCTACTAACACACAGTTACAATTTTTTTCTTGTGATGAGAGTAGATCTACTCCTAGCAATTTTCAAATATACAATACAGTATTGTTAACTCTAGTGCTGTACATTACAATCCCAGAACTTATCTTATAACTGAAAGTTTGTACCTTTTGACCACCTTTGCCCATTTTAGAAAGCGCTTTAAGGATACCAAATCCTATGGTGTCAATGTTCAGCAGCATAATTATATATACTTGGTAGCCTCTAGTTGTACTGTAAATCTTCTTGTACAAATATGACTGCAATCTGAGTTTCCTCTGGCCTCCCCAGCCTGTAAATACAAACGGAATCACATTAATAATAAGAACTCAAATTCTATGGGCTCTTGCCTCTACCTGGCAGGACCTAAACACCCTCTAAAAGTTTCTAAAGAGCTCTGGAAGTCCAAGTGCTCTCTGAAGTCAGGTGCTTCTGAAATTCAGGTGTGCTCATGAATAATCACACATCTCTCCAGTATCTGCTGGGCACTTCTATATCACCAGGCACTGCTACCATGTCACCAAGCTTACACTCTCTGCCAGACACAGTGCTGCTCTTCTGCCGCCAGAGGTACCAGAGATGTATGATGGGATGGGGGTGATGCCTGACATCGGCCTAATGTATACTAGTGTTGACTTTCTGACCTATTCAAAATTTCCAAAGTAATAATGTTTGGATGACTTGTCATATAGAATTTTAGGTTTTGTTGGTGGTTTGACTTTTATAGGCAACTTGCTCCCCACAGTAACTATTACTAAGTCAGGCGTGCCTGGCTCCTCCTTTCTTTAAAATGAGTTCTCTCCTTGGAAGCTCACCAGCCCCTCTTACAAATATTCTTTAGGTGCTATCCCATGCGTCTACCAGATACATCTAGACATATTCAAACCCTAGCCCAGGCTCAAGGTGAGACCCTCATACATATTAATCACACCTTCTGGAAGGCTAAAGGAAAGTGCTAACTTTGGAAGAAAAAATACCTTTTTAGTTTCTTCCAGAGAAGAGTTCTTTGATTAAAGTTTTGGGTTTATTATTTTGAGAGAAATAATTTTTTTAGTTAAAGCAAGTCATTATATTTCCTCCTTAGGTATAAAATTTCACCCAAATAATTTAAATTATGACCCCAGAAATTCCCATGTGCTCCCTCTCACAGAGTAAAGGAGTATTTAAACCAGGCAAACAGAACTACTTATATCTAATAGTGTCATAAGTGATTTGCAAAATATTTTAACCCACTGGTAATTATCTGGGCCCTTACAAAGAATGAGAAAGTAGATTAGGAATGTTTTTTCTAGGATTAGTAGCATACACAAGAGTTCTAGTACCTCCCCTCTGTTTTACCTGATAGTTTTCACCTGGCTAAATTGACAGTGAGTCTCAGGAGAGCTGTTTTTCTCTGCCGATCTCTTCTTTTCCATATACTTTTCCCCCTTACAAAACAGTTTTCTCCCTGGTTGTCAATCTTGGCAGTGGCAGATAGCCTTTCCATTCCATAATTCATTTTAAGATCAACAGTTCTGAAACACAATACCAATCCTTTCTTTATTTCCTCACCTGTTTAACTGCCCCCCTGATTCTGATGGACATGCATGGGCTACTTGTTAATAAGAAATCCCAATTCTATCACAAAACATAACTCCTTTCTTTCCATTCTCAAAGCACTGGTTCAAGTTTTGAGAGATGATGTAGCATGGTAGTCAAGAGCACAGACGGTGAATGCAGATCACTTAGGCTCAAATCCCCTCCTCCCCAATTACTAGTTGTATGACCTTGGGCAAGTTACTTAAACTCTCTAAACTTTGGTTTCCTTATTTTTAGAATGGGAATGATGATGATAATAAGACCTACTTTATAGGGTTGTTTTAGGATTAAATGAGTAATTCAAGTAAAGCAGTTAGAGGAGTGTTTAGTATATAAGAAACATTAGTTGTTGTTATTAATAATTTAGAACTACTCTTTGAGGACATGGGGAGGCAAAGTAAGTGTGATTTTAAATTGAATACCAAATACTATTATCTTAGCCTAAGTCAAAAAGCAATCTCTGTGTATTTTGTCAGTGGCTGTTGAGTGACATTAAGCAAGTGACTCTCTAAACCTTTATCGCCTCATCTATAAAATGTTACTAATTGAAAAAATACATGTAAATTACTTGACAGTAACCTGACATGCAGTGAACATTAATATTAGCTGTCATATCATCTGTAATTATGTCTGCTTTATAGGAGTACTGCAATGAGATAATATAAAGTACTAGCATAATGATTTAAACTTTATTATGCAAAGGGTTACTACAGCTTCCTTTCTCTCTCAACTTTCCTTTTAAACTCTATGGAATTACATATCACCTCTTTCGAAATTGCCTTTGCCTTTCCGTCCCTTGCTAGCTATACCTGGAAACTCAAAGAATAGAGCGAGCCCACAATTATGTGAACTCTCTACCATCAAGACCCTCCACAACTTATAATTGATAAGTAAGCCTTTTCCAAAAGTGAGGATTTATGTGAATAATTCTAGTTCAAAACAGGTAGTCGAGTTTTTGGCAGCATATCAGACTAAGTATCAGCATCACCCTTCCCGGTAACAAATTAAAATCCTGGATAAAATTTAAGAACATCTTGAATGCATCCATATGAGAGCAAAAAAGTAAAGAATACATAGAAAGGCAGCACTGAATCAGCTTTAATCTCAAAACATTTGCTGAACCCAGTAAAGCTGAGCATAGATTTTTGTGCTCTGGAGAAAGAAGACATAGTCCAGGGACCACCCATGTTGGAGTATCTTATATTAGAACCCTCATAAAACTGGGACCCAACAGCATACACTCAGTAAAAGGGAGAACTAAAATAAACTACCCATTTGCACCCCCTAGAAAATTGCATGGAAAGCTAACAGTTTCAAAACTTGTCAGTGAGTAGAGTGAGAAAAATTACACCCCGAGAATTTATAACCACAAGCTGACCCTCACACAAGTTTGCACCAGAAATTTGCACTTTCAAAGCAGCCTAAATAAAACCTAAAGTCAATATTACTTAAAGTGGTTCTGGACTGGTAATGCCCTAAGTGCCTAACAAAAATAAATGCAAATCTTTTATAGGAAATTGTCTCTTTCATTCCAGGACACAGAGAATCTCAATGGGTAAATTTCCAAGGAACACTGAACAACACAAGGGTCAACATTACAAAACACACAAGGTATCAAGGCCATGAGTAAGATGCAGCAGCAACAAAAGGTAATACAATCAGACTCAAAACACTTCAAATACTTGATATCAGATACGGCATATTAAAAAGCATCTTTAATCTTAGAAATTTTAAAAAGTAGCACTTGAAATTAAAAACTCAATAAACAGACTTAACAACAGATAATACATAGCATACTAGAAAGAATTAGTGAACTAGAAGATAGACAAAAGAAATTACTAACATGAAGGTCAAAGAGACAAAAGAGTTTAAAAACTGAAACATTGACTTTAAACTTTAAATGGGTTGACTGTGTGGCATATAAAGTCTCTCTCAATAAATGCTTTCGAAATATCGAAATTTCTCATTAAGGCAAACTAGGTTTCAGGAACAAACTGACCAAAAATACAAAATAGCTCAAAAACAGAAGTTAATTTCCCTCTCACACAACAGCCCAAGTTGAGTGGTCTTGGTCTGTGAGTACTTCTCCACCTGCAGTGATTCAGGGACTGCAGCTAACTTCTTCATCTCGTGGCTCTGTCATGCCCCGAGCCTGGGGCCTCCTTATTGTCTGTGTTCAGCTGACATAAGGGGAAAGATCATAAAGTGAACACATCTACTTCTTAAAAGCTCTCCCTGTTAATGGTCCCACACATGGCCACACTAAGCTGTAAAGAAGTCTAGGAAGTGCAAGCTTTTAACAGAAATCAAAGACAATATTAGAGTGAGGCAGTCTAACATAGGTCGAATTAAAGTTCCAAAAGGAAGAAAAGGAGTGTGAATGGGGCAAAGGCAACATTTGAAGAGTAATGGCTAAGAATTTTCCAGAATTTGTCAAAGACAACAACTCAGATTCAAGTATCCTACAAATCCCAAACATAACATAAAAAGAAATTCACACTTGGATATATCATAGTAAAATTCTGAGATAATTACACTAACATCTGACTTCAACAATAACAATAGAATCAAGAAGAGAGTAGAATAAAATATGCTGAGAAAAATTATTAACCTAGATATAGTGCAAATTATATTTTAATAACAAGTACACAATTAAGGCATTTTTCTCACAAATAAAAACTTAAAAAGTCTGACATTTAGCACACTCTCAATAAAGGTATTCCTAAAATATGTACTTCAGGGAGAAAGAAGATAATCCTTAATGGGAGCTCTGATTCGCAAAACAATAAAAAGCATCAAACAGGTAAATGGAAAACAAATGTTGAGTGTGGAAAAAAAGGTATATCATGTGCGGTTAAAAAAAGAATTAAAATATATGACAGCAAAAGCACATAGTTGAAATTAAAGTGTTCTACATCTCTTATATTATTCTGGAGACTGTAAAGCTACTAAGTATGAAAGTTAAAAATTTATAAGGTAACCAATGAAATACAGAAACAGAAGGTATAGTTTTCAAACTAGTAGAGAAAAATATAAATGAGAAAAAATATAATCCATCCAGAAGAGGGCAAGAAAGGACAAATAAGTGATAGAGAAAAAGTAAGACAAATAGAAAAGATAGAAGACAGTAAAAATAAATCTAAATAAGTCTGTAATTATAATAAATATAAACAGACTAGTTGCTGCAATTAAAAAACAAAGATGTCAAACTGAGTTGTTTTTTAATTCTGCTTTGTGCTGTTTGTAAGAGACATAGCTAAAGTTTAAGAATACAGAAAGATTGTGGGTACAAAAGTAAAAAGAGAAGGCTATCCAGAAAAATGCTAAACAAAAGAAACCTGGCATAGCCAGTCCAATAAACAAATATATTGATAGAAAAATAAACATTATTAGATACAAAGACAATCACTACATAATTATTAGAAAAATCTATTAATTTGGAAGATATCAATTCTAACTTGCCTATACCTAAATAAACCCTGAAATATATAAAGCAGAATTGACAGAATGACAGGAGATGTAGAAAAATCCTCCACCACATTCAGAACTTTCAGCATACTTTCTCAATAACTGACTATTGAAACAAACATAAAAATCAGTGTTTTTATAGAAGATACAATGAATAAATTTAAACCAATGGACATATATGGAACACTTCACTTGATGGCTCAAAATAGATATTCTTTCCAAGCATTTATAAAACATTTTAATCAAATGCTGTCTTCAATAGCAGTTTCAACAAATCCTCCCTTCCCAGAAAACAATATCATACAGATCAAGTTCTCTGTCCACAAAACCACAAAATTAGAAAAAAATCTTATATGTTTGAAAATTAAGAAACTCTTCTAAATCACTCAAGAATCAAAGAAGAAATCATAACGGACATCAGAAAACATTCAGAACTGAATAACAAAATATTACATATAAAACATATGTAACGAAATATTATGTTATTCAGCTAAAGAAAACTTAATGGAAAATGTATATCCTTAAATGCTTAAAATAGAAAATAAGAAAAGCTAAAAAATAATGAAAACTATGTCCATCTTAAGAAGTTAGTAAAAGGACAGGAAAAAAATGAAAAAAAGAGAAGGGAATAAAAAAGTTGGAAGCAAAAATTAATGATGTAAAAATTAAAAGATTCAATAGTCAAAAGTTGGTTCTCTGAAAAAGCTAGCAAAATTTACAAACCTCTAACAATATTAAGAAACAAGTAAATCTAAAAATAAAATTCTAATTAAAATAGTACATGTATAAAATTAAAATATTATATAAATATATGAAATTTTAAAAGGACATAAATTAAGATGCAACAAATATTAGATAATTAGGAGACATGTGAGCATTATTTCAATGATGAAAACTTAGCTAAAATTATTTCTATAAAATATAATTTATCTAAACTGACTGAAGAAGAAAGCAAAAACCTGAATGGTCCTATAACTATTTAAGAGATTTAATCATTAGTTTAAAAATCTTTCCCCAAGAAAATGGCCCAGGAGAGTTTACTGGTGAGTTATACTAACCATTCAAGAAACAATTTCAATTCTACACAAACTATTTCAGGTTATAGAGAAAAAAAAAGACTACTCCATTCATTTTCTGAGGCTACTATAACCTTGATACCAAAATTCAACAATGACATTCAAAAAAAGGAATTTACAAACCAATCTTACTCATGAACATAAATGCTAAAATTCCAAACACTAGCAAACTAAATCCCTCAAAATATTAAAAGTACACATATACACAATAAGCAAGTGGGCTTATTTAGGAATACAAATGAGTTTAAAAAAGGAAAAATAAATAATGTAATTGGCTACATTAACATATTAAAGGAGAAAATCATATGATTACCTCAACAAATCCATAAAATGTGTTTGATATAACTCAACATTCCTTAATAGTAAAAATTCTTAGTAAATCATGAATTAAAGTGAACTTCTTTAATCTAATGTCTACCCAACAAATTACAGCAAAAAACATATTTAAGGTAGAAATTTTGAAAGCATTCCACTTAAAGATCAAGAATAAGTTTACCTGCTAATCCCACTTTTTTGCAAAGTTAAACTGGAGTTCCAGACCATAATAAAGGAAAAGGTAAAGAAAGAACAAAAAGAAATAAAAGGTAAAGAAAGAACAAATCTGTCATTATACAAAAAAGATGTGATTGTATACAAATATGTTATTAAAATAAAAATTTTGATACATATGCTAAGCATAATATCATTATGCAAAAGCTATTGTATTTCCATATACCAGTAATAAGCAGAAAAGAATTTTAAAGAAGTCATTTCTTATAGTATCAAAAATATGATTTGCTTAGGCATAAATATAGCAAAAGATGTGCAAGACCTTTAAGAAAAATATAAAACTTTATTGACAAATATTAAAGAAAATTTTGATTAATGAAGAACTGTACAATGTGACATATTTTTTCTTAAAGGGAGGGGTGTATAGAACCTTAGACCAACATAACATCATAGAGAGTTGTGAAACAAACCTGCACATAAATTGCCATTTAACATATGACAGAAGTGCTATTGCAGATTAGGGGAGAAGTGATGGATTTTTTTTTTTTTCCAACAAATCATGGTGAAACAATTTGTTTCCAATATGAAAAAATTAAATTAGACTTGTTTCTCACAAAATACACAAAAATCATTTCCAGGTAGATTAAAGACCTAAATGTGAAAGGAATGACTATAAAACTTTTAGAGGACAATATAGTAGAGCATCTTTATGGTCTCGAAGTAGGGAATGAGTTCTTAAGCCAGACACAAAATTTTCACATTATAAAGGAAAATATTGACTACATTAAAATTAGTGTCTTCCGTTGATCAAAATAAATTATAACAAGTGAACAGACAAGCCCAGAGAAAATAATTACAATACATTAAGTATCAGAATGCAAAATATATTTTAAAACTTCTGCAAATCAGCAAGAATGACGATCGAATAGAAAAATGAAGCACAAATAGCCTGTAAACACAAGACAAGATGTTCAACCTATCGGCAAATCAAGGAAATTAAAACCATGAAAGACTATTCCAAAACTGCCAGACTCAAGAAGTGTGACACAAACAACTGCGTATGAGATCGAGGAGCAATGAACATGCTCATACTCACCTGGTGAGAACGTAAATTGGTACAACACTTTTGAAAAATAGGTTGGCATTACCTAGTAAACCTAAGCATGCATGTATACTCTGATTCAGTGTTTTGACTTCTAAGTGTATATCCTAGAGAAATCCTTGTATGTGCAGCAGGAGACATATAGAGGATGTGTATAAAGCCTTGTTTATTACAGTGAAAACTGGAAAACAACCTCAGTGAGTTCAACAAACTAGATCAATAACATGTGGTATTTTTTCATAATCAAATAACCATACAGCAATAAAAATTAATTTACTATAGCTACAAATATGAATAGATCTCAAAAATAAAATATTAAATTAAAAGAAGTCACAGAAGAATATGTACAGTATGTTTTTATTTATATAGTTTAAAAATGGTCCAAACTAAACAACACAATGTTTAGAGGCATATAAATAGGCAGTAATGATCATAAAGAAAAGCGAGGTAAGGATTAACAAAGTTCAGAAAGGTAGATACTTCCAGAGAAGAAGGACACATAGCACCCTTCTGAGATAGGATAATGCTCTATTTCTCAGCTTCAGTGCTAGATATAGAGGAATCCATTTATTTTTCTTTAAACTATAAACATATTTCATACATTCTTTCATATGGCTGCTCTATTTTATAATAAAAATAAGATTAAAAACATTTGACTTTTGCCTTGATCTGAATTTTTTAGTTAAAAATATTTTGCCTAAATTGCAAGAACAATTACTTCTTTCTTCTTTTGCACTTGTGAAAGAAAGTCACAGAACTGGGGGTTTCTATGATAAAATTTAAAGCAGTAATTTTACATACAATGTCTGTATTTAGCAATAGGTTTCAATTAAGCAGAGTAGGTGTTCATAGTCACTCAAGGCATGGTAGAAAATTATATCACATCTTTTATTCTTAATAGCATTCATAATATTCAAGAAATATCACTCTCTACTAGTGCTGTCCAATAGAAATATAACATAAGCCAAACATGTGATTTTAAACTTTCTAGTAGCCTCATTTCTATATCTGATCAATATTTTTTTTAAGGTACTAATGAGATGTTTCGCATTCTTCTAATACCAAATTTTTTTAATGTGGTGTATTTTACACTTACAGCACATCTTGATCCAGAATAGCCTCATTTCAAGTGCACAACAGCCAAATGTGGCTTGTGACTACCAAACTGGACAGCACAGCCTTATAGTCTCCAGATGAATAATGATGCGCACCTGGCCTCAGTTCTAGAAATTAGGAGACCCACCCACCAAACCCAGAGGCCCATTAGATCTCCAAACTACAAAAATGTCTAAGTTTAGCATTAAGTAGATGGAGGTACCTTATTCATGGAGAACAATAGAACTGGTCGTTTTTATCACATCTTTCCTCTTTATATCCCTGTATTTCCTCTGGATTAAACCTAACAGGAACTTCTTGTAAAAGGGAAATAATAACGCTTTGGACTTCTGAAGTCCATTTTCCTCAGGAATCTAAAAAACTTTAAAAACATTGGTTCCTTAATCAACAATTTTGACATATTCTGCCATTGTAATTCATGTATATTTAGAAAAATTGAGCCTTAGAATAAAATGACTAACATCACATAGTGCAATCGAAACTGACCTTGGTCTAGGATTCCGGGTCCCATGAGAACCCTGAACACACATACATGTTTCTTTAGATTAGATTCTCCTTTGGTTCCACTTGTCTGATCCTTCATGCTTAAGTCCAATCATTCACGCTTAAATCCTTATATTATTTCATATTTCAGCTTTTCTATTTTAATATTTTCCCACCCCTCAGTTGGCTGAAGGAACCAAATTTAACCTGCTAACCTCATGCCTTATTTAGTAATGTTTCTAAAAGGAAATATACAATTGGTAAAAGGTTTTGGATTTTTTGTTTTGCAGGGCCAGATACTATAATTTCTGTAGAACAACTTTTGTAGCAATAAAAGCCAAATACTAATTACCAGAGAGCTGAAGAATGAGATCATCAATATTTATGGAATTTTTCTTCTGACTCATTTTCACTATTTTGCATAGGAAATGTGAATTTTCTTAGTAAGTACTTTCAGTGAGTGTATTCTTTTTTCAGCAATAATTGCATAAAGGTGTTACTAATGAGAAGCAAGCATTGACTTTCTGGGACTCATTTGTATGCTTATATACATATTCATTTTCCTGGTCTTTCCCTATTTTTTAAACAGTATTTTATCCACAGCAGCACAAAATATTTAACTAACCTCATACTTTGGTTTTCTGACTTTCAGATTTCATAAACCAATAAAAAAAAATACATATTTTAATTGAGGGACTAGCATAAAGTTCTTATTTGGCCAATTACAGTTATAAAAATTTTTTTAATCTTCCGCTTCTTTTATAACCATCATTTCACTAAAGCAGTGATTCACAAACTTTAGCATGCATCAGAACCACCTAGAGGGCTTAAGACACAGATTGCTGGGCCCCCATCTGCAGAGTTCCTGATTCAGTAGGTCTGAGTTAGGCCAAAAATTTGCATTTCTGACAAGTTCCCACATGATGCTGATGCTGCTGGTCTGGGGAACCACACTTTGAAAATCATTGCATTAAAAAGAGGCCATTTTAGCAGAGGGTGCAGAGGCGGGGAGGCGGGGGGTGAGGCGGATAACAAAAACTAATCTCAGAATAAAGGAGAATTATTTAAATTGAGTAAATTTAGCTTTTTCCTCATTTCTCAGGAGGTCAGGGAAAGTTTCACAAACAGTAGCAGTCTTTGAAATAACATTTAGAAACCAATGCCTTAATACGCTGTCTGATAAGGCAGCCCTACCCAGTCAGCCACGTGTGGCTACTGAACATTTGAAATATGGCTGTCCAAATTGAGGTGTGCCGTAAGTATAAGATATACACTGGATTTTAAAGATTTACTACCCAAAACAGAATGTAAAATATTTCATTAATAACTTCTATATTGATGAGATGTTGAAATCGTAACATTTTGCACATAACTGAGTTAAATAAAAGTGTGAGAAACAAATTCTTGGACCCCTACCCCAGACTTACTGAATCAGAATCTCTAGGAATAGAACTCAGCAATCTGTATTTTAATAAACCCTTCAAAAGATTCTGATCCAGGTTAAAGTTCGAGAAACATTGCTAGAACAGCGCTTATCAAGGTTTAATGTATATACAAATCACCTGGAGATTTTTTAAAATGCAGATTATAGTTCAATAGGTGAGAGGTAAAACTCAAGATTCAGTAATTCTAACAAGCTCTCACAATCTCACGTGATGTTAGATGTTGCTGGTCTGGGCCATACACTGAGCTGCAAGGACCTGAAACATTTACACTTACGGAGCACTCTAACCACTATCCATTACAAACACATCAACACACACATCTCCAAACTCCAAAGGATTCGCATCTCAAGAATCCACTTGGGCTGCTCTAAGGGAAAAGAACTGTGTTTCTCTAACAGAAGGGATTTTGTCAAAAGCCTCTGAGAGCCATAAATAAATGCTCCTATTTAATTGTTTGCATTATCCGACAACCTGCCATGTTCATCTAATAAGAAAGTGTGTGTTTGTGTTCCTATTTTTCCAGTAGGTTAATGGTGATTCAATATATTTAGAGCTGGAAGCTACTTTCACAAGGCTGGAACATCTGAATGAAAAATGGGCACTCTGGCTGCATCTCCCTTGGCAAAGTGATCCATTTAATCAGCACTGTTGTTTATATCTAGATAGTGAGTTTTAATCTCAGCTACTATCCTCTGATTTTAACTAAGAGAAGGCAAAGAGGATTAGGAAAGGAGAGAAAGCTCTTCTCTTGAGCTGTGCTGAGTCAATTTGTAGTTTATCCGTCATTTCAAGAGCTACTAGAGACAGAGGCAGACCTCAACGTCTCCTTAATTCCCAGGAGACTCTATCATACTTCCAAGAAACAGGTGCCCTCACATTTGAAAGAGGTGTTATTTTTCTTGATTTCCTCCTCTTATGAATCTCTCATTATATATTCCCCACAATTTGCTATAGTAATGTAGGAAAAACATATTTACAATTGTCTGGAGAAAAAAGCTTACAATCCAACTGGGAAAAAAGTGACTATTAATTGTTTAGCTTGAATCATGCCATGTTTTTTTAAAAAACAAGAACATAGAAAAGTTAGGAAAAGTCTTCTATAAAATTGTGCCAATCGTCTGAATTTTGTTTTTTAACCAAAATCTATCTCTTTCATTGCTTATTGTGAGTATAGGAAGAAAAAATGGAATTAAATGAGTGAGTTTTTTTAAATGTGATTTATTACCCTTCACTTTTAGTTTTGACTAAAACCTATAATATATGCTACATAATCCATGCTAGGTACAAGAATGTGCTGTAAAATAGATTTTTGGCACATATACACATACATACATATATATATATGAATATACTTTTGTGTTTTCCCCAATATTTATGCAGTGACTTAAAACCAACCATTAAAATCAATTTATAAGATTCTTACTCATGAGAAGTAAGTCCACTTTGTGCCTAGTCCACATGCTATTTGAAGGGACAGAGTTAAATGCTGTGGCAATAAAAAGAAAAATTTGACTATTGGGATCTGTGAAGATTGTTCCTTATGCTGCTATAAATATCAAACAACCATTTATTATTTGGATGGAGAAAATAAAAACACGTTCTATAAATCATTGGGTTAGCTACAATGCAGTAAAAGATTAACTTCAAGTGTTTATTATACTTGAGAACAGGCCATCTCCTGGGATAGGACATTCACTCTTTCTCTGGTCACACAGAGCATTGTGACAAATTCCCCTAACACAGACCTGGTTTGGATCTCACCTGTTCCAGTTACCAGCACGTTGACTTTGAACAAGTCACTTACCCTCCTTACACTCCAGTTTCTTCAACTCTGGTTAACCCTGAGTGAATAGCAATGTTTTTCCCAATGATTTCTCGATAAATTTTCTTTCTTGGACACTAGTACTCTGTGATTTTAAGTTCCTTTTGAAACACGGGATGACCACGTGTACTTTTCAGAGTTGTTGAATATGTTAAAAATAATATGTGTCCAAGTCAATGTTCAGTGACCGTATTGTACAAATGTGGAGGCCACCCCGAGAGGATGGTGATGCCACAGGCAGAGCTGCAGAGAGAGTCAATGCTATTCTTTCCCTTCCCCTCCTACATGGTGGTTCTGAGTCTTTGATTTAGGAGAGAGACTTATTTGATTAAACCACCAAAGACTTACACAATCTTTTTAAGACCATAGGATTTTCAATTCATTCAGAAACCAATGCTTACTCTGCTATGTTCCCATTATACATTTTCTTTACCTTCACAAGTCTTAGCTTTGTTCATTCTTTTATTGACTTGTTTGGCCAAAAGATGCTAGTGAAAGCAAATGACCTGACCATAGGGTCAGAAAGATTCCACGTTGCATTCATGGTGAAACACCAACTGCTTTGTGTGGTTCCTGCTGACCTATTGAGGACCTCCTCTCCCCACTCCGCACCAATATTCTGAGACAGTGCAAACACTGCCTTCTCCCAAGCATCCCTAATACCCCCAGCGCCCTCCTCATCTCCACTGTACCTATCATAGTATACAGTAAGTCCCCACTAATGTTGTCAATAGGTCCTTGGAAACTGTGACTTTAAAACAACGAATAAGGCAACCAATTTTACCATAGGTTAATTGATATAAACAAGAGTTAAAATTCCTACAGCATACTTCTAATTACGAAAACATCACCAAACTTCTAAATAAAGACCTAAAACACTTCTCATATTAAATACCGAAATAAATGTAAGTTATATATACTCTTAAGAAAGATGAATAAAACAAGTAAGAGAATTTTTTCCAACCTGCTGATTCCAGTTTAGAGTCTCAGGGAACCTCTCGCAGCAGCTCAGGGAGCCAGGCATGAACACCCCGCTGGCCAGGACAGCCTTCCATCTCAGAGCGTGCGCGCACACACTCCCACTCACTCACACTGGGACAATGTAGACACACACCCATTCACTTCACCTGCACACCTTTGAGATGTGGGAAGAAACCAAAGAATCTGGAGAAAAAATCCTTACAAGGCATAGGGAGAATGCAAACTCCATACAGTGGCCCCAGGTAGGAATCGATTATTTTCTTGTCAACATAACAAAGCAACGTTATTAGAGGATCTGCTGTACTGTAATTGCCCGCTAAACTGATGCTCCTCCTAGAGACCAGTGATTATCACATTTTATCTGAATCACCTGGAGGGCTTCTTAAACCTGAGAGTGCTGGGCCCTACCCTCAGAGTTTCTGATTTAGTAGGTCTGAAATGAAGCGTGATAATTTGCATTTCCCAGGAATGAAGGTCACACTTTGAAAACCCCTATTAGGTTCTTGAGAAAAAATACAGTTCCTTTTAGTTGGTATCCCTAGCACCTAACACAAAATCCAACATGTGGTAGACATTCCAACAATACCTATTAAATGGAAGAAACAGATAAACTAACGAATCCCTGGCCATTTCATTTGGAGATAGAATGACAAGTTGGTCTCACAGTACAGGAACCCAAGACACTTGTCCATTAGTGTTAAGCTCCTCTTAAAACAAGCAGAGGGTGAGGGCCACTCTGCTGGGCTCTGAGCTACAGCACACTCACTACCCAGTGCTGCTGAAAGCTGCCATATGAAAATTCAAATTTTATTTTTAATACATGAAAGCACACCCTATCAGAGACTGTGGTTTGACTGGAGATAAAAATGGTAAAACCTCTCTTCTGTTAAATATCTCTTCTTTGATAGGATTCATATGTGAATAAGTAAAAGAAAACAAATTAGACAACAGCATTAGAAATGTCTTTAGGACTACTAAATTTATTTTTAAAATGTGGTATTAAATGCTCTTTCCCAAATTCAACAACCTAAATCAGGTTGACCAAATTTCTCTGATCATCTGGGGGAGTCTTGTTTAAAACGCAGATGCTAAAGGCCTTCCATGAGTCTAAATAGGTATGTGATGCCCCTCAACAGTCTTTTTAACAAGTTTCAGGTGGGGCTCAGATGGTGGGCTTTTTAAGTCCCCCGGGTGATGTTTATGTGTAGCTAGGACTTAGAACCACTGCAAGAACCCAAGGAAAAATTTCTTTATGAAACTATTTTAACCTAATATTTTTCACCTGGAACAGGTTAGGTCATGGTGCAAAAGGCTGGGTTCTCAACCTGGAATGTGGCTTTGTTGCCCTTTGGTTTCCTGGAGGGAATAAATGTGTAAGGCATTTCTACCAAAGATCAAGTTTTGCGTC
Organism: Pteropus medius; assembly: GCF_902729225.1. Lineage (NCBI taxonomy): Eukaryota > Metazoa > Chordata > Mammalia > Chiroptera > Pteropodidae > Pteropus > Pteropus medius. The sequence goes on from NW_024354875.1 coordinate 36,115,897, forward strand.
ATGGCTCTATGGGGTTTGAGCCACTCCAACAATAACAATAGGGCCATTAGTCAAAAAACCTCAGGAAAAGGGGAAACTTGTCACAGGATGATGCCAATTACCCAATTATTCTGAACTCAAAAACTAAACCTTTAACACTTTTTTTATAGCGTCAGAACCAAGGGTATAATCTGGAGAAGTAATTAGCATATCAAAATCTTACGCTGGGTCAATGTCAGGGTAAAATAAAGGTAGGCTCTGGAATGTTGGAGGGTGGGACTAGGAATGGTCTTGCAGTTGAGCGTAAATATGGTGGTGTCAACAATTGGTTAATTGTTCCACTGAAAAATTTTTTTCCTGTTTATATATGCATGCTCTGGTGGGAAAAAAAATTGATGTCATTGGATATTATGTTTTGAAAAGAACTTCCTTTACGCTGTTTATTTAAGGTGAATTATAGTTTTAATTCTGAAAGTAAGAATTTCTACCTTTTTAAAATCAAACTATCTTGGAATCATACTTGCTTTCCTACCTCTCTTTACTCTCTTGTCTTCACATTAAGTCCCAAGACTAAAATCCAAGCATCTTGCCAATGCACTCTATATCAGCCTCTGCTCAAGGACCTAGGGAAAGCTAACCAGGCCATGTGAGGTCTGAGGTGCTTCAGTTCGTTAAATTGTTTAATATGAGCACTAATTTTTTTACTGTGTGATAAAAGCAAATGTTTTCAAAACTGAACAGTAGACAAAAGTAGAAAAGTGTATAGGCTTCCAGGGCACACGATCATGGGGACTTTACAGCTAAGAGTCATTTTGCTAAAAAATGAATAGTATGAAGTGCCATTCGTTATCAGCATAGCACCAGCACACAGGAGTTACCAGAAGAATGTTCGTTGATAGTTTTCTATTAGTAACCGCCCATATCTTTGATTAAACAACTACCATCAAAAAAAAATTGTTTCTTACAAAAGAATGATTTGAGGAATGAAAAGCTGCAGATGTACAAACTAAAGTTCATCGAATTTTTAATAAGAATCTCGAGCACAATGAAGATTTTATACCCAAATATATTACGAGGAAATATATGTAATGTTACATTAAAAGGTTACCACACTAGGTTCATTTGCCTCTTTCTTTTCCCATACCTAAAGCCACAGCCTTCCCTTAAAAAAGGACCAACCAGATCTGAGATCCATGTAATAGTCCCCATTTTTATGTCTGCAAAGTCTTTGGGCATCATTTGTTTCCTGGACTCCACTGTTTATGATAGGAACCTAGGCTGCACCAGCTATGGAAGGGAGGCATTGAAGCAGGCTCATGTCTCTGCTAGGTTTCCCCCCACCACCCTGCATTACTCCTCCCTCAAACTGGCCTAACTCATCCTTTTGTTTTTTTCTTCTTCTTCCTAACTCATCTTTAACAACTCCTTGTGTGAGAGGTAAAATAGTTATGATGTGCAGAAAAACGTACACCAAGAAAGCAGGAATAAAAACAACGTCCCTCCCTCCTATCACCTAGATTCATGTGGCTATTCAAGTGCTCAACAGCCATCTGTGCCTGTGGCCAGCACATTCAACAGCATAGACATAGAAAGATCTATTGGACAGCACTAGTCTCCAGAGGGCATAGCTAAGAAGGGGCAAAACGATCCCTTTACCCCTTGAAGTGTCAACCAAGAAAGAAAAAAGAAATAGAGCAGTCCCTTATTTATCAGAGAACTTTTTCAGTCCCACCAAATCCATTCCCTTTTTGATCCCCCATAACTTCCACCTTTTCTGCTCCTCAACTCTTTCCCATATTTCCTGAGCACAGAGGAGGAAGGGAGTGGTAGTGCATGAGAGAGCTTGAAGGCAATAAAAATAAACAAACAAAAAAGTGAACATATGCTGTATTCAAAATGTGGTACTGTCTGCATTGGCACTGTTGCCCCTCAGAGTAAACGGCTCACTGGGGCAGCTTCCATATGGAACTTGCTCTTGTAATCCCCACATGCTCAGCAGAGGCACATTTATTCAGTTACAATTGTTTTTGTCATGTAATCCCCATACTGGTTGGGATTTGGAATTTAAATTCACACTGCCTTAAGTAGTAGCCTTGGTAGTTTAATTTCAAAGCTTTAAAATAATAATTTTAATATTAATGAAGACTTATCTTGCTACTACTTTTAAGTAAAAATCTGATTGGAAACAATCCCAGATATATTAAAAGATAAGAAGAATAACTAATAGAGATGAAGTCACTTTTTTTCTTCATGTGTGAAATGTACAACCCATTTATTTCCAACACACATGGATGGAGCTGAAGAGACTGGCTGTAGCAGATATTAGTAACATTCCCTAATATTCAGCTGTTCTCCACTTCAGGGAACACAATGATTATAATTCCCCCATCCCCTTGAATTTATATATGGCCATATAATTATCTCTGACCAATGAAAAGAGGGCAGAAGTGAAGTAAGGCACTTGTAGGCAAAAGCATTAATTGGTAGTTCTTGACTCCGTGCTTCTCCTCTGCTTTGATGAGCCCTGAAGTATTGCACTGGCAGGTCACATCTTAAGATGGTGAAGTCCCCATCTCTCCGGGAGATGACTACCTAGAGTAGAATTTCCCCACCCACCTACACACCGTCCACATGGTGTGAGCAAGAAGAAAAACCTCCTGTTTTAGCCACTGATACTTGGGTTTATTTTTATTACAAGCACAACTAACCTAATCTGACTAGTACACCAGACTGTAACCAACACAGTCTTTCTCTGCTGCCATAGCAAACTGTTACTGTTACTTTGAGATACGAAGCCAGATTTTTCTATGTGTTTGTCAGTTAAACATCTTTTGAAATATTGTGAACTATTAATTACTTCTTTTAGGGCTTTTCCTGGGAGTGTGTCTCCAATAAAACTCCATGAGGCTGTTTCATGGATTTAAACATCCACAAACACATCATACCCCCATGTGCCTGGAGCTGTCCTTTCAGTACTTCCATGGGAATCCTCCTCTGACACTTCTTCCCTCCTGCGCCCACTGGAGCAGACCTCTATTGCAGAACAACACATGGCACTGTGGCTACTCAGAGGAAGGAATCTTGTATGACTCATCTTAATTCCCCAGTCTGTAACGAATTATCTGAGAGTAGATACCTAGTGACCATTTGAGTGGAAAATGGACAGATGTATTTACAGATTTGTTCAAACCTTCTTTAGCCTCTTTTTGTTTCCCTCTTCTAGCAACCATCTCAAATAAATGCACAACCTTGTAAAAATGATGTACTTGTTTTATGTGTGTGTGTGTGTGTGTGTGTGTGTGTGTGTGCGTATATATGTATATATATACATATATATATATAACCCAGATTCAAGGCAAGTTTCTAAACTCTCCATCCTGCCACTTGAGTCATATTACATTATGGTCAAGCTCACAACCTCTAGAATCAGACAAACTCAATTCAAATTCTGATTCTACGGTTTACCAGCACTGTGATTCTGTGCAGGTTGATGAAGTTATCTAGGCCTCAATTTTCTCATCTGTAAAAGAGAAATATAAACAACACCTCTCTCACAGGCTTGTGAGAACTCAATGGCTGTGAAGCATGAAGTACAGGGTCCAACACAGAGTCAACCCTCTGTAAGCATTAGACCTAAATCTTTGCTGCACCCAAGGTGGTCCTCAGGCCAGCAGCTCCCACATCACAAGAATGCTTATGAGAAATGCCACATCTTAGGCCTCAGCTCCAGCCACTTAAACCAAAATCTGCTTTTAAAAAGACCCCCCTCCCAGGTGATTCACATGTACATGAACATTGAGAAGCACTGCTCCAGAGTATTATCTAGTTGCAACATTCTCTAATTTAAAATAATTTCAAAAAGTGTGAATGACCTTGTTCGCTCAAAGTAAGAGTGCTCAAAGCACCCTCACTGTGCCTCAGAATCACAGGGTGAACTTTTAAAGAAATCACATATGCCTGTGTCCAACCCCACTATAGACTCATTCTATTGGTCATGGGTGGGTGTGACCTAGGTATTCTATTTTTTAAAAACTTCCCAGGTGACTCTAATAAGATCAAGACCCACTGACTTCAAGAGAGCATTCGATTCTGATAGGGTCTTCATGGTGACTAAGCTCACCAGGAAAAGAAACTGAGACAGCAGGAAGAAGCTAATCTGTATCTTGAGAAGGATTCCAGGAAGCCCTGTCAGGTTTTAAAGGCCTCCACTGTTCTCCCCCAGGCTATGATGGCTTACTCCAGTCCTTCATATTCCTCTCCTCAAATCTTGATCGAGCTGCTTTGATTCTGGCCTGCGAGCTCCTGCCCTTGCCCGCTCTGTCTGCTCGATCCCCAGCTGCAGCTTTCCTTGGTACAGGCCCTGTCTGATGGCCCAGCCTTGACTTCTTAGAGTTCTTCTGCTTGTTCACCTGCATCCTGTTTCTGACCTAGGGCTGGTCCTTGATCCTTATCTTGATCAGAACTAAAAGAAATTTTCTCAGTGCCATGGTTGCGAGGAAGAAAAAACATAAACCCTTCCCGCCAAAAAAGAAGACGCGGCAGGGCGGGGAGGGGGATGGGCGCGGAGAGAGATGCTTATCTGCTTGAAGACTGTAGAAACCGCCCTCTCAGAGCTGAAGCTGCAAGCAGTTATACCTCAGTCCTCCTTCTGCCCACTCCAATTATTTTAGCAGCAAAATATCTAGCGACCGAGAAGAAAATTAAACAATTAAATGTTGCAGTTGCGCTTTTTAATTTTTAAAATTTTATAGCGAAAATCTCTGGAGTTATCCCAAGTGTTCGAAAACACTAATTTTAAAACGTGCTCCTATCAATTAAATAATGGTTTAGTAGAACTATTCTTAGTGCAATGGGAGGTTCTTGAAGAATTTGAGCAGAGACCAGGCATAATCAAACTTGCATTTTTAAAAGACCCTTCCGGTTGCCATGTAGCAAATAAAATGCCAGGAGCAAGAACAAAACAGGGAAACCAGTTAGGCAGCTGCTTCAGGAGCCCAGGCACAAGATGGTGGCAAACTAGACTTGGATAATGACAGCAGAGGTTAACAGAACTGGGCAGATTCAAGAGATATTTTGGAGGTAGAAATAATAAGACTTGCTGATTAATTAGATTAGGTAGGGGGAGAGGGAGGAAGAGAAGATGACTCCTAGATTTCTGGCTCGAATCCCTAGAATAGACCATTTACTGTAATGAGAAAGACTAGCAAAGACAAAAATTTTGGACAGACCCACGGAGGTATTGGGGCACGTACCCAGCAATAAGGAAAAGACGTAAGTGGGACCGCCAGGTGAAATATCAGAGGAGCCAGACACCTGGCAGATGAGGAAGAGGAGCCTGGCTTCAGAGCAGATAGTCTAGCGACTTGGAGTGGAGCCCCAAACACCATTGAGTCTCCCCAGGATCCCAAACTTTCAGTAATTATGATATTTGTCAGAGAATAAAGACAGACTTGAGCATGGGAGAAGAAAACAAAGACCCAGTTATTTATAGCAATAGATGGAGAGCCTGGGAACAGGCCATGAAGCAAGGATGGAGATCCTAGAACCCAGATCCAGGGCAAGGAGAGAGCAGCAGTAAAAGTCCTCTTTTCCAAGATGTATTCCCAGAACCTAGCATAGCCCTTGCCCGTGTTAGGTACTACGCTATTTGTTAAATGGCTTTATCTTTAATGAATACTTGTTTACTGCTTACTCTGTACCAAGCACCATTCTAAATGCTTTAAAATATTAATTTGTTTAATCCTCACAATAACCCTATGAAATAAAAACCACGATTACTCCCATCTTTCATATGAGAAAGCCAAGAAATGCTAAATTAAGTAACTTGCCCAGGGTCACACAGTAATGGCAGAGCCAGCAGTTGACCCCAGAGTTCATACTCTCAACTACCACGCCACCCTATGAATGAATAAGTCAAGTCAGAAGTGCTTCCTTTACTGACATAAATTTTTACAAAGCTTTAATGTTTAAGCTATTGCAAAACATTGGTACATTCAAAACTGTTGCTGAGGTCAAAGTTAGGTGAGTCTGAATGTACCTAATATTCTGTGCAGCCACCACTAGTGAATTCTCATATTAGACTTGGATGTCTTGAAAACATATAAAGGCAACACTACAGCACCCACTTCCTACCAGGATGACAAACACTTTTTTTTTTTAACTTCAGTACAGAAGTTAGTCTCGTTCATGGTAGATGATCATCTGTCCCTCCTACTCCTCCCCGCTCCATACATACATACTCCAACGGGTTTGCTACATTAACTTAATATGTCTGAATCCTTTTAAATTACGTTATTTTATTTGTGGCTATTTTAAATTTATGTAAATGGTATTATGCTAAAAATATTCTTTTATACATTTTTCACTGAACACTATTTTTTTAAATCATAAGATGTTAGTAATTCTATATTGCTTCTAACTACTGCAAAATATGCAGCCACCACATTTTATTCATTCAATCCCTTTCTGATGGATACATATGATGCTTTAGATGCCTTGCTACTACAAACAAGACTGTAATGAACTTTTTCTGTGATGCTCTAATGAACTTATTGAAGAATTTATCTGGAATATATACCTAGGAGGGGTCATGAGACATTTACAAGCTTTAACTAAATACTGAGAGTGCTTTCCAGAATGGCTACACGGTCCAGATTCCCATTAACAGTACATGGGAGTTCTCACTGCCCACATCTTCACCAATACTTGTTATTATCCACCTTTTAATTTTGCCAGTTGGATGAGTATGAAGTGATAACTTGTTTAAATTTGCTGGTCTCTGATTACTGGTAAGTTTCAGCACCTATTCATATATACATTTGTTAGATTTTCCAGTATATCCCTGTAAAAATAACCTATTCATATCTTTTGACCATTTCTCTGTTGGGTTTCTTATTTTTTTCATGTTTATTTTAAAACTTGCCATTGCATATTCTTCATATTAATTCTTTGTTGCTTTTAAACATTGCAAATATTTTTCCCAGTCTATCATCTATCAGTCAAATTTATCTATGAACTTTCTACATTTTCCATGACAAATAATAGAGATTTTTGGCAAAATGACATTCTCTTCCCTTTCAAGAAAAATGGAGAAATGTGAAGGCCTTCGGCTTTCATAATTGCAAAACCATTCCTTCACCAAACCATGAGACACAATGACTAAAAAGAGAGGCTGAAAAATAAATTTGAAGTTCTAATTCCCAGATTAAGGTCAATTAAGGAATGCTTTTGGTGTAGTCTATTAATAAGTTGAAGCCATGTTTTATTTACCCCACTTTGTTCCACAAAGGATCTGAGGAAGCTTACAAGAAAACAAGCAATAAAATTGAAAAATATAAATAACAAAAAATTCAGGAACAATGAAACACACAGCAGAATAGAAGGTCAAGACCACGAGGAAACTAAGAATGCAGATATGTAGGCCACAGGGTCCTACAAAATTATTAATGTTGAGCCAAAAATTTGGCTCTGAGCTTCTTGGCAACCAGAGGGAAAAGGGAAAAGGGAATACAATCAGGCACATTCAACGATATTCTCTTTGTTGATAAGAAAACATACAAGTTCCTCAGGGGAAGATAAGCTTTTCCTGACCCTGAGTTCCAAAAGAATTTCTCAGGTGGGCTTCATGTTGGGTACAGTTTCCTGACTGACATCTCTGTGGTAAAAGCGGTGTGTCTTGTTTCTTGTAACATTTCTCAGCGAAAGCTAATGGCCACCGAACATAATCGATTAAAACATGGAAAGTAACCCAGTCTATCATCTGCCAGTTAAATGTAAGAAGGAAGAAATGAAGAGCAGAGGAGGAGACCAAAATAAAGTCCATCCAAGCATGCAATCCTTGAGAGTCCAATTTAGTATAAAAATCAAATCAAAAACATCTGGAAGAATTAATGACATATTAGTTAAAACAACACTAGCTGCTGAAATAGAAACCCCTGAAAATCTCAGCAGCTTAACACCAAATTTGGGATATTTGAGAATAGCAGTTTATTTCTTACTCATGTAAAGCCAAAATGAGAACTAGGCCTCCTTCCATCTTGAGGTCTACTATATTCAACATATGGGAAAAGAATGTAGATGCATGTGGGGTGGGGAGGTGGGGGGTGGGGTGGGGATGGTTATGGGCCAGGCCTGGAAGCGAAAATACATCACTTCCACTTACATTCCACTGGCTAGATCTTAGAACACTCTCAGCCACAAATTTCAGTTGTGTCTTTCAAACATTTTTTCATAACTTCAATTTTCCAAACCAGGGTTCAGCAAATTACAGCCTGCAGGCCAAATCTACTTCACCGCCTGTTTTCACATGTCCCTCAAAGTAAGAATGATTTTTCCATTTTCTAGTGGTTGAAAAAAAAAAGTCGAAAAAGGAACATTTTGCAACCTGTGGAAGTTATATGAAATTTAAATTTCAACCTCCATAAATAAAGTTTTATTGAAACACAGCCACACTCATTTGTTTATATAAATCTATGGCTGCTTTTGTACTATACAACAGCACAGTTGAATGGCTGCAACAGAGACCATAATACTCAAAAAGCCAAAAATATTTTTTATCTGGCCCATTATAGAACAGGTTTGCCAACTCCTACTTTAAACCGATGAGGTGATAAGAGTTGAGCAACAGGTAGTGACCTGAAACACAAATATTCCTGATCAGTGGTTGAAGTGACTCTGTAGGAATTAGTGAACAAATGAACTGATAATGAAATCAATATCTTTGGGGAACATTGAGGAGTTTCAACAATATCATGGCCACTCCTTTATTCCTCTTTGGGTCAAGGAAAACCTGCAGGCAAAGCCAGAATTTTTCATAAGAAGCATTTCTGGATCCACGCCAGCTCAAAAACAAATGATTAATTAGACATTTTTACATATGCAAAGACACACACTTGCTTTCCAAAAACAAATTCTTAAATTTGTTTCTCAAATTTCTCAAATAGAAAAGCATTTCTTCAATAGAATTGTTAGATATTACACCAGCATGGTTTGTTTTAAAATAATTTAAATACAAGTAAATAAAATTTAAATGTTTTAAATGATTTATCATTTTGTTGGAGAAAGAATACCATTTTCCGAGAATTGTAAATGCCTTAATTCCAATGGCAAAAAGGTAAAGAATAAAGATAAGTGGCTAAGAATCATATTTCATGAAACCAAATATCAAGACACAGGTGGTTCCCTGATGATCATGTTAGCACAACTTTCTTTGTTTCTTGATAACACTAGAATCAGATCAAAAACAAAAGTAACTCCTTTTTATCAGCACGTCTTGTCAGTCTCAAATATTAACTAATTACATTTCTTTCTACAGCAGTTCCAAAATATAAATAGGTTCACAGGTAATATGTTCTGTTTGTATATACACAAAACCAGTTTAAGAATTAAAGAAAAAAAATGTACCAACATATCACATAAGCCTTAAAAAAAAAATCTCAGCATTAATGTCAATCACAGTGACATAAAGCATAAGCCTCGCAAGAAAGTTTTTTTAGCCACTATGGTCATCCAGAACAAGCATAAGTCCCAGTCCTGGGGACCCAGGCTACCTGAGACCAAGACGCCCAAATTTGAGAAAAACCTCAGAGATTATTGTTCTAGTATCCAGTATCAAACTCCTTGTTTTATATAAGAGGAAGCTGAGCACAGCTTGAGTAAGAGACTTGTCCAGCCGCACAGCCAGTGATCAGCAGCGTTGACATTAGAGTCCAGCAACCCATGTCCTGTTCAGTGGTTCTTCCCCTACACCACAATCTATCCTCCTATGCACTGGCTCTCTGGAGTCATCAGTTTGCTGACTCAGGCAAGATTCACACAGCTTCCTTGTAAGGTGGACAAATTCCAGTCCGATACTACTTACTGCATGAACATCTTCCCAGTGAGACTTATAAAGCAGAGGCCGTGTCGGCTCTTTGGGGCCAGAAGACTCCCACATTGCCTTTTTTTAAGAGCTGAGTTCACCTCAACTCTCTGGCCTAAGGCTCGGATGTCTTTCACCTTTCTCTTCAGACTGAATTGGTTAACCATGATTCTTTTCTTCTCTTCTTGCCTCCTACCTCTTTCCTCTCTGTCATTTGCTTTGCAGATTATTCTTTTGTGGGGTGCTAGGACAGATAATGACAACAACTACACAACAGTTCAACTGCTGGAGAACATATGTCCCTGGCAACCAGACCCACCACATTAACCTTAATATTCCAAATTGCTGTGTGAAAATCCAGGATGTGTGTGTAGATCTATTTCTGCTAGCACAATGATTTTACTTAGTAACTAAAACCATGATGAAATTTTGTCAATTTCTTAATTTTTTAAAATTCTAAGACATCATAATCTGGACCACTTCATCCTGGCAGTTTATTTGGGGGAAAATTCTCTAATCAACCAAACGTAATTAATACCATTCAGTGTTACTTGACGAAACTAAATAGTAATCTCCTATTTCCCTTGTGGTTTGAATAGGGCCAGATCTCAATTAACAGCTTTGATTTATTTAAAATAAAAATAATGATCTCTCTTTATTCTTTAGCTCCCAATTGTAAAATCCCACAATCTCCAATTAACAGTGATTTATTTGAAGCAAAAAATAGTAGCAACTTTCTCTTTCTCATCCATTTCCAAAATGCATAATGTTAATGCGGTGCTTCCTTTACACCAAATCAGATGGCAGAAGCTTTTTTAAAATATAGCATGGTAGATGCCATGGAAATGGATAAACACTGTAATACTGGTTTTCAAAGTTCTTATCCAGTAATAAGTGTATTTTTCTTTCAAGAGGCTTAACTATGATATGTCCAGGTGGACATCTCCTGCAGTTTCTGATTTCTTCACCTAGACCTGACCAGTGTCAAAACAGAGAAGCTGGGGAACATAGTCAGTGAAGCATTTGAATTAGAACATTTAAAAAGGCAGATATCTGGATGTTTGGCAGTGTATATAAGCCAGTTAATTTTTCACTTTTCGCAGAAATACTTAAAGTTAGAGTTACAGAGAAAAGAGACCATGAAAATCATAGAGTCCTACCCTTCAATTTAAAAAAGAAGCAGGCAACGTAATGTGGTCAAGAGCTCACACTCTGGAATTAGATGGTTGCGTTTCAAATCCTGACTCCACCATTTTCTATTGTGAGGAATTAATCAAGATTATCTTCTACAATTTGGTGTTCTCAACTATAAAACAGGACGATGATGACATTTACTTCTTTAGTTGTATGTGGATTAAAAAAATAATATAACTATATATTTAAATATAAATATAATATAAATATAATTAATATAATATAAATAATATAAATATAAATATTATATTCATATTTATATTTTTAAGAACCTGTCACTTAGTAAACACTTGATAAATAGTAGATGTTTTAAAAATATAGATTACTAAATTAAGGCCAGAGAGTTTATGTGACTTACCCAGTATGACCATACAAGAAGTGCTGGAATTTCTAGTCTTCCTACTCCTGGTGTTCACTCCATATCTGGTGTTCACTCCACTTTGCCATCCTTCTTACAAGTGTTTTGATCTAGTAAATGTTTTTATCTAGTAACTTAGCTATAAATATTGCTTAGCATTAACGCAACAACTGAGGTAAATGCAATTGCTTTTGTCAAAAATAACAAAAGACTCCCACAGATATGGATGCAACTTGCATAGTGTTTTCTAATTGAAGGCACTGCTGTAATACTGTCCCCATTTTCATAGCCATTTATGGTGACTTTGCTGCTGTTTTCATTGGTAGTTATTCTCATTGCCCTGTGAGAAGAGTGATCAATACTGTCCCTACTTAAAAAAGTAGAAACTGGGGAATAGAGTTGATCACAGAAACCAATCTTCCTGCAAACCTATAACTTTATGAAATTACACAAAGATATAGCTAGGTATCAACTTCTTTCAGGAAATGTGAACATTTAGATTCTTATTTCTTCCATTTATATGACTAAAGCTGAGAAAGAAGTCCATTTTTCATGCCACAAAAGACCAAATGGGGCCAAACAAGTCTTCTAGAATCAATTTGAAACAGAAAGTAATTCCATTTTCATCAATTATGGTAGCCTGCCCTGGTTTAATAATTTTTTTTTTAATCGTAGACAATCTCATATACTGAAGATATTCAAATAAGACATGATTTGTTTTAACTTTGGGATGGAAAGAAAAGATTACCTAATCTTTTATAGTTTAAAAGAGATATTTAAAACCTTTCCTTAACAAGTGTTCAAACATTTCATATGAACAAGGATATTTGTTACAATGTTGTTTGTAATGTATAATGCATAAAATAGGTAGCAACTTAAATACCCAATATATTAATGTGATAAAGCTGTTACAAATAGAAAGTTGTTATGATCCTATTTTGACAAAAAAAAGAAAAAGCTAAGTGAAAATCACATTTCACATGCATAGGAATATATAGAAAAGAAGGTTGGAAGTACATACATCAAAATAAGAATATGGTTTATTTCTGGGTAGGAGGACTATAGGTTGTTGGGGTTTTTTTTGGGGGGGTTTTTTTTTTTTTTGTATTTTCTAAATGTTTACCCTAACTTGTTTCACCTACTATGAAAGTAATAAAGTTTATAATGCATCAAAAAGAACTTTATCCAAAAAGATTATTATTATGAGATTGTTTTCAATCTACAGCATACCTCATACCAGATAAGTGAGAAATTACTTTATTTGCCTGAGTCCCTGGGTAAACTGAGGGGTCAGGATTTGAATTTAATGACATTTATTAAATTACTAAAGATCATTTGTTTATTTATTCAATAAATATTTGTTATGCAGCTGAAAGTTAAGGAACATAAGGATAAATCCATCTGATTTTTTCCATCTGACAATAATGAACTAGTGTTACAAAATTATTGTCTTAACTTTGGTGGAATGTTCAGTAGGTGAACAGATCCTATTCTCAGAGACCATAGTTACTAAAAGAATAAGGAATCTACTTAAATTTAAAAGAGATACCACAAGAGACATAAGTATGAAGGAAAGGTTTCTTTTTACTCAGGGAATTCGGGATATGTCATTAAACAAGAAAAAGAATACAATTGAAAGCCGACATTGAAAAGTTGAATTTGTATGGTTATATGATGTGCATTACTTTCAAAAAATGAACTCTATAAAATACTAAGTGAAAAAAGCAAGTAGCTAAGTAAAACGTATGTTTAATATACATATTTTACATATACCTCAGGAATCTGTATATTAAAATATTAACGATGCTAATCCCTAAATAGGAGAATTACAAGAGGTTTTTATTTTTGTTTTTTATCATTTGGCTATCTATCCTGCCCTGTTTTACTACAATGAACATAAATGGTGTATTACAAATCAATAAATGAGGGAAAACTTGCCCAGCGTGACCAAATAAAAGCTTGTATCATGCCATAAGTGCTGGATTATGAAGGAGCGAATGCTGCCATGTGATAGATTGTGACCAGGATGCAGGACTTGCCCACTTTTCTCATAGGTCTGGCTCTGATTTTTTCCATCTGACAATAATGAACTAGTGTTACAAAATTATTGTCTTAACTTTGGTGGAATGTTCAGAGAACTGAGTAGATGCCTAAAGACTGAAAAGGGGACCAAAACAACCAGAACTCATGAGCATGTTTGCAATTATACGATCATGAATAACCAATATGACTTCACAAAGAACTTGTCCTGTCTTGGTAAAATACAGTCATCTTCTTACATAGCCAAGTAGCAGGCCTGGTAAGTCACAGAAAATAAATTGATGAAACCTAGCTTGACTTTTAGAAGGCTTTTGATCCTATCTCATAAGACATGCTAGTAAAATATGACTAGGAGCAGACAACTGTTCGTTAGCTGACTATAGCCTGGCTGGGGAGCAATAACTAAAGCATTCAAATTTGGGAGGTCACAAATGGTGCTTTGTAACATCAAAATGAACAACAGACAGAGATGCCAAAAAAGGGTATTCCAAAGGTAAAATAACAATTTAAGATGAAATTGTACAAATAACCAGAAACAAAATTCAGAATTAAACTTGCTCCAAGTGTTCCTAGATTGTGGGAGATAAAGAATTAGAAATTATTCAGATAGAGATTTAACTACCAATGGGCATTGCAATAGTAGCTTAAAATTCAATTCTGACAATGGATACGGAATAAGAAGTATGATGTACAAATGCATGTTGTACATATCCATATTAGTACTACCACACTATTGCCATTATTTGTGGGCAAGACTTTCTCTCCCTCAAGCTTTTTTTTTTTCTTGTATGTATTTGGGAATACACCTAGCGGTCTTACAAGAGGGTCTTTCAATAAATCCTTAAGAATAAATGAGATCATCCTTCCATCTTCCCCAGGATACCCCACTAAAGCACTAAACTCCCTCTCAGAGCTGTATACTTAAAGATGGATATGAATAATTTGTTGATCATTCAGGGGAGAATTGAGAAAAGCTGGGGGTTGATAAATGAGAATTGGATCATTCAGTTTATAGAATTGGATTATTCGATTTATGGAAGAGATAGCTGGGGGCATATTACTTATAATGCTCAAATTCTGAAGATATCTTATACAAGGTATCTTTTTCTACTAGAAATGTCCCAAAATGGCTGGGTCAGAAGCCTGATTTAAGGAAATGAACCATTAAATATTGTAATGAATAACAGCACAGCAACAACAATAATAAAAGTAAAATACATTTTACTGAACGTGTCTACAAAAGTGCTAGCATCTCAGTTCTAGAGATGAAAGTTACATATGAGCCCCTATGAATTAAGGAGCTAGCCACTCAAGGCATCCCTTCCAGAGGCAGGACCCCACAATTTTATGATATATATGAGTAATCAGCCATCATCAGAAGTTTTGCACAATTAAGCCAAAAATTTGAAACTCAATTTTATTTTCATGGTATTTATAGTCAAGGCATCATAGAGGTATATCTCAAAAGAACATAAAATATACTGCGGATATATAAGAAGTAGATTTCTGTAAAATTCCATACTTATTTCTTCAAGTAATTTGCATAGATTTTTAAAAATTAGCTGGTATGTATTAATTCAGAATGTTCTAAATAAAATCTGATATTAAATGCAATATAATTATTTCAGTTATGACCTTGGTACCTAATGTGTTCAGTATACATGGGAATGTATGATTGCAGTAAGAAATAGTAAGAAAACAACCCAACTCTTGTTGACTCTTATGATATAGTTATTGAATATTATATTTTCCTATTATTTGGCCATTGTTTTTATTTATAATATACAATTATTCTAATAACCTATTTGTCACCATTAAGAGCATTTGTGGGTTTTTTTTCCTTTCCAAATAGCAGTGAAAGAATCCCCCAAACCTGTTGATTTAGCACCAAATTTAAATAAGCCCAGAGACCCTCTCACTTTTTACACTGAGCAGAACAAGGTCACACTGGGCTTCGTCCACATGTAAAGGCTTAATTGGACTAATTCTTTCATGATAATAATGTATATTTAAGATAGCCACTAAAAATTGTCAATGCTAATTTAGCAAATCAATTCCATTAAATACTTTGAACTTTTCACCACTTGCTAATCTCATCTATTAAAGTGGCTGTTTTGGTTGAAATTCTGAAACTATAACTTAATATCAAATTACAACAATTCTAGCCAGGCGTTAGAAATACTTCCTCATATGTGAAATACACCCTAAAAGGACCTTAAGTTGTATTAAATTGTAAGATTCTAGCCATAAAATTTTCTGCAGCCAAACGTAGAGAGATCCTATCAGTCTACTGACAACGGACATTATGGTAAGAAGCTTGAAGGGTTGTTTTTTAATTTCAAAAATACATGTTTTTTTGGGTCTGAAGCAAAGCTTTTAATATTTGTGATTATCAATTACAGACTAAACTACATGGTTCAAATTTAATATCAAACTTAATATCAAATTTTAATATCAAACCATGTAACAGGTAATAATTCAATTCAGATCAATAAAAATGTCAAGATTTTCCTCAACATTCTGATGAACAACTTAAGCAATATAACTCATTAATATAAAAATAATAATATATTTATTAATTATCTAATGAATTTGGAGAGAAGAGACTGCACACCACTATCAAATATCCACCATGTCTCATTTGTTTGGAACTAAACTTCTAAGGCTATTTTTATTCCCTGTGATTTACCACCGGTATCCTCTGGGTGATAGTTGAGGAAACAGATGCTGGGAATCTCTCTCTGCTCAGTTCCTGAGAGGAGAATTCTGACTCACAGCCCTGCCAGCTCTTGGCTTTGTATGGCTTTGTACTCGCACATGCCGAAGTGGGTGGAGTAAAAGGTAAATGACGGCCCGATTTCCAGTCTCTCATTGCCAGTTTCCTCAAAGTTTCCACTTACGCATTTGACTCCCTTACCAACTTCGTTTGAAGTTCCCATTCCAAAATCCTGAACAGCATGTTCCCAGGATACATTTAATTTTAAAAAAAAAAAAACAACCCTCATTCAGTGGGGATTTTCCAACTGAAATTTTTTTAAAAATTAATTGAAAACTAGAGAGGGGAGCATTCTTTTTTCAGGGTTTTTCCTTCACTGTTAATTGGTAGTCACTGTTAATTGTTACTGATATCTGCAGAGGAAAGGTGCAGGAAAAAAATTGTAAAATATTCCCTTCTGAGCTGTAAGCACATTTTCTTTTGAGAAACCATATACCTTTCCAAAGTTTCCTAGACTCTGTTATTTATTGTGAATGGATTTGAACTAAAATAGATATACATCTATTTGGAGAGTATATTTAAACTGTTAATAAAAAATTAATGTTTATTAAATACCCGCAAAGTCTAGAGCTTTGTTGTTAGTGCATCTAGGCTAACAAGAATATGGGGTGTTGGGGTAGGGGGGGAATCGATGCATTTTAAATACCTGTTATGATGGATTTATAACGGAAGCACATTATAGATTGAGAATTCAGTTTAACAGGGCAACAGCTTCTATTAAAACTATTATTTTACAGAGAATTTAAATTCACTGGCTAATCTATGTTTTTACAAAGGTTTTTTTTTTAATACCTACTTTATTTTAAACAATAGGACCTATATAGGTGATTTTTACAATTAAATTTTACATAAACCAATGGGATTTCCTTATTAAGCACCAAGAATTACCTAAATATTTACTTTTTAATCCTGCTATTTACTGTGGTTTATTGATAGCCCAGAATAATTGATTTAGGCTATTTTTACATTTAAAAAACTTTGCAATTGTTATTGCATTTAGGATAAAATGAGTTTAAATCAATGAATTGGGTTTCACAACATAACTACAACACCTTCTCTTGGTATATCTACGTGAGAATGAGGCAACAAGTCAATTTACTAATTTAATGGAAATCTATCAGTTCTAGGTAAGGGAAGAAAGGTTTTGGTTTATTAGAATGTAGATCAAGCAATCAACTTAAGACTAAACTATTGATTTTCCATCATAGACACCTAACTACACTCAAGTTTACTACCATATGATTCTCTAGGTAAGACCTCACTGGCAGATTGGGCACAGTGCCTTCCCACTACTACCCAATAAATATTTTTTACCAGCCAAAGAAATATATATATAGTGTCAAGTTAGTAATATTCTAATGGGAAATGAGGTATTTTGAATAAGAAAAACTACTTTAATGAAAAAATTTGGTGAGAGGTCCACAATGAGCGAAGAACCTTAAAATGCAAGAGATTCTCCAGTGGAAAATCCTTACAAATCATTACCCAACAGGCAAAAAGTCAACATAAAAACTGACGTTTTAAAAATCTATTCCCCACTAATATTGTGCACAGATATTATAAGAATCATGAGAAAAATCACACACACACATACATGCACACACATAAGTATAAATGATGCTAAACTACTTTGTAGCTGCAACAAATAACTGATGTCTAACAGTTACACTGTTGGGTTCTCTGTATGTACAAAAACGCCAAAATAATCAATCGATTCAGTCAGACATCTGAGCAAAGAAAAGTCAGTCAAATGTGCTGGGTGATCAAAATAACTATTTGGCCACCCAGGGAAAGAGGTTAATTCACCACCATTATTATATAAATGAAAAAAGACAGGGTCAGCAATATACTTATGATGACAGACTGGAGCAGGGGGAAAATTTTTTTAAATGCATACTTCAACTTCAGTATATAAATCACAAAACTCCTCCAATATACACAATTACAATTTCCTAATTTAAAAGTCTCAGGCAGCACCAACATGGGTAAGACATACTCTCATTTTAATGTATTCCTGATACCATAAATGGCCTAATAAGTGTAATATTGAAAGTCAATTCTATAGCATCTTAAGGGTTAAGTTCTGTGCTGTGAATAATTTTGAAAAAGTCTCCCAGCAAGAATCAGGCTCAGGCTAGTTCAGCAAGAGGAACTGTTCTATAATGAGGCTTGGCCTGGACCAGTCCCAGTAGAATTAATTTTGTGCCGTAGAACACCTAGATAAATTAGTTTTGTTTTAAATATTGAGTCCTAAAAGAGTTAAAAGAGGGAGAATATCAATCAATAATTTTTAGATTAACTACTTTGTATATGACAAAACAAAATTAACTTTGGCATTATGACCCCTTCTTCTGGCATTTCAGATGAACCCCAAGTTTAAAATAAAGAATTGGAGATTTAAAACTCAGGAAAACATGTGCATTTGCTTCTTGGTACAGAATATTAACTATCTTCCTAGTTTGTAAAAAGAAAAGATTACTCATACATTTTGTAAAATTACAAATATTGCTATTATTTTAATTATTAAAACAACAACATCTGAGAATTAAGAATGCTGAAGATATATAGAAGATTTCTGTAGGGTTTTTAATGAAAATATGGAAGCAATTAAGCTTAAAATTAAGTGGAAAATATTATCTCAGTTAATGTTAGATTTTTAAATTCTATTTTAACTAATTCTCTCAATGTCTATCCATTGTTTCCCTTTTATAAAATTGATTTCTATTGAAATATTTGTGCAGAATTAAAATCACGTCTACAAATGACAACAAATTTAAACTAAAACTCCCTTGTGTTTTAATGATTTTTTCTGATTAAATGCCTACCAAAAAAGGTAAGTACAAGATTCATTTCCACAGGAGATGAAATCAGGCTTTTAACCTGGGCAATGGCCCATATAAACAATCTTCAATGTTATTTGGTCATCGTTTGATAATTAAAATGGCAAATCACAAACATACTGAATTTACATCCATGTGCCAAAAAGTTATTTAGCAGATAACTACAGATAGAGGAAATGTCTCTTTAACAAATTCTTTTAAGAATACAACTACAGGAAGCATCAGGCTTTCAAACAGTCATAAAAAACAAGAAGTAGTTGAACAGTGGCACCCAGAGGTGAAAAGTATATTACTCCCAGAGATTTATGTGATTAAATACAATCTGTTTTTCAGCCATCCTTTTTGTCACGTCCAGGTTTTTCACTAGTAGCATACTGGAAATCATTTTTTCTTAGTTGCATATTAAATGCCATATTTTAATGAAGAAAATAAATGTTTTACTTTAGAAAAAGTACTCTACTTCTGGATTAAATTGCATTTCAATTTTCCTCCTTCAAAACAACAAACCAGCTGAACGACAGGCAAAATATTTTTCAGAATCGAATATAATGCTCACTCATCTGCGTCTAGCCTGTCAAAATTATCAGCAAAAACATTTTTAAGAAATGGCTCTGTGACTACTACACAATTTCCATACACCCCAAATTATGTATTTTTCCTAAAAATGTTTATGTCAAACAATTGTTTATTCCTGAACCAAAACCATAATCCTGGGGAGATTTTTAGAATTCTTCGTTGAAACTTCCCATTATTATGGTAGAGGATGGGGATGGGAATAAGAGTGCTGTGCAAGGAGAAAGGGAAATAAAAATACTGTTTTATTTCACTGGAAGTTTAAATAAAATCTATTTTGTCCAAAATTAAAATGAGCCTGCTGATTTTTAATTAAAGAAGCTCCATACCTTTGAACCTGCCAACCAGCAGCTGCATTAAGCATTGGGCTGGTGCTGAGTTCCTAAACTAAACTGCAGAAAAACACCTTTTCCTGGGTCTAATGACCTTCAGGGAGCCTCAAATAAACCTTAGTTTGTGGGGCCAGCATAGGTTAGGTTTTTTAAGAGCCTCAGAAGAACAAAGTCTTATTTTTGCTCCTGAGCTGAAATGCACACTAGTTCTTTAGTAGAGAGGGTTTTCCAGGAGGGTTAAGCCTAATCCATCATGGATTTACATCTGTTACTGAGTTTCCATTACCTTTTGTCAGACTTTTCTCCAAGATCGCGCTGCTTTTTTTTTAATCACCTAAGAAGCAACACTGATGTGACAGGCTCTGGAATAAGGTTCATCCTTTCTTATCTGCATCTTCGCCTAATGATGAGAAATGGACTTCCATAAAATTGAAAAAGACAGGAAAATTCTGCCAAAGTCATTATCTACTACCTAGAACTGGGAAAAGAGATCTGTCCCTTTTTAGAAGAATATTAAGTAATAAATAATTTTACAAAGCTTTTAGCATTTCACACACAAAATAAAGAAAATTGCCCAGGGCTATTCAAAAGAAAAACAAAATACTCCTCTATTTCCTGCTATCTGAAATCTACATCAGAATATATCCTCGATTTTGCATATCAAGCAGTGTTCAATCATCTGACAGAAATGAGAGAGAATTCTATCTGCACGAAAGTTAGTATTAAAATAATCGCTCCTTCTTTGATACCTTCTTTATTGTCTTTTTTTCCCCCTTTCCCATAAACAGCAGTGTCGTTGTCTAAATCAATATGTGGGCCTCAAGGAATAGCTTCTATGTAGCTTCTAAGTCGCTACATGAATAGGCTGTGAACTCCAGCTAAATGTCTGTGACTGCCTGCTTGTGGCTCCATCTCGTAGAGCAAAATTGCGGGCTTTCTCGTACTCGAAACCACACCACCATTGCCCATATTTGGTGATTCCATTACGGTAATAATGAAGGAGCACCACATTTACAGCATTTCGGAGCAAACCTTGAGGAAGCTGCTCCACAGGGATCACACTAATCTCTCCCGCCAGTCTCAGAAAACCCACAGCTGTCCCCAGATCTAAGCCCCGCGGAGGTAACACGCAGCAGTGGATGTGGGCGCCATCTAGTGGATTCTCCTGATCTGGGGGAGTCGTCAAGAGATTGTGGGGGGTTATATAAAGATCCTGGGGGCTATCCCTACAGCCAGCCTATAAATTAATTTTTTTCAAACTATAATGGAAGCAGTAGGGAAGGAGGTTTATCTATAGACAAAGGGAAAGAGGGCTATGTATATTTACTCAAAGAACTCTCACAGGAACTTCACAAACTGGTCTTTCAACATGAATTTTAAAAGTCTTCGAAATGTCAAAGTGTTCATTATTTATATATTTACTACGAGAGTGAAAATATGAAAAGCTTATTTTTGCCAAAATATTACTACTTTCCTATAATCTGCTAGATTGGACACTATACAGTTACATTTTACCTGAAGGGTTTATAATTCTGTAAGCCAATTTAAATGGAATTGAATACTTATTTTTTCCTCTCATCTAATAAATACATGAATCTTAAAGATGCCACTTATAAAATACTCCACCAGCTATGTCCTCCTTCTTTACTCCATACCATCCATTCCCAAAATCTCCCCAAAAGAGATCTCAACTCCAACCCCTGTCTATTCTTTGTGCACATATTTTCTGGGTGAAAGGACTTGAACCTTCTTCTTGACAAAGCTGTGTTTATTACTTAGATCAAGATCAAATTCAAAATACAACTCCTGGGAAGTTGTACCTCTGACTGATCCAAAACCACTCCCTCCTCTGCTGCCAAACATATCTTATTTAACACTGCTACTTGTAATTGATCTCCTAATTGCTTATCTCCACAAATTCTATTTCTTATGATCCACGGTCTCTGCCACAGTGAAGGGGGCTATTAAGTATTGAATAAATAGCTATGATGTAAGTAGATGACTGTCTCTGGTCAAACTCCATTAATAAATACCTAGGTTATTCTGCCCTTTCGTTGGGCTAAATATATCAATAACTAACTTTTATCGAGCTCTACTAAAGCAGGCCTTATGTTAAGTATTTACATATTTTCTTATTAGATGCTCACAACAGCCCTATGAAATAAGGACTTCTACTATTTTTATTTCATGGTTCAAGAAAGCTGAATCTGAAAGGTTAAGAAATTCACCCAGTTGACACTGGTAGTAAGAGGCAGAGCTAGAATCCGACCTCAGTCTATCTCCAGAGCCTATACTCTGAACCACTTTACTACACTGTCTGTCTTCTACGTTGTTATTAAATATATGACACATTATGATCTTATTACTGGTTGTGTTATATTTAGATGATTCACTTTACAAAACTTAGTTATTTTATCCCATGCAAAACCAGTTATTTTAGATAGTTGCTAAAATTATTCAAGTTGTTCATATTTTTTACCATGTTTGTTCTTCAAAGAATGAGCTTACTATAATCAAAAGATTTGTACAGAGGAAGGAAAAGAAATCACTTTGCTGATCAAAGGGCTGATGTAGGAAAATATGCAAGCTGACTGCATTTAGCTAAGATTGCAACAATGAAGTGGAAGAGCTAGGGGAAATGGGAGATCTGGTAATAACTGTTTCTTTGTTTTTTCAGTTCACCTGACCTCTTTAAACATTTTAATTTAGAAATTCTCCTCACAGTCTTCATGCTTTGCCTCATGAGTAAGCAAATCAGGAATCCCACAGGAACCACCTGTGGGGGTTCATTTCAAGGGAATTAAAAAGGGCTCCCACCCCCCTAAAATATTAAAAGATGTTTAAAATTGCATTCTTAGAGCTTCTTGCCTTTGACTTGATCAAAAAGGGACAACACTGATCATAAGTGTTCAAAACTAGAATAAACTTACATATCCCTAAATAATGAAATGGATAAATAACATGGTAAATTCATACAACAACATATTATCTAGCATCGAAAATGAATGCACTAATGCCACACACAATACAAAATGTAATTTTGAACTAAAGAAGCAAGACACAGAAGCATACACATAATGCCACTTACGCAAAGAGCCAAAACAGGCAAAACTAGACTCTGTTGTTTAGGGATGCATAATTCAGGTGGAGAAACTACAGAGAAATGCAGGGAAATAATGCTACAAAGGTTGGTCTAGTGGTCGCCTCTGAGAGGAGGGGAACAGGACAGGGAAGGAGACACAGACAATTTCTGGAGGTTTAGCAATGCTTCATCACACTGTACACTCATGTTGTGTTCACTTTTCCATTTGTATGTTCTGTTTCACAATAAAAATGTAAAATAAGCACATCCAATGGTCATTTAAATGCATCAGGAAAAAGAACACATTAAACTTTATTCATCACTTATGTTTGGGTGAGAATAAGTTTACTATCTGTGTGATTGCAGGCAGACTTGGGAGGAGAAGAGAACAAGCATGAAGACTAAATTTCAGAAGAGGGTAATGGTTGGATTGTGAGCTTTGAAATTAGATAGACCTGGATTTGAACTAGAGGACCGCTACTTGCCAACTGTGGGCCGTGGGCTAGTGTATAAAACTCTCAAACTCTCCACTCTCCACCTATAAAATGAAGATTAGAGTAGGCCCTACATCATAGGGCCATTAAGAGGCTTACAAAAGGTACTGGTTTTCATTAATTGCCCAATGTCTTTTTCTTTCCCCGAGATTGGAAGTAGAGGCAGAAGTCATGACAGGCAGTAGTAGAAAAGGAGAAAGCTCAGAAACCCCACTCACTGTATTTCCTTTCCACTCATTCCTGTTACTCCACACCCTTTTTGTGAACCACTCACCTGAGACCACTCTAGCAAAAGTCACCGGGGACCTTATTACTAAACCCAGCAAATATCTTTTCTCTACATCATATGACACTGTTGACTGTCCTTCCTTGAAACTTTTCTTGCCTTGGTTTCTTCAATACTCTGAGCTGTTCCTTTCTCACCAAACCCCACCACTGCCCCTGGCGAGGCCCCCTTGCATTTTCCCCCTTGTCCTCCCACAGCCTCCTAACGTGTCCTCTCCAGTGTGGCCACTCCGCACACTTTAGCTAGAGTGTCCTAACATGTAAAGCTCATCATGCCTCTTCTTCAGAGCCTTCTTATGACCCTCTGTGATCCTTAGTCCTGGAGGAGCTGATCTGTCTGTCTGTCTTCAGGCTCATCTATTGCCATGTTAACCTACCCAAACTCATTTGGACCTTCTTGCCTTTATACCACATGCTCTGTCTGCCTAGAAGGCTTTACCCTTCACCATTTGGCCTGCCTCATTTATAGATCTTCAAAACTCAGGACAAATCTCTTTCCCACCCATCACCCACCCCTTTCTAGATCGCTTACCTTCTTTGGTAATCAATACAATCCCTAATCACTCTTGAACCACTGCACTATTTGTATGATGGCTTATGTCCACACAACACTGAAAACTCCTTAAAGACAGGTGCATTCCTTACTCACCTTCGTATACCACCACCCAACACAGTGACCAACAAACACCTAGTTAAGCAAATTAATGAATCAGGCAAAAATCGGTGCTTACTTCACAGTTTTACAGGACTACCATTGCCATCTCTTCTACTGTAACTCTCTTACCCACTCCTTTTTCTAAAGGGAAAAAGAATTTGTATCATATACTCATCCTTTAAACCCTGTCTTCTAACATTTCTTGGTCTTGTCATAATTATTCTATTTTTTCCATATCATACTTAGCTAATCAAAAGCTTTACAAGTAAATTAAACCTATCTGATCTTGTTCAATTCACTGTATGTGCGTAATTGTACCACCATGGATTTAAATCCTAGCCCTACTACTAACTAGCATGGGACCTTGAATGAGTTACTCAACATCAAGTTTTCTTACCTGTAAAATGAGGGTAAAATACTTAACCCATGGCTTTCTTATGAGATTAAATGAATTAATGTACATAAAGTACTTAGCACATTGCCTATCACAAATAAGTATGCAATAAATATTATCTATTATTATTAATGTACAATTAAGACAGTTACTTTGCAGACTATAATTTGTTAAGCATTTATTATAGTGCTCTGTACTTTTTCTTTTTCTTTTTATTTTTCTTTTTTTTTTTTACCTTTTCACTGATTTTATGTCAGGGTATTCTATCCTTATTAGTGCTCTGTACTTTTCAAAACTAAGGATGACCTTGGTTTTAAGATTAAGGCTTCAATAACACCCTTTATCTATCTAGAGAGATATTAGATAGATAGGTAGATAGATAGGTAGATAGATAGATAGATAGATAGATAGATAGATAGATAGATAGATAGATAGACAGACAGACAGACAGACACATAGATATATCAAAGGAGGAAAAATCTAAAATATATGTTTGTATTATATAGAGAGAGATTTGTATTATATATATTTAACGTATTACTACCCTGTTTATTTATAACTGAAAAATATCTAAACTAGAACAAATTAAATGAAAATATAAATGGGTTCCACTTAATATTCACAGTGGAATCTACAATTTTTATTAAATTTGCATTAATCGTATTTGTTATTTACTGGTAAAACATGCTTAAGTACATAACATGAAAATCCAATGCCCCAAAACTTAACCTTTGCTCTTCCTATTTTCTGTGCTTAATATTGCAGTTCAAATAATGTTAAATTTAAAACAATGATTTTGAAGACTGCAATAAGACTGCAACAGGAAAATAGAAATGAAAAAAAAACCAGAATTGATTAGATAAAACTATATGAGGACACTTGTATGGCCTTTTTAAATATGAAGACAAGAATTTTGGAAGACATTCCTGATCTTTAATTTGTATTATAGGTACCTTATTATATATTCGCATCTTTAAAAAGTCACTAATCTGAAAGCAAAGGATCTGTTTCTTTTATCTACAACTCCCCCTCTTCCAATTGCCCCCTGAAAAAGAAGCACCAAATGTGAGCACTTAACTCAAAAAATAGACTCTCATGATAATAAGATTATTATGGTATGCATTTTTCACACTTTATCCTTTGTGCCCTAATAACAGTGGTAAGATAAGACATTTTAAAAGTGAATAGCACTTAGTTTGAAGTTTAAACTATCATGTTAAAAAAAAAAAGTCATTTCCTTAAACAGGAAATGTATTAATAATGGCACAAAAGACAGTAGAAGTCAATCTATAGAGTACAATGTTTCCTTTCAAAGAGAAAATAATATCCTTATTCTCAAAGGGTAGTAATTCTTTAACATAGTTATTTTATAAAAATACAGAAGTGGGAGAAATCTTGGCAACCTCATATTTGCATATATTTTGTTCAGCTCTGATCATGTGATTTAACTAAAGATTTAAATTGAAACTATCTGAAATTTAAAATTGCAACAATATTCTCTAGTTCTCACCAGTCAAATAAGTTCTATTTGCTTTATATATTTTTTACACCAACATTTTCAAAACTATCATATTTTTTGCAATTGATTCATTCTGTTAAGCGTCATATCCCAGAAAGCTCTGCAAAGAATGACTTATTAAAGTATATTCTTACAGACTCTTAAAGTTTTTAGATTTATGAATAGCTAAGAGGGATGTGTGGGGGGAGAGAGAGGTTAAGCCCTCTTGTGTGTTGACCAGCTATTGGTCATTCAAAGGCATTGTCAAATCTATCCTTAAATACGATAAACTAGATTGTGTCTCTTCACTTCATAAAATCCATCAAAACACATCAGAATTAATGAGTTTGGGTCAAATATTCCAAACTCTTTTTCCAAAGTAACTAACAGATTTCCTAGAGCCAATGGATGCTAGCTAGTATAGAGACTCTCTTGGGGGATTGAGTCAGTTCATCAAATCAGCATGTTCATGAGGAAATGGTTATATGAAGATTGTAAACCCAATTGAAGCCCCTTATCTTCCAGACTCAGGATATGAGCTGATCTCTGGCAACAAACAGTTCTTTACTTTCAAAAACTAACCTTCTATATAGAACACTTCTAAGTCTCTAAAACTGTTGCTTTACTTGTGAATCAGCATCTTTATGATCTAAGATATAGATTACTCACTGGAAAATAACTTTTTGCTAAAAACTGGTTTGAGGCATGATTTAGAAATGTTTATTCTTTGCTCATTTTTCTGATCAAAGACCATCAGTTCTGGCTTGGTAACAGAAATAGCAAAGATAGAATTTTATTTTTCCATAAAGCTTGCATAAAGGTCGCATAGATACAGCAACATGAAAAGGCACATCATTTTTATGTGAATTACCTAAAAATCTTTTAACCAAAAGCCAAGGAAGAGAAAATATGGTTACACCAAACCTACCTATCTAATATACTTGGATTCATTCGAGTTGAATGGGGAAGCAGGAGAATCATTCCATTAAGTTGATTTAGTAAAAACCTAGAAATATGCACCTAAGTACAGCATGGGTATAAGGATGACTCACTCTTCCACTGTTTCTTGAACTGTTTCATGGGCAAAGATGCCTGTTACTTTGTCTGGTGCGATTTGAGGAAAATTTAAGGAATCCGGAAGTCTTCATCTATTCAAAAAAAAAAAAATAAACACACACATTTTGCTGTCCCAAAACATCTTCCTTATTAACGTGTGATATTTCACCATTCTATGAAAGTAAATAAAAGAGTAAGTCTATATATTCCAAGGGGACAGAGGCCATAACTGATAGAAATGTGAATTTCTATCCCCAGGACAAGAACAGTGCCTGGCACAGAGCCTGATCAATAAATTGTTGAATTAACACATTTCCTGATATTTTATGCAAAGGAGGATTTTTAAATGCTATTTGTTGCTTTTTTCTTATCAAATTTCTTCCTAGTCCATAAATGCTAGAACTCAAAGTATTGAAAAGCTAAGAAAGGGGGAACTTTGAGGGGACAAAGTACGTTTATTCTTTTGGAATAATGGAGATGAGGGGCAATTCCTGACTTGTAGCCATTTTTTTGTCCAGCCTAGCTACATTCTAATACATGAGGAGAAGAGAATAGATGTTTTTTTTCCTAACACATGAATTTGGTTACTTAATAATGGAGTACATTCTTTATCATCAAAATTTTGCAACCCAAAAATCAATGGGCAGTAGTGTGCCCTTGTCTTTATGAGTTCCTACAAATCCTAATTCCAATCTTATTTAATTGAGCAGTTGGGGTGGGAGTGATGGATTAACCAACAAAAAATAATTCCAGCATGTAGATTTTTGCTACTCCCTCCCTATTATCAGATTTCTCAGTAACAATATTTATTATTGGAATGGAGCATTAATACACTTAAGAAGGGCAAATAACTGATGCTGGAAACATTTTAATCTTTATGAAAAAAAAACCTTACACGAATAGATTTTTTCCCCCTAGGAACCTATGAGTCTGTGTTAATTTGCACAGTTTGTAACCTAAAGTCTGAAGAAGACATTGGAATAAGTCATATGGAGAGCTGTGTACTGTAGAATTGTGCCAACTATTAGATTACTTTTTAAAGGGGGAAGATATATGTCTGGTTTCATTTCAACACTTGAAAAAAAAGGCAGTAGGTTATGTTAAATTCAGGAAGGAAAATAGTTAAAGTTGCATCTTTGTTAACAATTTGGAAGCATCTATTGTATTACTTCTGTAATGTTATTGAGCTAGTTTTATTAAGGCAAATTTATAGCGATGTTAGAAATTAATATCACTCTTATTTCCTCCACTGCCTGACTTTATTGAATGCCATGGGGCATATTAATCAGTAAAGCCAAGTAGTGCATGAAATAAAAGTATAAATTAACCTGTAACATGAATGTAAAAGGGGCTTAATAAAATAGAAATAAATAACACTTTAATGATAATCAACCTGCCCTGTCTGAGCCAAGCAAAAATTGTGATAATGCCAAACACAGGGTCT
This sequence comes from Pteropus medius, assembly GCF_902729225.1. NCBI lineage: Eukaryota > Metazoa > Chordata > Mammalia > Chiroptera > Pteropodidae > Pteropus > Pteropus medius. Next base: position 36,144,756 of record NW_024354875.1, read on the forward strand.
AAGAGTCCTATTTATTTGCATAAAGTTAGATAGAAGCAAGCACTGACATAATGGCCACATAAGCCAGAAAGGATGTGTTGCTCGAATGATGATACTATTGGTTCAACAGATAAACAAATGTACTGCATTAAAAGAGTTCAAACAATGAGCAGCTAACTATTCTATGTTCCTACTTTTTGTCAAGTGGTTTAGAAGAAAATGATTGCATTATTGGGTCCTCTCCCCTCCCCAATATATTCTGGTACTTTTAAAAGTACAATATATGGCTTTTAAATTTATTGATGTACGCTGTATTTTCTTCAAATTTTTTTAAATATTATATTTTATGAAAATTTTTTAAATATCTTTTCTGTCTGTAATTAGGACTCTCTTTTTTTCCCTGTTATTGTACCTTTTCTCTTTCTTTCTAAGTAAAATACAGTATTAATATCACTAATATCATATGTCTATAAATCATAAATATTTTTTAGGAAAAGACATTACTGAACACACTTACACATAACTGGATGACACTCTAATTTATTTCCCTCCACAAGTTGTTTTCTAGGAGTGTATAATTGAATCAACTATGGTACTACAATATAAGACATCTGCAAAATGAAAGTCAAAGATTAGTTAAAACAAGTAGCCATAGAATGATATTCTCAGCTCTTCACAGAAAAACTGAAACAGCCATAAATCTACACTTACACATGTAATCAAAAGGAGATCATGGGAGCAGAAAGAGAGGTTTGTAATATCTCTTATTTTTAGAAACATCTATTAGCCTCACCAGGTTGAGAGAAGAACAAAACAAAATAATACAATATCATTTTGAATAATAAAATGTGCTCCCCAAATGCAAGATGCTATTATTAATATTCATGGGAAGAAAATACAGCTCTACTCAGGCTTTTTCTTTTGGATTTCAGCATTGACTGTATTAATCAAGGAAGGCGATATAAAAAACACTTTAAATCATTCTAAAATTATGTGAACAGTGTGACTTTAAAGTATAACTTTCTTATTTTGCTTTCTAATGCTGATGCTAAATCAATTGAATTAAATCTTCACAGATCCTGTTCTCTGTCACCAAACTGAGCTCCCAGGAATAGTATTCCTGTTGTGTTTCCCTCTAAAATTCTCCCTGGCTCCCTCTGCCCCCAGAATAAAGCCCTAGATGCTTAGCTGCACATCAAAACTTCAGGCGGCCCCATACTTCCCTGTAGGCACCCAAGGTTACCATGTCTGGGTCTAACTGGGCCCCTTTCCAGCCCCACCTTTCCGTTTATGATCTTTCTGCCTGAAGAATCTCACTACCACTACATACTCCAACCCCGGCCCCCCTGCCATCCCTATAAAGATTTTTCCAACCTTCAAGTCACTGCTCAAATGCCGCTCCTCCCTAAAGTTTTCTGATCACTCTGAATTTGCATTTTTTATTTCAACGTGAGGGGAACCAGAAATGGAGATCCGTGTAATTATTGATCCATCATAGAATTTTATGTCTTATACTGTTTTGGCAAAAAATAAAATAAAATAAATTCTTTCTCAATTTTTAAAAAGCTGTATGTATTGTTACCAATATTCAATGTCCTTGGCAATGTGAAGCTGATGCTTAGTGTTAAGCTATTTCTTATGAAATCAAAATTTTACTCAATAGAAATTATTTAAATAAACAAAACCTTTCTTAGTGTAATTATGAAACCTCACATTGTAAGGTGACTTTTCTGATATTATGAGCAAAATCGCCAACGCAGAATAGAGTAGAATAATCTAGGATGGGCTACACCATGTAAAATGTATGCCAGAGACACTACAATGGCTTATTTAGAGGGCAAAAAGTCATTCAGATATTCTAAATTATTTTATGATGGTGAAATCCTACTGACCCAAAGACCTCATCAAGCATAAGAAAACAATATTAAAGGCCACTGGGCTTTCGCATTTTATGGACTTTAAAACTGAAAATTAAGTCTGGGTCATATTAAAATACCAAGTGATTATGGTGGGACTTCTCCTCACTATCACAATCTCAAAAATATGTCAGATGGTATATTTTAACATCTACATTTTATTTTAGAAAAAAAAAAAGTTGTAAGTGCCAGAGGACAGCCACAGAGATTACAGAAAGATTTTAGCTGATGCCATTTTTTTGTGTGTGAAATAACAAAATTCAGAACAAGTTTTTCCCCAGATTTAAAGACAGAGAGGAAAACTCTTACTGCCAAGTTCTTGCCTATCAATTATTCTTAGTCGTATCCTAATAATGTTATATAATTAAAGAATAAAAACTCACCCTCTTTGACTTAAAATTATAATGGTCTAGCACATGGTGATTATCTGAATTTCAAATATCTATGTTATAAATGTACATAGGGTGTAAACATCTTTGTCATAAATGTAAAACAACTATAGTAATTATTATTATTATAATCCAGCTAGAGAAATTGCAGAGCATAAAACAGTATGGGCTCCCCCTGCTGTTTCTACTGCTAAACTTAACTAACATTTCCGGTTGCCAGGGCTTGGTGCCCTGATTTGAAGGCCGATTCATAAACGAAGGGTAAACAAAACAAAATTAAAATGCCATTATGTCAATAAATCAGTGGGTCAAGGCGAAGAGGAGAAATGAGGTTGTCAATGCATTTAGTGTAATAAGTAAGCACGTATGTGAAGATGAGCATCGCCTGGAATTCCAAAAGCTACATTAATGAGCTACTGGGGAGCATTAAGACTGTCCTGCCGCTGCATTTAGATTAAGAAGTTTTCCAAGTTACATTTGCTGCGGAACTTTGTCAAATCCGAAAAATCATATAATGCCCATTGGCAACTTGGACACAGTGCCGTCATCTCAAATCTCTTCAAGTGCGACATGTAGACCAGCCCAAGCCCAACAGGGCACACTGGAGATAATTTTGGAGAAACCATAATGACATTGAACAGGAGGCTAGCTTAACATCTTGTCCAAGTGAGATCCCAGGCCTCCTCCATGATGGCTGCTTGGAGTTCTGCGGGCTAATGAGGGGAACCATCTGTAGTACTTTGCTGGCAGATGTGTCCCCTCACACTGTGCCAACGTCTCCTAATGGGGAAGTCTGCAGAGGGCTCCATATCACTCCATGAGGGAAGATTGTGCTATATAGCAACCGTATAATCTCGAGGCCAAACAAATATTTAAGTATTTGTATATATGCATTTTAGTATGCCTTGTTTTTTCAACTATCAGAAAGATGTGTATTTATTTGAAAGTCTGTTTTTATGGTGTAACATTCAGAGACACCCATGAGTAAAAATGATAGCCTACATTTATTTCTTTGGTAAAAATTTTATAGACTATTTCAAACGAAAGAAAGATCCAAATTGAGTGAACTGGTTATTTGCTGATATCACTATTTCAAAGTCATTAGAAAAATCTCCAAAAATATAGACACACACTCAGGTACGTTTTTCTTCCTTCCTTCAAATGTGTTCATTTTGCAATATAGAGTTCAATTTCTAATTTTATATTATAAAAAAATAATATGAAATTAAACTCAAATGAAAAAAGCTTAAAATCTTTATGAGTAAATTTCAAATTATGGTGAAATGACATTTCAAAGCATTTACTTGGCAGCATATGGGAAATTTTATAAGGATTATAGTAGGCATCAAAATATTTTAAAGCAACCATTAAACAGTTTTAAAGATAGACCTAATCACAAACGGCATTTAAAATAAGTACTTACATACTACAAAGCTGTTTTAAAAGAACATAAATAATTTTATATTGTTGTAATTCTCAAAATTTTATATCAATTCAACTGTCATTCAATTCAGTTTCAATTAATCTACTGTCAATGAAAAAGCCTTGTTAAAATTAATTTTCCTTGCCCCCCAAAATACTAATAATAATCCTTTTCAGGTCCTAATTTGAAATTCTTATTCAGTTATATAGGCTCAGCTTCTATCTCAAAAGAGAAATAGAAGAAACCAGATAAGACTGAAGATTTTTAAATATTTAACCAGGGCCTTATTACACACCAAAAGTTGCTAGATGCTTAAAACCAAAGAGAAAAACATCCAAACTTTAACTTGGTTTGTAACACGGGTTGGTACATTTTTAATGTGAAATACTCAGCTTTTAGCAAAAGTGTAAAATACCCTTCAAATAGTAGTTTATGTAAATCTCACACAGCAGTGCCATGACCAGCTATTTTATCATCTAATGTTTCACACAGAGATTTTAAATGTATTTAAAATACAACTCTGTTATAGCAGAGTAACATAAATTAGACTGCCAGGTAAAATTGACAATTCTTCCTGCCTGAAATCTCCACTTAAATTAGATCGACCTTCCAAAAATATTATTATAAGAAATTTCCATTCAGATTACCCTTTTTCTCTATAACTAACATAGGTATAGATATACATGAATGACATTTAAAAAGAAAAGTTCTTCTTTATAAGCTTCAGCTTGTTTTCATAATAAATTCCACTTTGAATATCAGTACTAATAATTAATTTTAGGAATAAGTAAGAGAGTTATAAACAGCTCCCACTATTTAATGAAAGAAATATCTCAACTTCTGATCTTATTTATTAGCATTTGAAGTCCCTCCACAAGCCTAGTGAGATCAATTATGGCATAATTACATGAGAAAAACGGCCTGCCAAAAATTCTTTGTTCTTAAAATAAATACTGTATGTTTTCAGTTTTCCTGTAAATCATTATAACCTATTTCAATCTGAGGATAAATTAGACTTCAAGCCTAAATTTATTTCATGCATCCCAAATAAAATGTTTGCTGCCTGAATTTATATATATTTTGTTTTCATAGTGCACCCACTACAAATATCATCTTAAGAGGTTTCTGCTTTATTAACCATTTGAGAGTTATTCATCTTAGAATTGTACCAATGAGAAGGTAGCAGAGCCTGTTCACAGTAGAAATATTTGCTACTTAAAAATGAACACAAATTTAGACTTACAACATGTCTGTCCTCAGTGCTGTGTTTGTGGTGAGATTCCATAGTTATTACATGTCCTAAGTATATAGTCAAATACATCTACAAATGAAAAACAAAAAGCTAAACATTCCCTGGCAAAAGACTGAGCTGCTCCATCAACATGGCAGGAATATTTCAAATAAATGATCTCTTCTCAAATCCTTTGAAAGAACGATTGCGTTTGTCTGGCCTTTCCTCTCCCCGCCCCTGCCCACCATTTTTCTCTGCTTTCATCTATAATCCCATCTGCCCCTCTCTTGTCACACTGCAATGATCCCCCATTATATTAAGGGGGGAAAAACGGGGAAGGATGAGGGCTAAGGAGAGGCAACAAGATGACAGACGCCTTCTCGGATTTGAGAGCGACAGCGCGGCTCTCGTGTCCTACCACTAGCTGGCGCCAGAGCTCTAAAGATGCAGTGATATATCGCGTCTTAGCTCGCTAATTAACAAAGCTGTTTTCAAACTGCGGTTATCGGAGGAAAACATGAAATAATTTTAACTATGAACATGTAGTAAAGCAGCAGCACAGAGTTTGCCATTCCGATTAAAATACCTCCATTTTATGCCTCCGAGCTTTTGTCTTCAAAAAAATAAAGAAATGAAACATTAAAGAATTCGTGAAGGTTTTTTTTTTTTTTTAATCTAGATAATAAATTGACGGGAAGTCTTCTTTTCCTCCACAAACTATTTACTATACATATAAAACTGTAAAATTTTCCGATTATATAATGCTCTGTTAACCTAAATAAAGTGTCTTTTTTATTATACCTTTAGTCTAATACGGAAATGTCTGACACATCAGGGTCACACACAGAAAGCGACTTTACTGCCTTAGCTCCTAATTCACTCTTATACCCTCTTTCACTGAAACTAGCTTCAGCTTTCCACTCTTGGCATACATGCTCCCAGAAACCCCTGCTGTCCTTGCCTCTTCTTGTACAAGCAGAACACTGACCTTCCAGATACTTCCATGGCTACAGAGCTGTGGGATGGAGCTGGCCAGCCATCTAAATGCACATAATTCCTCATTTAGGGAAAGATGGCCTCTAGACAAAAGAACTGAAAACAGTGCGTTTGGATCACGACATAAATTATCATTATTCAAGTAAGATATGCTGAAATTTCGAACTGGACAGAACAAAATCGTATGCGAAAAATTCAAAGTCATGCTGCCATGGAAAATATTCTTTTTCATTTGGGAAAATTTCATATATGTAGTACATTTTTACAATTAGAAAAAAGACACCGATTATTTTGTCAAGAGAGGGTGAATTCAGACAAAACTACAGGGAAATACCGTCATGTTATAAAGAAATACTTCATAGTTTGACTTGTGAACATTTTAATGGCTGGCAATAATCATTCAAAGTACGTGGCCTATTACACTCCCCCATCTCCTCAGGGACAGTGGTGCTGAGCTGCTTGGGAGAAGAGTATAAAGGGACCGACTGGTTTCTCTGAGCTTTCCTCTAGCTTTCATGGGCAGAAAAATGTCAAGCTTTCCTTCCCTCACCCTTACCCTAATTCCTCAAAGAAAAGAATGATAAGCTTTATCTTGAGCGAACTTGCCTTACCCTACTTTACAAATGAGATAAATGTTTTCTGTACTTACGAGCCAGTCTCTCTATGAGCCAAATGTGTACATGTCGTGCCTCTAAGGACTGCGGTTCTAAATCCTTTACTGAGCTGAGTTTTCCCTTAGGATTAGGGAATCATTGTCCTTTAGTGTCCAAATACAGCCCCAGAAATAAATCAGGAGAGTGTGGTCTGTAATATCTGTTGATGTTTGTTTTGATGCTTCAGTTTTCCACCTGAAATCTTTATAAACCCTTATCTAATGAAACCCAGGTGACTTTGATGTAGGAGAAGGGAACATTCAGAAGGTGAAAATGAAATTTGAGGGACATGTCAAAATTTGTGCACAGCGAGCACATCGGAGTTCAGTGTGTCTGCCATGTAAGCGAGGGTCAGATTTAATCCTTTGCTATTGGTTGTAATTTTGCTGGGCTTTTCCAGGAGACATAATGACAGAGAAACTACATTACCATGATTTGGAATGCCCGGCTCTTCATGCTTACTACAGTTATCTTTTGTTACTTAGTGGCCTTGACCCATAGATGGACTGCATCAGTTGCAAATGAAACCAGCAGGTCCATCTCCAAAGCCTAGTGCAGGCCTGAGTCCTATACGGTTTAATTCATATTCCACTCAACATGCCCGTTTTATTTCCAGTGGAAATTGCTCATTTAATTGCACTGTAAGTTTTATGGGGTATGCCCCAGGCTGCGTTCTTTATTCTAGGCATTTCAGTATTTATGGGCAGAGCTATACCCAAAATTTCAAACATAAAGTAAAACCAGCAAAATATGCTCTCCTCTGGTTCCATAAATACTTTTCACCAGTTTCATTATTTTTTCCAATGAAATTAAATGAGTATATTAAATCTATAACATAGACTATTGCTTGGTGTCTCCAGAGCTGCTTTTGTCCTTCATATTCACATCTGATACAGCTGTGCTTTCCTACTTAAGAATAAGACTGCCAAAGAGCAAGCGTGGTCCATTCTGTGTGTGGGCTAGCTCTCCAGCAACAAAAAAGAAAGACTTCTACAGAATTTTTATCTATGAAACTAACGTGATTTTTAAAAAAAACTTAATAAACTGCCTGCTTCTAGGTGACACCTACACACAGTAAATAAACACTAGATTACAGATCTAATGCATGTGTTGCAGAATGGGGTTGGTTTAAAGAAATAAATATCTATGTCAGCCTCTGTCACAGATGGTTTCTGTGTTTGGGGGCAAGGGCAGACAGACATGATTTTACCTACAGTAGGTCAGAATACATTCCTAAAACTACTCAAATGCTAATAAGATTCTATTGTGTTTTACTAAACCTATAATTGCTTCTATCTACTACTGTTATCCCACTACGAAATATATGAAAGCATATTTCCAGGGAATCTGGAGATTTAGACAATCGTTTCCAATGTACTAGATCTTAATGATTCAGGGATGACTGCAAACGAGATGGGGGATGGGGTGGGGAACGGAGGCTAGGAATCTTAAGAAAGATGTGGCTTCTTCCTTCCCTGAAAAACCCCTGGCAGTACACGACCCCTGCAAATCCTGTAGAGTATGGGGGAGACACTCAGCAGCAACCCTTCATATGGGACTCGGTTTAAACCTACTGATCACAGTACTGATGTGATCATTCCTGTTATTGGTTGGTATTCAGTGAAGCTGCAAGTCGCTGAAAACCCAAAATAACAGCGGCTTAAACAGATAGAAACTGCAGTAGTCATTAGGGCAGTTCGCATATGCTGGCTCTCTTTCCTTTTGGGCACATGGGAAAACCATACTTCCCTACGGCCTTTAAGATTAGGCATGGTGATGTGACTTGCTTTAGCCAACAAAGTGACATATGTGTCATTTTCAGTGGAAGTTTTAAGAGTATACATTTTACTACATCCCCTTCGCCTGTTTCTGAAATAGTGGAAGCTCTGGTTGAGACGGAACGCTTCAGCCTGGGTCTCTGGGTACCAGGATTGAACAGAGTCCGCCTGCTGGCCAACAATGGACAAGTGGTGTGATCAAGAAGTAAACTTCCGTGGTGGTATGCCACAGTAAATTTCCTTCTCACATAAAAGTCTAGGTAGGAGGGCCAGAACTGGGACAGTGACCCATGGTTTTGGGGATCCATACTCCTCTGTTTTGCTGTTCTGGTATGTATTGCCATGTGGTCATGTTCTAGGATCCCCAGCAGCATGGAGCTCCCAGAAGTGGTCTCCCTTCCACTTAGATTGCCCCTCGCAGAATTTGGTTACATGGCTACACTTGGAAATGTAAGGGAAAGGGAATGGATGAAGATTAGATGAGGCTCAGCCAAAATCTCTGGACTGTTCCACTATGTAAGGGGAGATAGGTTACTGCCACTCTCTCTGGTCGGGGGAGTGAAGCCCTATTATCTCAAAACTCCTCTTGTAAACAGAAGCTGGTGATAGGGCTTCACTCCCCCCGCCACCACCACTTTTTGTAAAAATACAGAATTAGACTATCAATCAATGTGGATGATGAGAGATAGAGGCCACCTGATTTTATTTGTTATCGGAGAGGGACCTTTTTCTTCCCCAGCATCTTTTTTGGCGAGAAATTCTGAGATGACAGTCCTCATTATAACTGTCAACAAGATTTGAGAAGACACTGTTTGTATTAATTCCATGCACTTGCTCATCCGACTACTTTTAAAGAAACACTACGAAAATTAGATTTATATTATCTGATATGATATCTCATTAAGAGTCCCAGAAATACAAGATACAGGGCTATGAGTTTGGCTACACATTCATTGTTTCTTACAAAGATCAGAACTAAAGAAAAATCAATCACTGTGATCAATTCTAACTTTGGGGGCTTGTTTTCCCATTGTGTCTGAGCTGAAGATGGTAGCAAGAATTAGTGCCGTCATCTTTAAATGTACACAACACAGTTGATCCACTTCCCAAGATAGTCATTGAACAGACTTGGTGAAACTGGTCACAGTAGAATTGTCATTGCAAAAAGAACTTTGTTCTTTTAGCAATATACTCAATTCAAAGCAAAGTGAAAAGCTTTTTTGTCTGTTTTAGTTTCACATCTAAGTTCATTTTCAGTCACCACTTCTTGTGTAGAAATATTTTTTTTCATTTTTTTATCGTCAAATGTGTTTCTTAAGCATTTTTTATGAATATAACACATAGGCCGGGAAGGAACATTACCCACAAAATACTGATGTTCCAAGATGTGGGGAGAAGGCAGACCAGCGGGCGGGCGTATAACAATTTTTGTACCAAATTAACCATCAAAATGCAAATCAGAAAAGGACCTGAGGAAGGCAGCAGGACAGTGTCACGCTGTTCTTTCTTTCTCCTTTCATTGACTGTGCTTCTTTTCCTGCTTCCTTACTTTATTTACACAGTGGGAAATCTATTGTCCATTCCTAGGGTTCAAGCCTGCCTGGATTTGTTTGTCAAACTGGTTGAGCAGGCCTAGCAGAAGCCCGAGGGGCCTCTGGCAATGGACTTCAATTGGGTCTGCTACTTAAATTCAAACACATCCAGACAAGTCTGGCAAATTAGTAGGAGGTAGAGCAAGGGGGGTATGTGTGAGATGCAGAAAAGTCTCCCAACAAAAACTCATTCTCGGGGAAGAGAGAGAGCCTTATTTGCTTGACACAAGGACTGATTTATTTTCTCCTCTCAATTCTTTTTTTTTTTTTAATTGAGGTATAATCGGCATACAATATATTAGTTTTATGTGTACAACAAAAGGATTTGATATTTGTTTATATTATGAAATGGTCACTATAATAAGTCTAGTTAATATCCATCACCATACATAGTTACAGAATTTTTTTTCTTGTGATAAAAACTTTTAAGATTTTCTCTTATGTGGTGTCACATGGATACTAGATTTATCAGGGTAATCAGTTTGTAAGTTATATGTGTCTAATCACTATGTTATACACCTGAAACTAATAATATTTTATGTCAACGGTAATTGATTACTTTTTTATCCTTTTATTTTTATTTTTTTAATTGAAAAAAAGATTTACTCTCAGCAACTTTCAAATATACAACACAGTATTGTTAATTATAGTCACCATTCTATACATTACATCCCCATGACTTATTTATTTTATAGCTAGAAGTTTGTACCTTTTGTCTCCCTTCACCCATTCTGCCCACCTCCTTACCCCCAGCCACGGGCAACCACCAATAATGCTAACCTCTGTATATTGGTGTAATTTTAGTATAGGTGCTGCCAAAGCAAGCATTCAGAATAATTCTTATGATTGTTTTTGTTTTTCAGCCTAGGAAATTGAGACCTGGGGTCATAATCTGTGTACCTAAAGGGATCACCACTGTTAGAGGTTTAAGCAGGATTTGCTATCAGATCAAAAAACAAGACTGAAGGGTATCTTCATGTACATTAGAGAAAGATGCCTTGCATCAGAGCCTGGCCAGGGGAGAGGCCGGGGCAGGTAACCAGGTTCAAAACCAGACAGCCACACATTGAGGCCCTGACTGGAATGAGGTTCATGCTATTAAATCAAGATGCCCAAAAGTACCCAACTCTTGCATCAGCCCAGCAACCTCTCCTCCCCATAGATCCTGGGAAATGGGACATCAAAGAACTATACTCCTAAAATCCCAGTGCAGAGCTCAATGTTAAATAGGCCAAGCACATGGTTTAGGCTTAACTTGAAATGAGTTCTCTCCCTCACCTTAAGCCCAACCCACATCTTGGCATCTTCCATCCCTCAAGCCAGCTAGCCTCATGGGATAAGAGACCAAAGTAAAAAATAGCCCAAATAGTGACCTGAAATCTGATCTAACAGAGCTTGAGAAAAGAACAGCAAGAGTTGGGGCAGAGACCTAAGGAGAGTGATCTAATGCTTAAATCACCAACACTCTATGATACCAGTGGTTGATTTTAGTCTCAAAGTGCAATTTTAGGGAGCCACTACAGCAAGCTGGTGAGGAAAAAAAATTAGGCCTCCAAAAGTTATGCGGAATAAATCAATACAGTATTGCAATACCATAACCCAAAAGGAACAAGAATGTTAACAAGAACTTAAAGAAATATTAACACTGCTCCTTGGCACATAAAATGTAGAAGAGTGGCATTTTTCTGGAACACATCCATTTCTGTAATTAACTAATCTAAGGGAGGCCAAATTTACTAAACTCCAAGTTCACAACCAAAGGTTTTTCTTTCTTTTGATATATCTTAAAACATTTTAAGTACTTTAAACCATCATTTTATGTAGATTTTTTAGAAAGAGAATGGTATGCATTGTAACTGCTATCGTTTTAGTAAATAATAAAATTAATGCCATCTCAAAACAAACAGTGACATAAACAATAAAATGATTCACAGTTCTTCAAATAGTAATATTCACCATGTATTTTACTCAGAAAGGAAGAAACTATCCAACTGAGGCGTGGTTTTCAAACTTCTTTTGGTCCAAAAAACCTTTTTCAAAAGCTGTATTTTACATAGACATTCTCTATAAATACAGTAAAATCAGACCTGCTACAGGGGTTTGCTGGTAAATGTTTAACAAGGAGCTCTCCAAGAAAAACCGATTTGGAGGTTTACTACTTTCTATGCTGTAAGCGCTCCCACCCATGGCCACTGCTGAATGCAGACTTGGGAAGAGATGCACATAACCTGCTCTTAGGAGCACCCCACCTCTGAAACCTCTGCACCACCACCACCACCTTAATGCCCCGAGGGTACAGTTTGAAAACTCACAGTAAGATAACTTTGTTCAGGAAAATGTTTTGGTGATTATCTCTAAGATTACAAAATCGCTGCTTACCAATACCGAGAAATCCTGTTTTCCTAGTCTTATCTCATGAGTCAGTGATAGAACTTTAAAAATACACAGTAGGGATTTAGTAACCGCCAACAGACAACTTCCCCCGACTCATTTAAATAAACTTTTGACCTTCATCCTATGACATTCCCAATAAATTATTTACTATATTTTTGTCTCAAATGTAACATGATACAGAATTCTAAAGAAGGCACACAAATTCTTAAAATTTTGCTTTTAAAATTATAAAAGTCAGTGCACACAGATTTTATCTAACTCCCACTTTCCCTCCTTCTCCTTTCCCTTATCTCTTTCTCTCAAATTCTCTCATCTCCTTCTCCTACTCTCTCTTTTTACCTATCTCTCTCCAAAAGTTATAATAAATTTGGAGATATCTAGCCTGGTTGAACAAGGAATTTCTACAGAAGTGGAGAATGTTTCAGTCCTTTACCCGCCCAGCCTTAGAAATGAAGGATACACGCCTTTAGATTTGGGGCAGTGTAGGGACATGGCCAGACGCAAATTACCTTTCTGCTAGTATTTCTGTCTCTGAAAGCGCAGGGGGTCAGAACAGTCGGTTACAGTCATGTAACAGACAAATGTCCAGTTAGAGAATGCTTCCGGGAGCACAGTCGCCTATGGATAAAAGGATTAAAGGAGGAACTGATGATATTGCCACTTCTTAGCAATATTCATGTTCTCTCCCCTCTTTTTACGTGTTTGCTTTCTTGTTAGCAAATAATCATATCATTTTTCTCTTCTTTTCATGGCTCTCTCTAGCCATCTTTTTTTTTTTTTTTCCATAATATTGCTGGATTATACTATCAGGAGACAAGAAACATTTCCTCATACATGCTAGGACTCCACAGTGAAATCCTTGCAGTTCTCTCCTCAGCCGATCAAGTCAACCAAACAAAAGAAGGAGCTGGGAGGAGTCCACAGAGTTAAATAAAGAAGGGAGCCCTAGAAGGCCGTCCTTCCCAGCCTGTGGCAGCTGAGCGGCTGAGCCAGTTCATGGATTCCACACACATTTATGGAGCCATTACTATGTGCTAGGCCTTGCTAAGTGCAGAGGCTCTAGAAATCTGTTCTGCTATCCAAGAGCCCCAGTTTGCTCTTATTTTATGTTTTTGTTGTTTATTTTTGTAGGGGCAGGGAATTTGGTAGTCTTTTTTTCATCGCAGGCAATATTTAATTACCTTGCATATACCACACAGAGACTTGTCTGAGACTCTAAGCAAAGGTCCACCAAAGTAACCCTGCCCTCTGACTAGAAGGGAGTGAGGGGTAGTGTCTTGGAAAAGGAAGGTAGGAGAGGGAGGCAGATATGTCCTCTGGATTAAGCTAGACATATTGAAGACGGGGAAAGTAGCTTGTGAAGGGCTAAAGACTTTCAGGAAAAAAACTGTAAGAGATCTAGAATGTACTAATTTAGGGTAAAAAAAATCCAGCAAGGAGCAAGGGTAGGAGAGGACAGAAAGAGAACACATGCTAATGGGAAGCTCACCACAGAGAAACTGATCATAGGGTGAACTTTCACAACCAGGAAATATCAGAAAGCTATTCCAACATTGGTGTTGTAACATCCTTTTATGTTTTCGTTATCACCACTCATTTTTCTATCATAAAAAAAAAAAAAATCAATATGTGAAAGAACATGTCTTGCATTATCGGTATCTGTGTAAATATTTTAAATGACATTTTGAGGCCTCCAAAGATATAAGTGATTCAAAAATTGCTTCTCTCAAAAACACAAATTCTAAATTAACCAAAGCAAATTCTGAGTAATCACAGAGGTTTACTAAACTTTAGAAGAAACTTCTAAATGTTCTTCTGATGTCTCATTACCTGCACCTTCTGCTCCTTTGTCTCCTGCTTATCCTCACCCCCAAACCCCCGCCCTGAATTCCCTTTTCACAACAATGAACCTGAGGCTCCATTAGACCCTACTGCTCTTACCACCCCATTTAAAGTTAAACTGTCAGTTGGACCTGGTCTAGAATGACAACCCATTATTTTCTGTACTCCATGGACTGAAGCTGAGCTCCATGCCATAACTAAAGATTTCTTCAATCGTATAGAGGAGTCCGTTGGTTTTGCTAAAGAGTGTCTGCTCCCTATCCATCCATATGAGCTAAGGTTCTCTGACTCCTATCAGCTTATCTACATGCTTGTAGGAGAAGGACATGCTAGAGAATGGCTAAGCAAGGTAGGATGGCAAAACCTTAAGGGAGACTTTTCCAGGTCAAGAATGAGAAGCCATGAATGAAGCCTCAAAGCTGGCTCACCGGCTTCATGAAAAGATACGTCTGCTTCAGGACCTCCTAACGATCAATTGCCCTTTTTCTTTTCTGTCCATAAAAGAGAGGAAAATGTCTTAGGTGTCTACCCGATGACATGGAAGCCAACACAGGCCCATTGGATACTGTCGATCTGGTGGCCAAAGTTCTCACTCCCTGTAGGAGAGCGATTGCGGCCACTGCCAGTGTACTCACATGTAGAAGAGATGGTAATGGGCTCTCCACTGACTCTTTATGTGCCTCATCCAGTGGAAGCCTTACTTAACTCTTATACTCAGCACATCTCTGCTAGCAGACTAACTTCTTACAAAGTTCTTTTACTGTCTTCATCTAATGTGACTCTTGATCACTATAATACTCTGAACCCTGCTACTCTCCTCCCTCATTGTCCTCTGACAAAAGCCCTCACGACTGTCTGACATTAACAGACCAACTACTAATTCTTCAAGTTAATTTACAGGAAACACCTCTTGAAAATGCTGAGTTAGTTTGGATTACTGATGGTATTTACTTGAAAGATGAAACAGGCCACTATCAAGTAGGCTCTGCAATTCTCTCTCTGAATGAAACCATAAAGGCCAGTCTAATGCCTCAGGCAACTTCTGCTCAACAAGCAGAGCTCTATGCATTAATTCAAGCATGCAGTTTGGCCAAAGGTAAAATGGCTACCATGTGGACTGATAGCAGGTAAGCCTTTGTTGTTCCCAGGACTTTGGTATGCTCTGGAAACAGAGAGGATTCTTGGCTTCTTCCAGACAAAAGATAAAAAACAATTCTTACGTTTTAGAACTCTTAGAGGCTATCCAATTATCTAAATCTTTAGTGATCATAAAAATCCCTGGACATTCGATGACAAACACAGAGGAAAATAGAGGTAATTGTTTGGCTGACACTGCTGCTAACTTAACAGCGTTAAAATAATCCCAGCCCCAATGGAAGCACCTATGCTACCGGCTGAAGCAATTGGGGATTTAAAAGATAACATATAGAAGCACAGCATTTAGCTGTTCGATAAAATAGAAAAAAAAAAAAATGTTTAGAATGAGGCTGTAAATTTGATCCTAAAAGAAACTTACAGGTAGGTCCAAACAACCAACTACTTCTTTCTGATTGTATACAACACTTATATGTTACAATATGTACATGAACTTAACTCACTAGAACACTGACAAAATAGTTTCACAGGAAAACAATACTATTGGAAGTCATCTCCAAAGATAGCTTCCCTGGCATACCATTAATGCCAAATCTGCCAAAAGCATAACCCTAGAAAGCCCATTCACACCTCCACGGGGCATTTTCCTTTGCTTTTTGGAGCCTTTGAGGTCTGGCAAGTGAACTTTATTCAGTTGCCCCTTCTCAAGGATACAAATATGTGTTAATGATGAATTGTGTGTTTTCTCATAGGGCAGAAGCATTCTCATGCCTCAGAGTCAAAGCCTCAGCAGTTAATAAAATACTCCTAGGAAAGATCTTCCCCACTTGGGGAATTCATTTCACAGGACAGATTATGCAATTTGAAAGATTTGGCCAATTTTGCAAGATTCCCATGGTGCTTTTCATCCCCAGTCCTCCAGTCTTATAGGATGAACTATTGGGTAATCAAAACTCAATAGGCAAACATGGTTCCCTAGTGTAGCGGTTAGCACATCTGCTTTACATGCAAAAGGTCCTGGGTTCATGCCCCAGTAGAGCCACAGTCCATTGTTTGTGGCCATGCCACCCTGAACAAGCCCTGTGTCTGATCTTGGAAGCTAAGCAGGGTCGGGCCTGGTTATTATTTGGATGGGAGACTACCTAGGAAGACCAGGTGCTGCAGGCATAAATAATAAATAAATAAATAAAAATAAATAAATTCAATAGGGAAAACTGAGTCAGTCTTATAAGTTGCCTTGGCCTAAGGCTCTTCTTCCCTTGGTATTATTAACCTAAGATCTATTCCCTTTAGATTGTCTCCTTTTGAAATTATTACCAGCAGACCTACGAGATTAGATCAAGGAATGTATGAACCTGCACTGGTGAAAGGTGACCTTATGATTTACTGTTCAAAACTTATAAGGGCCCACAAGACTAACTCATAGCTCACAGAGCAATCTTTCCATAACATGCTCCTGGGAGACGAAGATCTACAACATCATGGTCTCCACCTGGAGCTTACATTAGAAACACCCTCTCCATAAAGATGCCTTCCATTGAGAATACAGTCGATAATATTGTAATAGCTACATATGGTGTCAGATGCATACTAGACTTACCAGGGTGATCACTTTGTAAGTTATGTAAATGTCTAATCAATATGCTATGCACCTGAAACTAATATATTGTATGTCAACTGTAATAAAAAAAAATTTTTTTTTAAAGATGCCCCTCAGTCCCAATGGAAAGGGCCATATGAGGTATTACCCCTCTTCAGGCTTCCTCTTGATGTGCAGGAATCCCACTAAATTGCCCTACCCAGGCTTGTCATTCCAACATTATCCCTGATACTGTGACCTATAAGCTTTCACTCTTACCAAAACCTGATTGTATTGTTTCCTTAGGTTTAGAAAAGTTGAGGGTTTTGCTCCTTTCTTCTAATTTCCTTTCTTGCTTTTGCCCAAACCAGTCTCCAAAAGTAATGTCGATGATTGATCTGAACCTGAGACATTAAATTAGGCCAAGTTTACTGTTGAGCAAATTCACTGTGTTTAAAGGTCATGTTCCCTTCTTTTTTTCCCAAGACTAGAACAATTGGCAGCCTGATTCAGGTTCTCAGGCATCTCTCTCTTATTATGTTCTTTCATGTGGTCAATCAGATGATAATATCTCAAAGCAAGTTTGAGAACAGAACTGTCCACAACCTCAAGAGAATCTAATCTTCCTTGACTTTGATTAGACCCTTAACTAGTAGTCTCAGGGGGAAATACCTAAGGCAAAACAAATGCAAAAGTTAAAAAAAAAAAAAAAAGAGCTATCTTCGTTTAGGTCAGGAGTGAAGTAGTTTGTGGGAAACTGGATAAATACTAAAAAAATAATAATCTGAAGAATCATATTTTATGTTTTACCTAATAACAAGTCAAATATTCATAAAATTCTTTATCTGTAGAGAAGGCAGAAGAGGTGCCTGGTTAGTGCTGGAAATTTATCATGGGGATGGAGTGAAGAGGAAGCTCCTATATATATATAAAAATAATTTACTTAAAATTAAAATTTTAATTTTAATTAATAATAATAATTAAAATTTTTTTGGTTAATCTGAGAGATATGGGCTAGTGAACAGAGAGGATATTCTGTCACTAGAAGGTCTTGGTGAAGAAGGTACAGTAGGAAGGGGAGGGAGCTCTAGTTCTGCTACATAGAGCTCAGCTGAGAAACACTACCCGCTGAATATGCTATTGGCTCTTTCATGAATACGATTTTATTTTATGACTGTTGTGGAGATTTTAAAAAGATAAAGCAAAAGAGAAAAAGAATAAAAACGTAGAGTTTTAATTTGGACTTTGCCCACATTTAGCAATTAGACTTTGGTCAAATTACTCAACCCACAATGAAGAGACAAATTTTGACTGAGTAGAGAGGAAATGATAATAAATGGTTGGAAAGCATCCCATTACTAAATACCAATGTGATCAAGGTTCGGTAGTTTTTATTTTTGTTTTTTTATACGAAATGAAAATTAAATGTTTAATTTCTTAATTCTGAAAACAATATTTTCTCAGCAACATGATGCTAGCCAGAAGTTTCTGAGTCTTCCTGAGGCTGCCCATAGGCAACTATGCAGACAAACCCATATAAAGAAGGGTACTTCTAGAAATATCAAGTTGTAGTTCCTATCAAAAAGATTGGGTTTTTTTGTTTGTTTGTTTGTTTGTTTTTTTAAGTAAAATATTGAAACATGTTCCTTGGGCAGAATATCTTTTAGATGCCTCAGCCCTTGGGCAATCTTGCAGGACTGAGTTCTTAACCTGTGGAATCCGATGCTATCTAAGGGTAGATAGGGCGAGATTGATCTGAGTTGTAGTCCACCTGAGTTGTACTTTACATACTCTCAGGATTTTATTTTTTCTGATTCATATAGCTGCCTATGTTTTTAGCAATTTACTGTCCAAGAATTACTTACTGCTGTGAGAAATCTCCCTCCCACACTGGATTCGGGTACAGAAACTTTACATGTCCATTATGAAATATTTCTAGATCCTTAGAACCAACAATTATTTCCCCACCTCGCTGAGGCACAGGACTTTAATCTGGACCACACAACTCAGTACTTGCATGTCTTCCTGTCCTAACTATATTAGAAGGACAGAGGACAGATGTCTTAAGACCTTTTAGTGTTTCCAAAGCTTTGCATAGTGCTTGCACACATATTTGGTTCTCAATAAATTCTTGATTAATCAGGATACAGGGGAAGAGTCTTTGGAGTCTGAGGAAAAAGAGATGAAATTTATATCAAAACACTATAGTGTCTCTAAATTCATATCAAAACAATTATTTATTATCCATGCAATTTGAAGACATTGACATAAAATAGATCTTTAACAGTTATTCCTAAGACCACCTAAGTTGTACTTTACATACTCTCAGGATTTTATTTTTTCTGATTCATATAGCTGGCCTATGTTTTAGCAGTTTACTGGAAAACAGAGTCCGAAGGAGATTGAATGCTCTTGCTTTATGTTGTAGGTGTAAACCCCAGACAGTGAGAGGGAGGAGAAGCAGGAAGGAATGGGAAGCAATGCACAGGTAGGCTGTATCAAAAAACTTGCCATGGGGTAGTCAGTCAATGAAAGGGAGGGAGGAAGATGATAATTGATCTGCCACACTCTATTTGATCTTATTTCTAGTAATCAGAGTTCATCCCGTGTGTAGTTAATGCCCCGGCCCTTTGCATTGCATCATCCCGATCCTTTGACAGCCACTTGGGAAGCCAGATACCATGATCTTTAGTGTGATGTTTCATCCAAGTCTCAAAGGTAGGAGGAGCCAGAAACCTAATGGCTGGCACAGCAGCAGCCAGGAAGAACCAACATCCTGGACAAGCAACTCATCAGCCCCAGCAGCAGAACTACGTAGGCCCGTTATTCATTTTTGGGCTAAGACAAAGCAATCATTCCTGTGGGGGCAGAGAGAATCTGAGGAAGTGCATAAGATGTCTCTGACATAATGTAGCATAAGATTCAGAGGAGAAGACCATTTCCCATTTTCTCTGAGAATTCTTTCCCTGAAATCTCAAAGCGGCATAATATATTCATTATGGTAATCAAGAGGAATGCCCCAGCTTCCATTCTGTGTGCATAGAACAAGGATCTTTGCTCACTTCATTGGAATTACATTAGAATGTATCTGCGATAAAGATATTCCTTCTGCCAGCTATACGATCTAGGGGTGAGCAGTGGGAACTAGCTTCTCTATTTTCCATGTAATACCTGATACATAAATAATCTATGGGTTAAATCAAATGTATCCTATGAGAATTGTATAAATTTATCAGGGGACTCCACTGTTCAGCTTCCACAAGGAAATGGGCTACTGGCAAAATTGCTCCTTACACGAACCCTAAGAGAGAGCACCACACTTTAGCTTCCACACACAACCACTTTCCATTGTAGGCCTGCCCTCTTGGGGGATGGAGTAAGCCCACTTTAGTGACTTCCAGAAAAACAGGTAAAATTTGCAGAGCCCGAGGCAAGAATACAAATAGCCAGTGCCTGCCTGCAGGCTGCTCCCACCTTCTCTTTCCACCACCTGCTCAGACCTACCATAGGAGGGGCCTCTGGAGTATTCTTGTGGACACTCCAGCGCATTCATCTAAGGAGCCCATGGAATGATGCACCCTAGGGAGGAGAGATATAGAGAAAGAACACTGCAGGCTCTGCTGTGTGTGCTGGGCTGTTTGGGCAAGGAACTAGGGGATTCTAGGAAGTTGGAGCATGGTCTAGAAGCGGGGTTGTCCTATGAAAATCAAAAAGTGCATATCTTGCTGAAAGTAATTGAGGGCAGTGGACTGGCTTGCTCTGCTTAGGCCCGGAGCCCTTTCCACAAGTTTCTAGGGGGTGGTATCAGTACTGCTTGTTATCTGCAGATGACATCCTGGCATTTGAGGTGACTAGCTGCATATATTTCTTATGAGAGATCAAAGGCTTTGTTTACTGTGCAGTAATTTTTTGTTTTGTGATCCTATTATGTAATCTAGTCAAGGAATTGGTTATTGTCTTTCAATAGCTTATACTGCAGAGCTTATTTTGACAAAGAACTGCAGAAACGGAATAGTATGAAGATGTTAGGAATTATATAGTGAGAGATCACTAGGTGATGATTATAGCTTCAGTGTAAATTGTGTATTGCAAACTATTTTGTTTCTCTTGTGGATGAGGTGATAGGATTTGAGGATTTAGCCAATCTCCCAACCTAATTTCTCGGGGAGAGCCCTTAGAAATAATTCATTCCTCTGTCATGAAATGATATCAGACATTATTTTGATTACAATTTATGTCATTGCCCTGCAATCAGAGATTTATTGTATGTTGTGATAAAGTAGCTAGTGGACTATTTTATACCCCTTAACTCAATTGCATCTAATTAGGTGAGCAAAACATAATTAACATCTACATTTCACACAACTTTGGAAGGAAAAAAAATTTTTTACTAAAATCCAGTTCTGAGTCTTAAGAGACAAATTGCCCATTAATTGAGAGAATCAAATGGGAAAAGATTTGAAAGCCCAAAAATAAGCCTGTCAGGCTTAGGTTTATTTGAGGTCACCAGTATGGGTGCCCCACCTCGCTCTGCAACAGGAGCTATACTGACTCCATATGGAGAATTTTCACTACGAGACTGCTAATAAAAGAAGGAATTCAATATTATATCTTAATTTTTTTTTTATGGCATTTGACTCAAAGTGTACTTGGCAGGTCATGGGCTTTATTTCAGAAAATTAAAGCTTCTATGGAATGGCAGTTGCCTTCATCCTGCACATAGGCCCTGGGCTGCCTAAGCTATTGCTACTGCCACTGTTAGTGTGGCAGGGCCAGGAAGAAAGATAGGGATGAGTTGCTTTCAGAGTGCTATGTTTATCTCACACTATCTTTGTTTCGGGTCAGACCTATTATTCTCTTTCAGTCTTACTCTTATTAACCATATATTAGGCAAATGACTTAGCTTCTCTGACATATAGTGTCCTAGCTTCTAAAATGGAGATAATAAACCTATGTATGGCCAATAAAAGCATTAATTAAAACAATGTTTGCAAACACTTTTCGGCAACTAGTAGGCTCTTAATCAACGTACGTTTCCAGTCACCTTCTTCTACCTTTTAAATATAGGTGGAAAGGAGAAGCCATACTGTTTCTACCTTGTTATCTTTATTGCCCAGAAATTTAAGCTCACAGCACAGGAAACAGCACAGAATCTAATGGTGAAATTGACAGACAGCCAGGAATGGGGGAGATGGCTGCATCATTCTTACTGGATAATTAATGAAACAGGTTCTCAAAGGCATAGGCAAGAATTTCTTTCTAGATATCTATTTTTAAATTTTTTTACTATTTAGGAATTTTACTTTATGAACACTTTTTAGAAACAATCTTTGCTCCACACATTAAGGAATACTTTAATGACACCCTTGGACTTGGCTCATACTACCATGTTAAAAAAAAAACATATTAGCTAGAATGTGATATTCTTGGCAACTAAAAATAGCCTGGTGTCTGTCCTTTCCATTGCTACGCTGAAAGACTCCTTTCAGTTCTCCGAGGTGTGTGGTCACTAAACATGAACAAAACTTAAGTGTTTGACACAGAAGTAGCTTGAGGACTTCAGAATACATATTCCTTGTAGACAAGTTTGTGCCTTGTCCATCAGAGCACTCCAAATATTAATGAATATGTTATAAAAATAAGCCTTTTGTTATCAAATAGTATAAAGAATGTTAAAATTTTATCGTAAACCTTAAATAAGCTTTTCAGATTTGTCTGCAAAGAAAACCTCAAAATCAATGATATATTTAATGTCTATGTATATTTCACAAATATAGGAAGATTACCTAAAAGTTGGATTTCTTTACTATAAGAGAAATCATAAACATGGCCACCTTCTTTTTTCGTATCTGTGAATACTATGATTCAGGTAATATAAAACAAAGACAAAAAACTATCTTACGTAAACATTCAAGTCATAATTATGGTGTAAATAAATAAAGCTCCACTATAAAGATGAGGCCTCATTTGGGTTGCATTTATTCTCCAAAAAGTATTTCATTTTACTGAAGTCTCAGATTTTTCTTATTGCTTGTTGCTATCTCACTAGAATATTATATCAATAATTATAAGAATAAAATATGGCATAAGTTAATGGGGGAGTTGAACTAGATCATTTCTAATATTTCCTCGAGGTCTAATATTCTAAATTTTATTATAACAAAATTTCATAAATAACATAAAGAGAGGAGCATAACATTATTATAGAAACAATGAACTAATTAAAACACCTGAGGTGTAGAATCCTTTCTGTAAACTGATCTGGCAATTCTTTTTTGATGGGTTTGAATATACATGGAACTTCATTATCATGAGAGGAATTAAAGTGGTCCCTAAGAGAGTAAGCAACACACCCATGGTCACATGTCAACCCAGTGTGAATTTGTTAAAATTATCAAATATCAAGAGAAAAATCTTTAAATAACCTTATTAGATTTTATTTGTCTATCTTAGTCAGTTTAGGCTGAACAACAAAGATTTATTTGTTACAGTTCTGGAGACTGGAAAGTCTAAGATACAGACAGATTTGGTGTCTGGCGAGGACCCTCTTCCTGGGCTGCAGATGGCAGCCTTCTTGCTGTATCCTCACATGGCAGAGAGAATGATATCATATCTCTTGTGACTCTTCTTACAAGGGCACTAATAATTCCATTCATGAGGTCCTACCCTCATGACTTAATTACCTCCCAAAGGCCCCACCTCCAGTACCAACATATTGGAAATTAGAGCTTGAAAATACTAATCAGGGGTGGGGGACACAAACACTCAGTCTCTTTTGTTAATGTGAGCTGTTTGCTAAATAGCATTCTTGAGAAATACGTGAATTTAAAAATACAGTGACAGGAAGTTGTGGCTTTGCATCACTCACTTTCTTTGTCTGTGCTTTAATTTGTTCTTCTGTAAAAATGTGGAATTGAACTAAATGACCTGTAAAATCCCTTCCAGCTCTAAAATTACCACCATGAGGGTTCGATACTTTGGGAAGGTCTAAATATTTTCAAAAGTTTTGGTTTATCAAATATCTCTCTAGCTGATATAAGGCTAAAATTAGAAATTTGGTGTTTACATTCATTTGAATAAAAATAAAATAAAGAAGAAAAAGACGTACATAGAAACAAGTACACAGTATAAAAAAGTCATAGTCTATACCCTTTAACACTGTTTTACCTTTCAGTAAATAGCAATCTTCATTGAAGAAGAGTCAGTTTTCTACATTTTAGAAACTTAACTCAGATTAACTATCTCATACAGTTCTAACTGTAGCAGTGACACCAGTATGAGACCAGTTTGTCTTTATTACTTATTATAAGGTCTAGACTAAAAATTTCAAAATTGAGAAATCAAGGTCATTTTTAGGCAAAAGAAGAAAAAACTCAAAATTATTTCAAATTGGGGACTGGAAATTTGTGACAATTCTCTCTCAGATACATAGAATCAGTGTTTTGAACATGTTGGCACATTTTGAGGTACTTAATGCTAAATGATTTTTATGAGGCTGCTTGAGTCCTTGCTTAAGTGTATTTGAAACTTCCTTTATGCCTCCCCCAAAACACTTTTATTGCTCTTTATTGTTATTTAATAACAATACTGTCTGCTTTTTAAATTGTCTTATAAATAGTAATAGTGCTTAAGATAAATCCAAATTTAAAATAATATTAATGAAGTAATATATACATTTTATTTCCATAACTCATAAAACTGCTTTAAATCTAAATCACTGCAAATTAGAACATTCATAATTATTCTTTCATATGGTTCATTGCATATTAGAATGTTTATAATTATTAATATCATATGATATTATCTGATTTAAGGGACTTTTCACCAAGACATAATTAAGCTGCTGAAAAAAGTATAGTAGAAATATAATTACAGGGAGATAATTAAAATAATAAAAATTGGAGAAATCTAAGATATAAACTGAAAAAATTAACCTGGCTTTACTAGTATATCTAATAGTGTTTAAAATATTGTAACTACAACTTTACAAGAGCATGATAGTATTTGGACTGAACAGAATTCACAGATGATATTGTAAGTTTGAAGTAAACACAGAACATATGCTAGCTAGCATACTCTGTGAATAAGCTATAAGATACAACAAGACCAGAGATGTATTATCATTATAAATCCAACATGGTTAGTCCTACCAAATGGAGATTTGTATCTTGCAAAAAAAGTGGGGGGAGGACATTCAGGGTTCTCTGTCCCTATAACTCTTTATAGTGTTTCTACTATTATATCAGGTTTTTACTAGTAGTCCTGCTTTGTTCTCTTATGTGTACTCCCAACCACAATCTGAATTGCACTTTGTTTTGTACTTTCAGGTTTATGATTGTCATAATTGCTGCAAGGGACTAATCGAAAGCATAGATCTGTCACATAAAGAGTAGAATGACATTGTTTGGATTTCATATCGCTCAACTGTAAGAATAACTCACTAACTCAGCCTTCACACCTTTGTGTCTGTCAGTTCCTATAGATTTAGGGTTATTTGTATTTTATGAATTGATAACATAACTGAAAGCATATTTATTCATCCACTAACTTTTGAAAGTATGGGTTATCACCATCTACATAAACATCTACAAAGAATCAATAAACACCTATTTTCTGAGCCCAAGTAGACTTCTTAGAGTTCAATTTTCTTTCCGTCATTTCTCCATTTTGTTCTATGAGTCATAATAATAATAATGCATAATAGCTAACTTTTTTGAGTTTTTCTATATGTCACATTTTATTTAATTAATTTAATCATTTTAATAATCTTATAAAAACCTTGTTAAAAACCCAAACAGGACCACAGGTAAGAAATCTGCCATAATAGGAGAGACACTGTACAGTGCTGTAGAGTCAAAATAGATAGAATCCCAAATGTCTTTTTTTTTTTTGTAAGGTACAGGCAAACAATCTCCATTTGGTAGGACCAACCATATTAAATTTTACAATGGTAATAAATGTCTGGTTTTGTTTATATCTTGTAGGAGTGATTATGTAACTTGTCCCAAGTTACAGAGGTACCAAGAAGTAGTACTGGGGTTCAAATCTGGACAGTCCAGGTCCAAATACTTGCTGTAAACCACTATACTATGTGGTCTCTGTGCCCATAAATTGAAGGCCGAAGCAAAGTCCCCTCTGAAACTGAAGGCATCAGAGCTAGGCACATCCCAAAGTGTATACCCTCACCTGCTGCTACTCACTGGAGCTAGACATCGCAGTAGGCCAAGGTTGAGGTCTCATATTAGAGGTTCTCATTAAGGCCTTTCCTATTCCCCTCAGACCTACCTCCAAGCTCTTCAGGCAGCATGATGAAGAAATATACCCATCAGGCTCCCTTCCCTCTTAGAACATATTTTCTGAAGAAAGAAGCCATTCCGCATAAAGTAGTTTGTAGCAAAGACAGGACGGGACCAGTCTTAGCTAAAATTAAACATTTTTTTTTTGTTGTTACTTTCTCAGCTAGCAAAACCCATTTCCTAGCTTCTTGATGTACCCAGAACTAACCTGCTTTTGACACTCAATACCCTCACACTGGGTTGCCTTTGGGCCGCCCAGAGCTCCCTATTACCCTGTTATGAGCTTTTCACTCAGTATTGCCCTCCATCTTGAAGTCTCATTCTTCAAACTATCTCTTTTTCTGCAGCAGAAAATGCTAGTTATTTCCTCCATATCTGTATGTCCCTTCTTCCTTAATGAAAGAGCTTCCATTTTCTGGCTCCATTATAGTTTGTTAGGGCTGTGTAACTAAGTTTTGCCCAATAGGATATGAACATAGATTTTGTGTGCAATTTATAGCAAATGTCCTTAAAGAAAGGTGTTGTATCTTTCTTTCCCTCACTTTGTCCTGCCTGCTGGACAAAATTTAGATTTAATTTCTGGAATTATAGGAGTCTAAGTCTCTAAGTCTCACGGAATGCCATGGCAGACTTGGACTGACAAGCTCATGAACTAAAAAGACTTCTAGAATATGATAGAGAAACAAGCTTCTACCTTGTTTATTATTATCAGAAGTAATTTGTTACTTGCAGAAAAACTTAACCTAACTATTCCCCCTCTTTCTGTTATTGAGCAGCAGGACTTGTGGCTTTGCTAATATAAACAGAAGAGTATCCTCTCTATAATACAGAACTTTATGAGCTGGTCCCTCTTGATTCAGCCAGTGACTATTAAAGAAATTTGGAAAAACCCTCTCTTAAAAACTCAGCTTGTAAGGCCACTGACATGCATAGTAGTACTATTTTACTTTCAGAAACTATCATATAGCTTTCTCTTTTTGCATCTTTTCCACCTCAAATCCTAATTTTTCCTTTCTACCAGCTAGATCAACACCTCTGCCAACTAGAGCACTGTACTCTGAGAAAAGCAAAAGAGAGCATCATAATAATGGTTTTTGAATATTATCCTGTTAAGTTACCTGAAGGAAAATATCTAAGTCTTGTTCTTTTGCATTCCTTAAGCCACTTCCCATCCACATAGCCACCAAAGTTCATCTTCTAAAAATGAGACAAATTCATAGACATGGAAAGTAGATTAGAGGTTATCAGGGTTGGGGGGAGGGGAAACGGGGAGTTATTGCTTAGTGAATACAGTTTCTGTTTTCAGTAACAGAAAAATTTTGCAGATAGCTGTGATGGCTATGCAACATTGTAAGTATAATTAATGTCACTGAATTGTACACTTAAATGGATAAAATGGTGTATTTTGTGATCTATGTATGTCTTACCACAATAAAAATAATAAAATAAAATGTCAGAAAAATATGTCTATTAAGGGAGTAGAGAGAAAGATGCCTACCCCTAAAATCTTATAATAATGTGTCTCTTCCTTTACCAACTTGTTTGTATTGTTTTCTAATTTTTATGTACACTTTTGGAAATTAAAGAATGTGACTAAGATATGCTACAATGATAACGAGCATATTTTATTTGCTTGGCTGAATAATAGTAAATAAAAGCACTTTTTTTAGTACATGATTTTCCCTATTTACATTTAATGATGTAGGGGCAGGAGAATCAACTTCTTAGCAGCTCATGCCAAGATTCCTTTTACTGAGAAACTTTATTTCAGCTAAGTTCTGAGGTGAAGGGGAACCTGAGCTGGGGATGGACACTACTTCAGCTACTCCACAGAACAATGGAGGGCCTACCTGAATCACATTTAAGCCTGTCAAACCTACATCCTTGATTAGCTTACAAATTATCTGTCCTAGGATTGTGTATAACTTTACATAGTGTATGAGGTTAGCAGAATCTCCTTCAGGAAAGACTTAATTAAATCAAGAACCCCCACAGCTCCTTGTTAGGAAATATGAAGTATAAAAGAAAAAAGTCCTTGATGGGAAGCAAAATGATACTATCTCCTAGGATATTAACTAAGGTAATGACAGTAGAAGGATCAGATGAACCAGAAGAAAGGAAAATACAAGGAAATTATAATCAGCAAATAAAGCAAAAAGTGTTCTAAAATCTAAGTGGGGATCTAAATAAATAGAATGAAAAGAAGTTGTGGGATTACTGAAACACCTGGCAATCTTAAGATTCTTTTCCATTTTTAAGCCTTCACAAAGTAGTATTTAAGTTCCTATATTAACTATGTCTTGAGCATTACTATATTCATAGCAACATGTAAACATTTGTCCTTGCTTCTACAAGAGAGGAGATTTCATAACTGCCGCTCAGGATAATTTATTCTTCTCTACCTTCTACATGTTCACAACCATATAGTGATAAAATGATAGTCAAGGCCAGAGATAGGTAGCAGAAAAGGAAGTAACTACTATGGTATGACTTGCTGAAAGAGCCTCTGTCCAAAATCAATTCCTCCCCTGATCTGACTCAGTGACTCAAGTCCCCACCCTTTGAAATCGTTTGCTTTGTGTTAAGGTATTACTGTCACAAGAAATTTTAACAGATAACTCTCACATAACCCAAAGCTGTGGGATTTATGTGTCAATGTGAATTCAGAAAGCCGTGAAAGAACAAGGCACAGGACAACTAAATTATTGTGTGTGGAGGGCCCCATGAGTCTGTTCTTTCTCAGTGTCTCAGAAGTCTCATATCACTACATATGTTAACACGCTTTCCTCCTTTAATATCCCATATTGCTACTGATGAGTATTTCCCTTTAATTATAATTAATTATACTTGGGTCAGAGTTATCTTCACTCTTCCCACACATAAAAGCAGGCAGTTCTTAATTTACAAACAAGCAAAATATTCATATAATAATTTTAGCTTCCTGCTGCCCATAAATTATTAAAAACAGGGGAGCTTTTGGTGAATCTGGGGCTCAAACATGAAGGAAGGGAAGATTCTCCAGGTCAAGATGAGCCTAGGAGAGCTGATTCCAAGGACAATCTCACCGGTCTCCCTATATAAAAGCCACTCTTTCCCCCCTTTACCCCTAAATCTCTTTTGCATATTGCCTAAAATTCCACCTTTCCACCTTATAGAGTTTGTTTTGATTAATAAAATTCAAATATACCTGAAAGAGAATTTGGACACCCTCTTTAAGACTCATAAGGGCATGACAAAAAGGCCATAGAAGTCAAATTGGGGCAATTTAAATACCAAAAGGAATAATAGCTGCAATTAATTATAAAACATTTAATAAATAAAATATTCAATACATTTTTTAAAACATGGTAATGTGATCACATAAGAGAATGCAAGCTATAAAGTATTAGAGGGAAAGTGTCATAAGGTTGGCAATGCGTTTCCATACAGATACATAAAGAAAGAATATATGGCAAATTATTATCAATTGTTGAGTTTAGTCGATGGGTATAAAGGTGTACAATTCTCTCAATTTTTCTTTCTTATCGAAATCATCTATAATTTTTTTAAAAATGGGAGAAAAGTAGCCCAGAGAGAATTAAATGTCTGTCAGCCAATACAGATGTTAGTCTCATTTTTTTCAATCAGATTATTTTCTTTCTAACAGTAGCTGAAACCAACTGTACTTTAAACAACCCCAACACTAAAATTCTTTTTCTTCACAGTTTTACATTTTATACTATTTCCATTCAGTGTGTACTCTGACCTTGCTCAGTTGCACAGAAGCCAGGTGCTGCATGATATTAAAATTAAAGCAAAAGTATACCAAAATTAGGGTGATTGGGGTAGTGGTGGTTGCTGGTGATGAACTGAGGTTGAGAAATGAAGATAAAACTTAGGACTGGCCAGTAATATCTACCAAGATACCACAGTAAAAACTGCCAAATCTAAGTTGTTACATAGAGCACCCCAGTTATATGGAAGTAGTCCTGAACTGAGGAGCCTGTCCACTAAAATTAAGTCCATCCCCTTTCTAGGCTCCCATCTCTTTCCTCTTACTTCATCTATCTATCTCCTTCCTAATATTTGGGTCCCATTTCATGCTGAGATTGCTCTGGGACCCATTCAAAATTCTATCCCTTGCTTCCAGGACTGGAGCTGACAGTTCACCTTCAGCTTCTCCAGTCCTGAGCCCTTCCCATGTAGTACTATGTTGTAAGTAAACTTGTGGGTATTATCTCATTTAATCTTATCTCTTTTAACCCTTTAAAGAAAATACCATTATTTACACAGCTACTAAGTATCAGAAGCTGGCTCTGCTGACTCAAAAGTTCACCTTCAATCTTCTATCAAGGACCCAGTATCAAATTCCTTAAAAAGTCACTTTATTTTCTCTACATATTTTATCCCTAGCCATTAAGCTGTTTTCTCACTTCCCTATATTAATTGAAGATGTGGTATCCAATACAGTTTTCTTCTCTCCTCCAAGCCCTATTATCATCAGGGATAAGTCCAACGTCCTTGGCCTACTAGCCTAACACTCTGACTTCACGTTTCCCTGACCCTCTCACCCCCAGGAGGCATCATCTCCCCTCTACTTCAGCCACCCAATTCTATGAACTTTATCATCACAGGGGATTCTTCCTCTGACATCTTATGCTCATATATCCCACCAGACAACAATCTTTGATCCTTCTAGCTGTCTTGTCCAGTTATTTTTCAATATCTGATTGCTCAATTTTCTTTCAATCCACAGGGTCTTCACTTTTTTATCTAGTCTTCATGACCCATGACCTCAACCACTCTTATCAATACTCTCAACTCCATTGCTTCCCAAGGCCTCCTATCCAGTCCTACAATCCTGGACCAAACTGACTGGTTGACTTCTTTGTTCACACTCTCAGTCTACTGACACCATCTGGAAAAAATTACTCAGCTAAGGAAATTGAAGCCACCCCAGGTTTCTCGCCCTTAAACTGGGTTTCTGGAGGTCCTGATCAGTTCTTTCACAACAGCTTTTCAAAATTTCATCAGCTTCCACCATCCCTAACCATCTCAGCAGATAATTTTGTTTCCTACTCACTAGGGAGAACAGAGGCCATCAAGCATTGATGTCCTGAGACCCTACCAACAATCTTATTTGATACCATATTCATCCCTGAGTGAGATAACTGCCTCCCCAGTGAAGAGCTAATCTTTCTCTCTACTCCCAAGAGCCCTTCTGCTGATCTAGAGCCTTTCTACGATCTTACTTCATCCATCAATTTTCCTTTCTCTTGCATTTTCAAATGCTTCTACTCTGTTGGAAATAAACAGTTCTTAACTGGCCATTCCCCTTCTTACTCCCAGAGTTCAGCGTAGAAGGAGTAGACAGAAATGCCCATCTCCTAGACTTTCCCTGAAAGAGGCCTACTTGCTACTGCCTGAGGATCTAGCTTCCAATCAGCCTGCATCTAGGTGCTGACTCAGAGTCTCCCTTTTACTGACTTGTCTTGGCACATCCTCAGCCACTAGGAATAAAGAAGGCTATTTGGACAATCACGAAGGTTTGAAAGAGCATGGACAGGGCTAAACAATAAGGTTCATCTCCTATAGGAGACCACTACTTCAAGAATCTTTCTTATTCTTATTCCTTGTTCTCCCCATTATCCACAGTGTTCAATCCCTCATGTCCTTCAAGTCTTTGCTCAAACATCAACCTTCTCAATTAGGCCATCTTGGACCACCCAAATACATTTTCTCCTGCCTCCCCCAGAACTCTCTACCAACTTCTCCATTCTGCTCTGTTCCACAGTATTTATCACCTTGTAATATCTTATATTATTTTTTTAGTTAGTTTATTGTCTGCCTCTCTCATTTTGAATGTAAGCTCCTCCTCCATCCTTCAAGGTTCTTTCATCTGGTTTAATAGTTAAATCTACATGAGATGGATTAATAAGAGAAAATAACCAGATTTAATTACATACGTATGTATGGGAATCCCACATACATGAGAGAGTCAGAGACCCCACAAACACGAAAGGTTCAGAGACAGAAAGGGAAAATGAGGTATACACGGCATTTTGAGATAAGGATGAGGTAAAATAACTTGGGGCTTCAGAGAAGAGAAAGGTCATTGCAGGAAAATAAAAAGAGCAGATGTTCATAATTACTAGTTTGCCCTGTCACATAGAAAGGTTCAAAAGGTTATCTGATAATCTCTTATTATGATAAGGCCTCTAACTTAAATTCTTCTAGGTAGCTAACTGAGGCGGGAAGGGTACGGAAGTTTCTCTTGAGCCTTCAGGGTCTCGACTGACTTTAGCTCAAAATAATCCGTATACCACAGAGGTACTTTTTGAGGTGACCTGTTCTGAATCACTGCAGCAAAGACTTTGGCTTTTTTTTTTTTTTTCCCCTAGTGATGTATCCCTAGCACCCAAAATTTTGCCAGGCACATGGCTGGTGCTCAATAAATATTTGTTGAATAAATAAATGAATTAGTAAATAATAAGTCACTTGCCCAATCTCAAACCAATTACTGTAGGTAGAGGGATATAATGTTCTAATTGGCCAGGCCTCAGTCAAATGCTGCACCTGTGGTCAGGGATTGGATGAGCTCTCCCTGGAATCGCATGGTCTAAGAATGAGAAGTGGGTGGTCCCATAAGAAAATTAGAGTGCTATTACTAAAAGGGAACTAGATGGTAGGCGGGCAACATCACAGATATTCATCTCAAAAGATGTGACTAGAGAAGTACAGGGAAGTTGTTGTTAAAAAAAAACCAAAAACCACGAATACCAAGATTTTAGACTTTTCAAAGTCCAGTTGAGATCTACCTGAGAAACAGCAGTCATTGTGTATGACTCATCAGTACTTCTGGAATCAAATTACCTCTTCACCTTTTAAATTACCCAGGGAGTAATAAGTTCATTAAGGTGGAACCCCCATAATGTTATTGGTGTTCTTGAAGAAACACAAGAGCTAGCTAGTGTGAGCCCTCTCTCTGTCATGTAAGGACACAGCAAGATGGCCATCTGTAAATCAGAAAGAGGGCTCTCTCCAGCACATGACCATGCTAGCACCATGATAGACTTCCTAGTCTCCAGCACTGAGAGAAATGTTTTTAATTCACCCAGGGCGTGGTATTTTGTTGAAGCAGCCTGAACTGACTGAGACAGGAGGATTAATATTGAGAATGGGAAAATTAATTTGGCAGATAATTTTTTGTGACCTTGGAGAGAGTTTCCATAGCCTGGGGCAGGAACTAAATTATGAACACTTAAGAAATGAGTGGCTAATAAGGAAGTAGAGGTAAATCACAACATGGAAAATGAATCAATTGCTCAAAAGAGACTAAGAGCCTGCTCTAAACACTAGGTACCAGCGCCAGCTTTATGGAGTATGACCTTTGTAGTCACACAGGGCCCTGTGCTCAAAAAAGTCTTGGTGCGGCTTAATGCTCTGATGTTACTATCTTGAAATTCTTAATAAATTTTGAACAAGGGGCCCTGCATTTTCATTTTGCATGAGGACCACAAATTATGCAGTCGAACATGTAGGGCACTGAAAGGGACCCAAAATATTTCATTCCTCATTCATTCATTTATTTATTCAACAACAAATAAATGAATTGCCTACTACAAGCCAGGCACTCTAGTAGTCTCTGCAGACATGATGAAAAAGGTAGTCAACATGACAGATGTATGACAGAAAATCTTATAGGAAAAAGTTGTTACTTCAAAGAATATTAAAATATAAATACAGCTAGCTATGACATGACTTTCTATCTTGGTTCCATGTTGTATGGCCTATATAATCCTGGTAAATTTATTCAACTTCCTTAAACCCTAGTTTACTCAATACTCAACATAATCTAATTGGCTGTATTAAGTGATTCCTAAATCATGCAGCATCCTATCTAGCAACTGGAAAGGCCCTCCAAGGGGTTGTACAAAATGGAAGGTTTTTATAGGCAAGAGGGTGGGACTACGAAGTTAAGTGTGGATTATTTCAGGCTAGGATATCTTCCTTTAGGGAAAGGCAGGGGGTTTTATTAAGCAGATTACCTGACTACTGTGGATCAAGAAATTCCAGACTGATTGGTTTAAAACTCTAGTCTTGGAAGAGACTGCAACTGCAATTAGGTTAGGTATTACATCCAGGTTTGGTATCATGGGCTTTTTAGCCCAAACGACACCATTTTGGGCCCGTGGCTTTTCTTTTTAACATCTGAAAAATGACAATAATAGGACCTACTCCTAAGGTTGTTTGGGGAATTAAATGAGATCAGGAACATAAGGTGCTTAGAACAGTGGAAGATATGTGACTATGAAGAATTTCTGGCACTTGACATTGCCTAGTACATAGGTAAGAGTTCAATAAATGACTAGTTTGTTAAGTAGAGGTAAAAAGGAAATTACATACCAATCTGGATAGCTTGTTTTATGTGTATATATGAAGCAGATATGGCTATATACACACATTAAACATACTTAGGGAATTGAGTAGCCCCAGAAGAAAATGTAAAAGGATATATACTAAATTGGTAACTGTGGTCAAATCTATGCAATAGGATTTGAGGGGAGACACTTTTTGCTTTGTTTTGTTTTACTTTATATACTCTTTATTTAAAAAACCAAGATTTCAGAAAAATAAAGCTATTGGCATATTTAGAATACAGTGGCAGATATCAAAGCTTATAGACTATCACAATTTTTCCCTTCTAAGAATTACTATCCTCCTGTCCAGAATATTTTCATTCAATTTCCATTCTTCTAGTTCTGAATCTGCCATAATTTGTTATTAATCTTGGAAAAAATCAATTTCTTGATCTGCATTACAGATTCCTTATTCATAAAATGAAGCACACAATCCAGACAGTGCTTCCCAACTAGTGGGTTATGGCATACTGGTATCCTGAATGTGGGTGAAAAATTGACCCCTCTTTCAATGAGGTAGCTGAGAAGGGTCAGGGGCAGCCAGAGCCTCCTGATCCAGTACCTCTGGCAATGAGCAGCCTTGTTTAGAGCCCTGAGGCACTCTGGGGTGTATGCCAAAGATGCAGCAAGCACTATGGACAACAACCAACATACAATTCAGCTGTCTGTGCGTGGCCAAGGATGCTGGCCACATGGGCATCTATCTGCAAGGCACTCCACTGCCCAACATGGATCAGACATTCTGGTGTCAATGTACAAGTTTGTGATCCAGGTGCCCAAGGCGGACAGCACACAGATCCAGGGGAAACCTGTCAGGGAGTGAGAGAGGATGAGCTTGGACACAGTGGGGTTCCTGGTGGGCTCAGCTCTAGGCAATGCGCTTAATATTTGTCTTAACATGTAGTGGCTATTTCTATCTTTTTATGACAGTGCACTCTTTTAATGGCTCCCAGACTAACTTGACAATGCATGCATGTTCTGAAAGCTAGAATTTCATTGTGAAAACACTGATATAAAAATGTACTATTAGTTTGAAATTAATTTGCATTATCATATGAAATTGCAGCATTACATTTGTCAATAAAAGAGTTGTTATTCTTTAAATATAATTACAATTGTAAATTTTGAATGATAGTATAAAATGGTTTTAAATATTTTATCACCTACTTAAGTGATCACAGTCCCTCACTGATAGTTACTATTCAGAATCTGAGTTTATCATTAAAAAGTTGAGATTAGAAACTGCAAAAAGCCATTTCAACCATAAAACCTAATATCAAAATATATTCATAGGAACAAGTTCAAGCTTATCATTCAAATATGTGGAAAATTTTTATCTGAAAGTTTTATTCAAATTCAACATTTAATATCTTCTCTAATACACTGCATTTTATTATAATTATATAATTTAAAGAAAATGTTATGAATTTTTTAAACTGTCATTTAGATGTCTCCAAATGTTTGTGTAACCTAGTGTATTGTACAAAAATGATCTTTTTCTGTATGTGTTGATATGAAAGAAGTTGAGAGGCCCTGATATAATTATTTATAAAGCTATCTGCCACTCCATCCCTCCTTAGGACACTTGTCTTGCTTCCCAACCCATATTCTCTCTTTCTATATCAGTTTCAAAGAGCCAGGTCTATAATGATAGACAGCAGCTAAGTTTCAAGTTTGTGTCCAACGGAGTCAAGAACACAAGCAGAGATATTTATATGAGATACCACGTGGCCCCAGAACTGGGGGTACACTTAGACAAAAGCATAAGAAGTAGCTAATGTCTAAAACTACAGTCTGGATGAACTACACAACTCCAAGGGGAGGAATCCACATTTTACTGAAGAACAAAAGACCTGAATAAATGGACTGATATACTATGTTCCTGGATGGAAGTACTTAGTATCCCATTCCCTATCATTTATCAATTTAATATAAGAATTTAATACAATTCAAAGAAGAAAGAATAACAGAAGTTACTAATTAGAAGTAGCTTGGTTAGAAAACACCTGTACAAACATGTCCTAAAGTGAAGCCAAGTGATCAGTCTTCATGATCACCTTTGTAGTGTCTCACAGAGTACTTTGGTGTGAATACCATCTTCCTAAGGTCTTTAACTTTGCATTTTTCAATTTACTCAGAGTAGAAACAGAAATCATTATCCGTGACTATTTCATACTAATCAAACTCAGAAAGCCTTGATATGTTAACAAGACACTAAAGGTATAAATGTTCCTAACAGTCTCAAGTATTGTTATTGGCTATCAGGAGTACTTGATAAGCTGAATACACAACAGTTTGCTTGTGATTGGAGCAGCAGGAGGAGGCTAATTTGGAGAGTTAGTTCATTCAAGTTATATTAAAGCCTGGTGACTAGTTTCTGCCCTGGAACAGAGTACCTTTTGTTCATGTCTGCCAAATAAAATACCTGTTCTGCTTGGGCAATACTAGATAAACTTTAACAATTTTTTTTTTTGTATGTGCTCCTTTTTCCCAAGCTCTAAGCAGACCATTTGTGACCCTTTTCCCATTTGTTAATACAAACTTAAAAAAAAGCTATTTACAACATAATTAAATTTCTAATCTTTCCAAGGGAGGAGCTTCGATATGGGTTGCCACATTAAAATACAGGACATTTCTTAGTAGGATAGGGAGACTTGTCAGTGGTCACTTTCATCAGTACCTTTGTTTAACATGAGTCCAGAGATTAACGGCTGTCACGGAGAGATCACCTAATCTCACCCTATTTATGTTTTAAAAAACTAAAACTGGAGCTCAGTCAGGTCGAGATTTAAAATCATTTACTTAAGGCCAGAAAAGATTACATCTCTATTTTTTTTTTAACTCTTTAAGTGATCTCATTCATTATGCTTCAGAACACAATTAGAAACAAAGGTAAAAATCGCTCGCGAATAGGTAGCATACCTACTTTTTAAAGTTTTGTAAAGCATTCAAGTCCTTAAATTCCACCCGTGAGAAAAGTTGCTTCAGCTCTTTCCACAGTGACTAGGAAAGTGTTAGAAAATAGTGCCGACAGATTTGAGTTCAGTGAGTACCTAATGAATTGACCATGGCTAGTCCTGCCTCAGCTCGTTAGGGGTAAAATTTCAGTATGTCAGCGGCGTTGTGAGTGAGGCCTCTCCAAAGTGCCCATGATTCATAAATGGCGGTGTCGCAGGGATTTTAAGTACGGTCCCTCACAGTTGGCGTCGCAGTCACAAAAAATGGTCCTTGGCATTTGGAACCATGTGAGGAGGCGGCGAGGGGCCAAGAATTCTTTCTTGCGACTTTTAAGTACAAGAGAGAAAGTATGGTTTTATTCAGGGACCCGCAATGGAAAGAATTCGGAAATGGAGACTGAGAGGCCTACGTGGGGGAGGGGAAAGAAGCCTGAGAAGAAAGGGAAAGGCCTTTTTCTCCGGTGACGCGCGATCACGAGGCGTTCTCCCGACGTGGGCGCTCGCCATTGGACAAGCCAGAGCTGACGTCCCCTCAGCGGCCAGGGCGCGAACGGCAGCCAGGGCGGTGCCGCCCTGGAAGTTGGAGAGGCGCGCGCGCTCCCGCGGCCTGCCACGCCCCCGCTCTCCGCCCGCCAACCCGCTCCTCCAGTCCCTCTTCGCGCCCAATTGACCACGCCCCTTCCTAACTCGCCCCTCCTCCATCAGACCGGCGGCGCGCGGAAAGCGCGTCACGTGATGATTGGTCCCGCCTCTTCCTCTCGGTCCCATATTGCACTCGAGTTGGAAGAGGCGAGTCCGGTCTCAAAATGGAGGTAAAACCGCCGCCCGGTCGCCCCCAGCCCGACTCCGGCCGTCGCCGCCGCCGCCGGGGGGAGGAGGTATTAGGGGGAGAGTGGGGGGTTGATGGGTAGTGGCCGGCGTGGGGGGCCTGGCTCGGTGGGAGCGGGGAGGCCGGGTGGACGGGTCGGCCGTCCCGCGCTCTGCGTTGAGACGGGCGATGGGAGGGGGAGGGGAGCGGGCCTGGGAGGCCTCCTCCGGGCCTCTCGCTCTCCTCGCTTTCTCCTTCGGCTGCACAGGTGTCTCCTTGGAGGTGCGGCGTGGCTGAGGAGACCTCGGGAGGGGAGGTGGTCTGTCGGCCGCGCGGCTTCGGATCGAGTCCGAGAGCGGCATGGCGGGCCTGGGCGGGAGCGGTTGAGAAGAGGCGGTGGGGGAGGGGAGGGGACGAGCAGGCACATCCGGGCGAGCGAGCAGGCGGGCGGCGGCCACATTGACATTGATCCGCTGCCGCGTTACGAAATGGCGCATTGGCCCGCAATGGCCGCCGTCTCGCTCCGCCACCAGGAAAGAGCGCGGGGATTGGAAGGAAGAGGGAGGATGCGGCCCAGCAGAAAATGCTGCAAATGGCCTCTTAAGCTTGGGGCGCATTGCTTTTCCTGGAGTTCTGCCGTCGCGTTCTAGGCTTTACAGACATCTTTAAGGCGTAGAGAATTTAATTCTGTCTTGCTCTTTTATTCGCAGCATTCTGTTGAAAATAAGTTTTGAAAAAGTTTGCTGCTTTTTATTCCTGATGTTCTTGCTAAAGTACTTAAAATTATACATATTTTCGCGCCATTCTCACTAATATTTGAGTGTGGATGTAAAATAGAAACTGGAAAATTTTTTATCTCCATTTTTCTCATTTTCTGATTGGTCGGCTCTGGCTAGAGTTTCTTGGATTTTTGTTTTAGAGGACTGCAACCACATTTGAATTTTTCGTGTGCTTGAGAGAGAATTTTATATGGGTTATGGCTTTTTTTTTAAAGTCAGTATTGTATGTTGCTAATGAAATGCATTTAGCCAAGAACCGAACAGATGAGAGTAACTGAATTAATGCTTGAGGCTATTAATCATTTAACTTTTTTTCTCTAGCATGTGACAGTCTCTTCGTATTAAATGCCTTAACGTCGCCACTTTTAGAAATCACAGGAAGACCTTAAAATGTAAACGTGAGCCCCTTTAAGGACTGGATGAATGATATCCTAATGCATGTGTTAGTGGCAATTAATGTAATTTTTTAAAGAACTGATTTAAGTTGTAAAACAATTCAGTCCCGTTTAAAAAATCTCAATTTCTGTTTTATTGTGTTACATTCTTTTCAAGTAATATAAAGTATATACATATACACACACTTAAGTCCAATTTGTCCTTTTTGTGACCCCCCCCATAAAATATTGTATTAGGAAATTTTGTGCAATACAAATGCAGATAGGTAATTTTCATAGCACATAACCTGTAACAGATGGTACAGAAAGCTATCAAGTTTCGTGAGGGATTTTGTTATATTGGGGAAGGGGAGTGTTGGTGTGGCCATTTATTGAGGAATACCTGTTTTAACATGTTGATTTGCTTGAAACCGGTGAATTTCTCTAAATTTGCCCCTCAGAACTTATAAGTGATACCTCACAGTTTTGTAGTTTAAAATTAAATGCTTGTTGGCATGTAGACAGTAGAGAAGACATGGAAAACTGGCGTGGTTGAAAAGCACTACTTCTATAATTTTGGTTTCTTAGAAAATGGTTTCTCAGTTGCAACATCTGACATAATCTATTACCAGGTACTTTTGTAGTTTACAATTAAGGGGCTTTTGATTCTAGGATTCCCTTGGACTTCAATTTAGTTTGTGATGTTGGCCTTTGAGAGGCTGATTATAGATTTTCTTGGTAGTTTGGTTCCTTTACTGAGTTGATGTGTAATGTGTGTGATCCTGCTCCATTTTTTAATCGGACAAAGTGTTAATGGTACAGAATTTAACATTGAGCTTATTTGTAGCTGATTAAAGAAAGGCTTGTGGGTCTTCCTTAGCAATTCACCTAAAAGAAATAATTAAAATATATTGGTTTGTTTTCTCAGGGCCATGATCCGAAGGAACCAGAGCAGTTGAGAAAACTGTTTATTGGTGGTCTGAGCTTTGAAACTACAGATGATAGTTTAAGAGAACATTTTGAAAAATGGGGTACACTCACAGATTGTGTGGTAAGTTACTAAAGGAACAAAAAAAAGTTCTTAAGGGGTAAAGAATTTGTGGAGATGTCTCAGTGCTTTAAAATTTGTATTTTGTAGGTGATGAGAGACCCCCAAACAAAACGTTCCAGGGGGTTTGGTTTTGTGACATACTCTTGTGTTGAAGAGGTGGATGCAGCAATGTGTGCTCGACCACACAAGGTTGATGGGCGTGTAGTGGAACCAAAGAGAGCTGTGTCTAGAGAGGTATTTTAATAATACCATGTTACATAACGTAAAATTGTTGTAAAAATTTGTTCTTTTTACTTAACATAGTTTTTACTTGTAGGATTCGGTAAAGCCTGGAGCCCATCTAACAGTGAAGAAAATTTTCGTTGGTGGTATTAAAGAAGATACAGAAGAATATAATTTGAGAGACTACTTTGAAAAGTATGGCAAGATTGAAACCATAGAAGTTATGGAAGACAGGCAGAGTGGAAAAAAAAGAGGATTTGCTTTTGTAACTTTTGATGATCATGATACAGTTGATAAAATTGTTGGTAAGTAGTTTATCAGAACGTGAACGAGAAAGCAGAAATGACTTTTCTACACTAAATTTGCTAAATTTTTTATAATTTTACATTGTGCATAATAGCATATAAAGTATTTTGTTTAGTTTTCATAAAGTGACTAAACTTGTGTAAGCAGCATTGGCTCAAGAAATGTTAACATGAGAACATTTTCTAATCTCTCTCCAGAAGTCCCTGTCTTGATATTTTAATGAGTTATGTAGTGCTAAAGGATATAACATACATGTGCTTTTTCAACCATCAAGTAACTTTTGTTTGTTTGATTTAAAAAAATTTAGTTCAGAAATACCACACTATTAATGGGCATAATTGTGAAGTGAAAAAAGCCCTTTCTAAACAAGAAATGCAGTCTGCTGGATCACAAAGAGGTGAGTAGGACCATGTATTACTTACACAATAAATGTGAGTGGTATTTGTAAGAGTCTTAAAGATCTTCTTGCCTGTATTAAAGGTCGTGGTGGTGGATCTGGCAACTTTATGGGTCGTGGAGGAAACTTTGGAGGTGGTGGGGGTAACTTTGGCCGTGGTGGAAACTTTGGTGGAAGAGGTAGGATGGTTATCTTATTTTTAAGTACATGTCTACCTAAAATTTATTGGTAAGTGGAATGTACACTTTTAATTGATACCTTGCTTTTTCCTCAGGAGGCTATGGTGGTGGAGGTGGCAGCAGAGGTAGTTATGGAGGAGGTGATGGTGGATATAATGGATTTGGAGGTGATGGTAAGTTTTTAAAAAATTAATGTTTGATGTTTTGACTTTGTTTACTGTGCTTTATTGAAAATTAACTATTTGTTTTAAGTTTTTCTAGTTTTAGCCAGAATTTACAGTTTAATAAAGTGTGCTATATTAATAATGTAGAAGGCTAGATTTTTTTTTCTCTCTAAAGCTTTAATATTAGCTAGTTATTTTTAGCTAAGATTTGTTGTATTAGTAGCTGAGCTTGCTTTGTCGAAGAGACTGTTGATCATTTTCCTTAGCGAAATTTAAAAACATCAAAAAAAGTTTTTAGTATCAAGATATTTAATCTTAATCATTCATCTTAAATTGTTACTACCCAGACTCTTGGGGTTCTATTAATCAGGTGTTGCCAGGCTTTAGTGTTAAATCAACTAATTGGCTTATTTTCCAGTGTTTTAAATGTAACATAAACTAGAATTCAATAATTTGACCCTCATGTATTTTTTTGTGTGTGTGGCTCATTTTTTTTTTTTTTTTTTTTTTTTTTTAAGGTGGCAACTATGGCGGTGGTCCTGGTTATAGTAGTAGAGGAGGCTATGGTGGTGGTGGTGGTGGAGGACCAGGAGGATATGGAAACCAAGGTGGTGGATATGGTGGTGGAGGATATGATGGTTACAATGAAGGGGGAAATTTTGGCGGTAAGTTTTCACTTGTTTTAAATATTCATTATAGTTTTATTACAGATGTAAAGTATTAAAGTGGAATTTGGTCAGATTTCATGATGTATAAAATAAAATATTCAGTAGATAATTGACAATTTTCGCACGTTGCTGGTTATTTAGTAAGTTGGTAGAATGTATTCAACTATTTTAGTTTAAATGGGCATGTGTTCGTAATCTGTCAGAATTTTACTTAATCCTAGGCACTTTTAAGTTGGGAAACGGGAACTTTAACTTTAATGTACAGACAGACATGTTAAAATGAATGGGATGTCTAAGTGACAAAAGTACTTTGAGTCTGTCACATATATTGCAGACGGCAAGCAAATCTGCATCATTGCTCCATGGTACTATATAGAGTTTTGTTGTCAATAAGGTTTTTCTTAATTATCAATTTAGGATACTTTCTCTGTCATTGATTTCAAAGTTGTACTGCATCAGAATTTGTGAATCAAACTTTAACAATTTTAATAGTGTTAGTGGTATGGAGAGAACATGTGCTTAAAATGGTGGCATCAGGTATAAACAACATGGCAGCTATCTAGATACATATTCTTCAGACCATCTTCCAGTGTTTTTTCTTTTCCTACTCAAGCCTGAGGTCGCTGATGGACCTGTGTGTTCGTGGTGGAGTTTGGTAGTTCTGTAAAATATTTTTTCAAAGGGTTGCGCATATATATATATATATATATATATATATATATATATATATATATATATATGTATGTGTATATGTATATGTATATTATAATGTGTTGCCATGATTGTCAAAAGATAATAGGTACATATATTAGAAGAGGGATGTAATTGTACATATATTAGAAGAGGGATGTAACCATAAATGAAACCTTTGTCGTTTCAGGTAACTATGGTGGTGGTGGGAACTATAATGATTTTGGAAATTACAGTGGACAACAGCAATCAAATTACGGACCCATGAAGGGAGGGGGCAGTTTTGGTGGAAGAAGCTCGGGCAGTCCCTATGGTGGTAAATAATTTTTTTTAATCAAAAATTCATTATTGTCTTTTAAATTTAAAAACTCAGGTATATTTTTTTTAAAACTCTCTGCGTATGTTTCCAGGTGGTTATGGATCTGGTGGTGGAAGTGGTGGATATGGTAGCAGAAGGTTCTAAAAACTGAGAAAAGGGTAGGTATCTTTAAATTTTTATTATGATGATAAAGCATATGTGGAACTGTTCACTGAGTGTAATAATTTTTTTATCCTGTATTATTCAACAGGCTACAG
Source organism: Pteropus medius (assembly GCF_902729225.1). Classification (NCBI taxonomy): domain Eukaryota; kingdom Metazoa; phylum Chordata; class Mammalia; order Chiroptera; family Pteropodidae; genus Pteropus; species Pteropus medius. Next base: position 36,188,489 of record NW_024354875.1, read on the forward strand.
TTCTTAGCAGGAGAGAGAGCGAGGAGTTGTCAGGAAAGCTGCAGGTTACTTTGAGACAGTCGTCCCAAATGCATTAGAGGAACTGTAAAAATCTGCCACAGAAGGAACGATGATCCATAGTCAGAAAAGTTACTGCAGCTTAAACAGGAAACCCTTCTTGTTCAGGACTGTCATAGCCACAGTTTGCAAAAAGTGCAGCTATTGATTAATGCAATGTAGTGTCAATTAGATGTACATTCCTGAGGTCTTTTATCTGTTGTAGCTTTGTCTTTTTCTTTTTCTTTTCATTACATCAGGTATATTGCCCTGTAAATTGTGGTAGTGGTACCAGGAATAAAAAATTAAGGAATTTTTAACTTTTCAATATTTGTGTAGTTCAGTTTTTCTACATTTTAGTACAGAAACTTTAACAAAACGCAGTTTTGAAGGTGTTTCCTTGTGAGTTAACAAGTAAAGAAGATCATTGTTAATTAATATTTTGTATGAATTTTGCTAAAGTTAACTGTAAAGAAACACCTGCTGACTTGCAGTTAAGGGGAATCTATTCTCCCCATTTCCAAACCATGAAATAAATGGGCTCTGACATGTGGAGAGAATAGATACTTGTATGTTTGCAATGTGTGTTTTAGATAAATAGAATTGGGTATTTAAATTAGCATATTTGTGACTTTAATAGCGTTAAGATTTACCTTCAAATGAAAAATTTCAATTCCTATTTGGTTTTTGTGCATTTTCTTTCAAAATGTAATCATGATTTTAGTGTGTTAGCTTTGCTGAGAGTCCTAGCTGTGTTTGGAACATCTCCATTCTACATTCACCTTGGTCACATGTGAACTGCTGCCATAGTTTATTCGGGTGTAAAGAATGTCTACTGCCCTCTGTTTAAATTCTGGAAAGGGAGGGGTAGTGGATGTTTTCCCTTTCCTCCTACGTTAAAAATCATTCATAGAATCTTTTCAAAATACAGAACCACTAAGCCTGCTATATCTGAGCAAATTAGTGGCTACCTTTTTCCTCCCCCCTTTTTAAAGCACAAGAGGCCCATAGATCTTCAGTTTTTTTTCCTTGGTTTAATATATTTTTTTGATACAAGCTCTCAAAGCAAGAGAATAAAAATCATGCATTGTTGAACCCTTAACCGGCTGGCATGCTTTACTGTTTGTACCCTCTACATTGTATTGGATGAAACCAAGGGCAGTCTAGGTACAATTGTCCCAAATGACTTAATGCAGTAGACGTGTACCACTGTTGCTTAGTACAAGCTTCTCACTTCCCAAAGACCTGAATTCAAATTTGCGTAGTCTTGAGTTATTATTCAAAATCCCAAAGAACACACTGTTATTCCATGTGTATGCTTGAATCTAAATCATGTTGGTATGAGCTAATTTGTTTGGAAGACCCTGGTTGAGAATTTTAGATACTAAGGTCATATATATAAACCAATGTCAACTGTTTTGCGCCAGCCTACTGCTTACAATTTCATTTGAGCCCTAAGTATGTGCCCTGCTGTTATTTCTTTGGCAGTTGAACATTGACTTCGAGATTCTTATTTTTGTTTTAAGAAGTACTAAGCAAAACAAGCAATAAAAAGGGGAATGGGGCGTGCTAGTGTTTGCATTTGCTCTCTTGTTGCTCTAATTCTGTGCCTCTGTGCATTAATATTTGGATGCATGCAATGCCAGCATGGAAATCGGTCTTCACAGATACTGCAGTTTTCCAGAAAACACTCACAAACCAATAAATGTAACAGACAACACACCATTTGTTAATGGACATATGTGAATAAGCAGTGTAGACAATAGGAAAATACTAGAAAATGGTTAAGTCTTTAACAATTTCAAGTGTGGTTATACAAATGGACACTGTCAATGTTTATAACTTAAAGCTGGGTACCTGGTCAAAATGCTTGGGAAACATTTTATTAAAATTGAGCTAAATTGTCTCAAGTTCTTTTATTCATATAATAAAGGTTGAAGGAATGGGGGAGATTAACATTTCCTGTTTTTATGTTTGTGGAATTGTTTGACACAACCTTGACAGTATCCTTTAATGGCATATGAAGTTAATTGTACTGTTAACAATCTTTCTGTGTTCTGGAACTAGTTTAATAGTGAAATAATTTCAGTAAGTTGATGTTTGCAACCTATAAGCAGGTGAAATCTGTATGTGACCTGTTTATAAGTTGTATTAGCTTAGTTCTTGTGAACAGTGTGGAAAAGTAAGCCATGAGGAGAGCGATTTAACCAGCTTTAATGGACCTAAGATGTGCTTTTTAAGCACAGTGTGGATCAAAGGAGACTCACTAAGACAGGACTTCAGCAGCCTTTTGAGTATGGACAAGGCAGCAGCAAGAGCATCAACTACAGAGAAGTGAAGGCATAAGATACTATGGTGATAGTGAGCAACTTTCCAAAAGCTAGTTAAATCTGCTTATTACAACTGAAATATCGAAGAAAGTCTAGCAGGAAGGAGCTCTTCGCCTTTTGGAACATCAATGAGAGATAGTTGCCACAGTCACTAGGTCTAGCATTTAGACCTGCAAGGAAGGGCAATAAGCATTAGGTAAGGCTTGAATTTGAATTTTTTCACTAATTAAAGAGTAATTTTTTGTAAAGCAAGGTAAGAGTAATCTTTTTGATTTGCAGGTTGAATGAGAACCTACTTGCCTAAATGAGGAATGTCTTTCCTACCATCTTAAATACGAAGGTTTCTGGCTGGGTAAGGTTTGTAGCTCACAGTAAAACCTGCTGACACCATTTGTTTCCCTACAAATTTATATTACATATTTTAAAACTTAGATACATTAGTGAAATTGGTCAGAGGAACCACATCCAACACATTTTAAAGTTTTAAAAATTAACCTGCATTAACCATGAGTTCAGTCCTGAGTGAGATGTGGACTCATGTACACAATTTATTATTGGTGTCTTTAGGGTAAAAGTTAATTTTTGATGAGGAAGGGAGTAACCTCAAATTTTGTGAAGTTTTTATAATAAGCATGATCTAATTATAGCAGTGAAAAAGTATTAAGCTGTCAGTCCTCGTTCTAGGAAAAACACCTTGTAGTGAACTTTTTAAATTGCCAGATGATACATAAAAATGGTCTTTGTTCAAGTGGCCTCATATGTAAGATCAGGAGATTATTTGGACTAAGAATACCTTGGGGTTTTATTTTTTTGCGGAAGGGGGGGTCATTAAACCCATTAAGCAGAAGCAGGGGGGCCTAATTACATTAATGCTCCTTTTTAAGACAAATGAGATCCGGCACATTCAGAGTGGCATGGCCTTAGAATGCTCCTTTTTAAAAGACAGTTTTTCCCAAAGAATAAACTATTAGTTCACTTGCTGGTTTCATAAGGGCTATTGTTGCCCCTTTAAAAAGGGCTTGTTAAAAATTGAAATTTGATGTTAATTCACTTTTTTTTTTTAAAAGGCATTTGGTAGATAAATGCTTAAAACTAGTTTCTAAATTATAAATGACATTCTTATGTAAAGTTTGCCAGAGTTTAATTCTCTGAAAATGACTGGTTGGCTCTGTTTAAATCAGGACTGAATTTCTGCACATCACCAATAGAATGAAGTGTTGAACAAGATAATTGGCCTTTGGTAAATTTTCTTAACATGGGTTTAGTGAGGCAGATTTCCTAAAATAGGAAGCATTTTCCTTTTTTAAAGGCATCGTTCTTTCCAGTCCAACTCATTTCTTTTGGTAATAAAGTGATTTTATTTAAATGTAGTCCCACTGTCATTTCTGAAGAATATTCTCTTAAAGTCATGGTACCAGTAAATAAAAGGACGACATTCATAGGGAAGTAGCCAAGGCAAACAACTGATTTTGTCAAAGCAACTCAAGAGGTTATTGCTTGCTATACACTGTTTCTTCAAAAATCTTTTTTTTTTACATTCATGTTCTAAAGAAGAAAATTTGGTAATAAAGACCCATTAGTTCAGCAACCAATTGAAATAAGTTTGGTTTTCTGAGTTTCAGTATAGAAGTCAAACAATTTGAAACATTGCTAGTTAATGACAGTATCTCTTGGGGTTCCAGTAATTGATGTCACAAAGGGGATAAGCATGCTAATGTGCAGGGGTAATGTAAGGATTGTTAGCCTATATATAAGTATTCAAAATTTTAAGTTTCAAATGTTTTCTGACTTGAGGTGGCCTGTAATGGATTAAAATGTTTCATTTGTGGTATAATGAAATGTTTACAGAAAGATAACTTTTTCATTAAAATATTTTTAGAAATGTGTGTGTTGTTTTGTCACTTCACAATGTTCATGTAACTTAAATGCTATATATAGGTGACTATTACATACTTTACTAGTAATAAAATAACAGGAAACTTGGAATGAGCTCTTACATGTCAGTTGATTTAAAGAATGGATTCTATTCAATGGGAAATAGGCGTGGGAAGAAAATCTTAGAAAACGCAACTAAAAGGTTTCAGTCTTAAAGGACAATATATGAGATCTTGGGTGATAAGTGAGGAATCTTATTTGCGGTGTAGGTAAGGATAAGTGAAAATTGGGGAGAAGTATGAAAGCTTTCTAGATGTTAAAGGCATTGGTTGAATATTTTGGTGCTGTGAGGATGGGTTGGAAAAAGCTTTCATGAAATCAAGTAGTCAAAACTACAGTGCTGCAATTTGAATCAAGGGAAGAGTAATCTTGGTAGGTTTATGAGGCAGGGTTTTTGATCATTGTGATTTTGAAATTTTTTGTAACAAGTATTAGGATTTTTAGCATTAATAGTTAAAAACGTTAAGGTAAATTGTGAGTTGAAGCCTTGGGTATTTTTAGCTGTTAACAGGATTATAACATGCTTGTATTCAACACTGGTTTCAGAATGTGTGTGCAGTGGTTTCATATTCTGCAGCTTGTAATTCCAGTTTATTGAATCAGAATAACTCATGGCAAGAGTAGATTTCATTTCTACCAAAATAAATATATTTACTTAGAACAAAAATACATTGTTAAACTGCAAAATATTTAGGCAACAAGATAAATTGGACTTTTTCTTGTACTCATCATAGACCAGTTTTTCGAAGATCAGTGTTTTTTGCAAAAGTGGGATCCTGTCAGTATATTAGGTCAATATAACTTAGAATTAAATAGAAAGTACCAAAGGTTAGGAGAGAGTAAGGTAATAGTAAAATACACCATTTCTACCTATCACGTTTTCAAAGACAGGTAATGGCAAATGTGTGTTTACTATTCATGTGGGAGAGTTAAGTGGGCAGAGTCCTGAAAGCTAGGAAATAGGAATTTACCCTTACTGAACTATTAAAATTTAATAGTAATGGGAAGTTAACTACACGGGTGTTGACAGCGTTAAAATATTTTAAAAGGAAGTGGCTAAGTTACATTTATATAGCCATTAAAATTAATAGTTAACGGGCTTGTAGTCAGATGAAAATTCTACAAGTGTTAACTAGCTATATCTGAAAGTTAAAGGTAATTCATTATTAAAAATCAGTACATGCATTCTCATGTTGGGAAAACTTAACATCCTTTAAAATATGTTTACATCAAAAGAAGTGAATTTTCTATTTGTATTTAATATCAGTTTTTTCCATCCTTATTTAATAGGTACTAGAAAAAAATGCGTATCAGTAAAAAATTTGAGTACAGAACTTAAGTATCATGAACTTGAGCAGGTTGCTTGGAGCTTGCTTTTTATATCATGTTCCCCTTCGGTGGTTTAGTGATGCCAACTGACCCCTTAGAATGAATTCATATGCATTAAATACGTAGAATTAAACATTGAAAAGTTACAAAATATTAAATTTGGTTTAGCGTGTGCTTTAAACATTAAATGAGGTTAGTGGTGGGTCTAACTTCTAACTTTGAGATATTTTGAGATACTTGGTGGCAACAGTAATCTGATGTGATTTTAATGACAGTCACGAATTTTGAACACCATAGTTTGCTGTGATATTGAAGGAGTTTTGATTTCACTAAATGTTAGTGAAAATTAACATTCTCCCAGTCAAAATCCTGACCTAAATTCTATCCTGATTAAAAACTTTTTACCTAACTCCTTTTGTACAATGGAGATAATACCCTCATTGAGTCTGAAGATTAAATATAATGGAATTAAAGAGCTTAACTCAGTGTCTGGATCTTTAGCCCTAAAAATAGTATTTTTGGTAATCATGAGTACTGTATTCTTAATGTTCTGAAGCATATCTAAAGTTTTAATGGGTGATAATAAAGTTAATTATGCCAGTGTCTCAGTTTTTTCCTACACAAACACTGACTAAAAGTTTTTATGGTCTCTACATTTTTCCATTTGTCAAAAAGTATTACACAGCATCAACTGAAAACTGAAACTGCCCTGATAATTAAAATAGGAATGAGAATTGTATATGTTCTGAGGCTTAAAAGCAGAAGTGTGGGTATGGGCTGTCTCAAGAATGGGCTTGAGAAATCTCAGCAAGAAAATGTTTTATATAACATGTATCATGTGATTAAAGTTTAATAAGATGCTTTATAAGTCAGTGTAAACCATAGATATATTTTAAAATCACAGTTCAGGTGAGGTTTAACAATTGGATAACCAAATTTAGTGTGAGGGACACGGATCTTATATTTCAAATCCAGAACAAGAGATGAAAACTTTTAAGTCATAGGTTAAGTTGGTTTTGTTATACAGGCAGACCTCCAAGACCCTGGCTCGGTTCCACAGCACCGCAATAAAGCAAGTCATAATCTTTGGTAAAGGGAATTCAGTTTATAAAACATCTGTGAAGAACAAAATGAGAAATGCTTGTATGTAAATTGTTTTTGTTTCTAATATGTGTACAATATGTCTAGTAGTTCAAAATAATTTTTAGGTTTCTGTAAGATCTCTATGATAGTCATCTTGAATGAACTTGGCAAAGTATTTTGAAAAATTTGACTACTTCAAAAAATGCATGTGAACAAAGGCATCTGCTGTCAAGCTAGTGGAAGTCTGGTCAGCCTAGCAGTGCTTTCCGTTGTAGTTGCAGGCCAATTCCAGGTGCTCCTGATGGGGCTGCTGGTAATAGACACCACCCCAAGCCCCACCCATAATTTTAGGGTGGGGCACTCTTCAAACTTTTTGTCCTGAGGTTGGTCAGAAAAGTCCTATCTCCTGCAGGGCTTGCTCTAACCACCACTACAGGAGGAAATGCCTGACCACATTAGGAAGGCCAGCAGTGGAATCACCACATTTGAATGCTAGTGGTCTGCAACCTTTTTGGTACCAGGCACTGGTACTCCTGTAAGAATCTAATGCTTGATGATCTGAGGTGGTGATGCTAGTGCTGGAGAACAGCTGCTTCACTCACTTGCTGCTTACCTGTGTGGCCCACCTTCTTCAGGTCACAAACCAGTACCTGTCCATGGCTTGGGGGTTGGGGACCTCTGCTTTAAGTCATTTTCAACATGGAGCTTTCCAGTCATGAGTCAAATTCTCACTAAGCTAATTTGGCTTTAGTTTTGTGTGCAACCAAAAGGCATCCTAAAGCTCAAGAAAATGAGGAAATGCCCATTGTGCTAGGTACAGTATTTTTTGTGGAGTAACAAAATTCTTGCTTTACAGATGAAACAAGCCTGATTGAGTTTGAAGGTCATTCTAGGAAAGTGGCAGCAGCAAGCCCAGGTGAACTGGCTCTAGGCCCAGTGGACCTCTACTGTATTGCTAACAGTAATAGGATGCTCAGTGAATCATTTGCACACAGTGGTTATTCTAAACATGTTTAACTTTCAGATGAATCTCCCTTTCTCCACTTAAAAAACAAAACTTGAAGACAAACATTGGATTAGGTAGAGTAGTAGTGACTCAATGCTGTAAATGGTTTGTTGGGCAGCATGCAGATTTTCAGTTTTGTGGGGCCTTGACTTTGTACTTACTATTTACATGTTTAACATGTTCCAAAGTGAACCGATTTTCCCACCTAGATCTCCCTCTAACCAGTCTCCATCTGTGGGCACCTCAGTTCTTAAAGATGTTCAAGCCCTGACTCCACCTTCACCCCACATCCATTGTTAAAATCCTTTTAGTTCTACCTTTGAAACATGCAGAATCCAGTTCCTTCTCACTACTACTGCTTTCACCCTAGACAAAGACACCGTGTCCCATGTGAATATTGCAGAGCCTCCCCATGGGTCTCCGTGCTCCCACCATTATCTTCTAGACTATTCTCAACACGAGGCAGAGGAGACTTTATCAGATGTTACCCTTAACACCTTCAATAACTCCCCAACTTTGCTATGTGAAAGCCAAAGTCCTTAAGGCTTAACAAAGCAGTTACATGTTCCACTCCTCTACCCACCCACCCTTTTCCTCCCTCTCCATTTTCAACCATATAGTCCTGAAACAGGCCTGAGTCTTTGAACTTGAGTTCAGTCTGAAATATTCTTAACACCATGGGTTTCCCACACCTTCAAATGTTGCCACCTCAATAAGGCTTTTCCTATTTACAACCTATTTTAAATTACAATGCTTCCTTTTTACTGGTCTTCCTAATCCTCTTTCTGGCAGTGTAGTATAGAACATCTTTGAGATGTACCACCTGTTGAAGTGATAAAATATCTTCTTGATATATTTTATTTTTCTGTGTCTCTAGCACCAGAATTTTAATATAAAAAACATATCAAAACATTCTGAAAATGCATATCACCTAAATATGTTGTATGTAATATTAATGTCCTGGAAAATACTGTGCATAAACTCATGAATTGCAAAGAAAAGATTTAACAATCACAATATTCCTTTATTAGTACCAGCTTTCCAACTAATTTTTTAACCAGAGCTAAACAATTTCATATAAAAAAAATGCCATTTTTTTTTTCATACAGTATTTATAAAAAAGTACATAGTGGTTAGTTTTGCAATAATTTGCTTTTAGCCAGATGTCAAAACATATAAATCTATGGATGTAACAAATGAGATAAGAATATAAGAAGTTTTTGTAGTATTTACATGTATATAGAATGTATGGTGTACTAAGAAATTAAGTTTGCAGTTAAAGTGAAACTGATTTCAGCATACTGACAACTTATTTTAATGCTTCTTAAAGTTTTATATTATTTTCTATACTAGTTTGACTATAATTTTGCATAGAATTACTTATAAAGTATATTTCTGCATTTCACATCACAGTAGGAACTTAGTATAACAGTACAAAAAAGAAAAACCCACTATCTCAGAAAATGTCAAGGCCTCCCAAATCTAGTTTTTCTTAACATCTGGCTTCTTACTCTTGGGAACAAGGAATACATTGCCATCTCTTGTTTGCTGCAGGGAGTATTCACTAGGAGAGTAAGGTTTTCCATCTTCATCCCGTAGCATGCTGAAGACTTCGAGATACAAGGTGCTGAGTTGTTTTTTCAGTAGATGGAGAGTTCTGTCATTTTCTCCTTTTTCTTTGAGCAATTTTTCTTTTTCATCTTTTAAATGATCCAAATCTTGCTCCAGTTCCACTATGTTTTCCAGTTTTCTTTTTCTGCAATTCTGAGCAGCCACTTTATTCTTACCCCTCCTACGTATATCTCGAATTAATGCAAGTTGAGCCTCATTGAATTGTTCCTTGGACATCATTTCATTGAAGTCATCAACAGGGAGGTTAATGATTTTTTCTACAGGGAATGGGATATGGAGAGCTTTTGCCCTTAGCTCATCTCTTGTTAGATGAGCCTCCAAGCGGCTTGAATGTTTGTCTTTTGTGAATGGGGTTTTGCGATGACCAGGACTTAGAGGCAGTTCTTTCTTGGGTGTACTTTCGCACTGGGCATCATGTGCTGGAGCACTGTGCCCCCGAGACGGTGACAGGGGTCGGGCTGCATCCTCAGAAGACTGTACTGGCTGTGTTTTAGGACCATTCTGTTTGACACTTCCAGGGGCACTATCTATCTCTTCCATTTCGGAATCACTGAAGCCAAGTGGTGTGTCTCCATAGACAGAAGATTCCACTGAGTGTTCTGGGGATGCCATGCTGGGACTTCTGTTCAGTGAAATGCCAGAGTCAGAATCATTGAATTCTGTTGTGCTTTCAGGGTGGTTTTGGTTGAAGGCTTTACAAAGTGATAGATCAGAAACATCAATGGGCCCATTTAGAAGTTCAGAGAGTGACTGGCTGAAAGTAGAAGAGGACATGCTGTTGATGACACTGGGCTCTGCTATGAAAGCAGAATAAAATTCGTCACCAAAATCTATGTTTGTTGTGGCATTTGAATTTGGTGAGTTCACTGTCAGCTGGTTGGGGTCTTCTGTGGAGAGGATGCTGCTGAAGGAATCCTCAAAAGTACTGAGAAATGTGGACTGCCGTTACCTACTTCTTTTTCCAGTGGGGGTACTGAGGAGTAGAAATGATAACTGTTGCCAATTTCTGTCAGTTTGGTTTCTGGACTTGGAACCGTGCTGCTCTCAACCAGCTTGAAATTTTGAATATTAAGACACTGTATGGAAGAGACGTTTATACTATGTAAATCAAAGTTAAATATTTTTAACAGCTGATGATACTCTGTATCTGAAGGTAAAAACTGTCCCCACCCCCATTATCTCCAAGCTTACCTCTTCTATAATTCAGAGATAATTCCCATTTCCGACAGATCTTTATGCCTAAAGCATCTGTATTATTTTCAGAGTTCCGAGATCAGATTTCATGTTTATAACTTGATCTATCCTCAATACATCCAGCTCATGGTAACTAACAAGACTGTACTTAAGTGAGCATGGGCAGTTCTCATGACTAATTTAACAGCACCCTCTAATCCTTCCTAAAGTAGGTGGCACATAAATAATAACTGGAATGACTAAAAGTACTGAATATAAATAGCATCTTTGGTATTTATAATATTAGATCTTAGTTACCTGTAATTCTGGAATGGATAATAGCTCCTCCCAAACTTGCTCAATGTCCTGCTGCATATTATCTAAATCGGCACTGGTTAGCTGAAGGACAACAGGTTCAGGTGACTGAGTCTGATTAGGAGCAGTGAAGACTGGGCTCTCGATGTGGCTGGGAATATCAGGAACAAGTGGCTGAAACGTAGCTGAAGAAACCTAAAATTGACAAGGCATTTATCTACATGAGTCTGCTACCAACAGTGGATGAGTACACTCCAAGGCACCATCACAACACCTTAAGTTGGAACTGGCTTCAGTTCTGTATTCCTCTACTTAAAACTATTTAATACCTCTATTTCTGTATAATGAAATATCTTTTTTCTTACCCAACTGACTCCAAATTTACTCTTTATCTACTGGTTTGTTTGATCCTGTGCATTTGAAGGCAAACTTCAAAATAGGTAAGAACAATCTTTAGGATTTAACTTGTATTTCTTTATATAATACCTCATATAGTGCTTCAAACACAGTACGTTTATTAAAATTGTTAATTAAGCCAGTTTCTGGTGCATTACCCAGGTTGCTCTTTACTCATCAAAATTATTTTTTAGTGCCTATAACAAATGAGTTACTTGTTTCCATGGTTAGGCTGATCCATGCTGCTTCTGGCTATGCAGTAGTTAATGTTTGGGGTTTTGTATTGTGAGGGGGTCTGTAAAATTATGTACAGGTTAAGGCTTCATTGACAAAATTTCCTCCTGATACATGTTTTTCATTTTTTTTTAAAATGGAGACATTGAAAGGACCCATAAAGGATGGATTAGATGTAGCTATGGAGTTTTGCTATGAATCAAATGTTATACCTCATCGTCATCTACAAATGGGAATGTCTCTGCCAAAAGCTGCATGCAGTCATCGAAGTACAGAGCATCTGGTTTGGGAATGTGGGCAACCTGGATAAAAGAGAAAGACATAAAGGAAAAACAATGATTTAATGTTCCATTCCCAGCTAAAGGTTCATGATCAGTGTTCTTAAAATGTTCACTATCTGGTTAAGTAAATATTTCTTGTATTTCAGAAATTAGGTTAGTGTCGTGGTTAAGAGCACAGAATTAATTGAACCAGATCATCTGCGTTCAAATTGGCTCCCCCAATTTCTTGAGTGCTCTGGGCAAGTTATTTAACATCTTTAAGCTTCAGATGCTCATTTGTAGATAAGATGAGGATAATGGTACCTAATTCATATAGTTGTTATACTGATAAATCAATCAATATATGTCAAGTGCTTTAGAACAGTCCACAATGCCTGCCAGTTAGTGCCATACATCATCCGTACCTACTAGTTCCACTATTGCCACCACAGCTGCTGCTTGATCCTTTTATGATGTTTCTATAACATACAAAGCTCATCTAATTTATGTCCTAATCCTAATAAACTCTGTGAGGTAAGTCAGTCAGGTACTGAACTCATCAGGAGGCTGAGGTTGGGAAAGTGACATGATACAGTTTGTGAAGACAGCAAAAGGCAAAACTGGAACTCATCCAGACGTTTTAACTCCTGGGTTAATGTTCTTTCCTTAAACCCTGCCATACACCTGCATAAGAACTAAGTACTCCATACCTGGGAGTAGTTGTCAGATCCACTGGTTTCTGACAGGATGTGCTGGGCTGGCTGAATGGGGAGGAATTCTCCTGTCTCTTCGTCTAGTTGTAACTGGGCAAAAAAGGCTTTCTCCTGCTCCTTTTGGAGTTGTTCTTGTCTTTCCTTTTCAAGTTTTTTCTGTTTTTCAAGCTCATGCTCCTTCTGTCGTTGACTAAAGTCAAATACTTCTCTACTCACCCCAAGATCTATATCTTGCCTCCAAAGTATGTCAATCAAGTCCATGTCCTATGTGCAAAACAAAAAGAAGAGAGAGACCATAGTTAAGATGGTTTTAAAATGGCAGATTCCGCATAATTTACTTTATGCCATTGATGATGGGGGCGAGGAATTACAACCCGATTCTGAATGGAGACAGAGATCCAATGTTCTGGAAGGGCACAGTTAATTCCACTCAATCTATTCATTAAAAAAAAAAAACAAAAACAAAACTACAAACACAGTCATCCATCCTAATCTCTAATTACTTAGATTATTAGCGACCAGGTCTGGGCAGAGGTCACTAAACAGCAAAGTTAACAAATGTTTCACATTATGGTTCTTGAAAGACTCCACACTTGTTTAATGGGAAACAGAAATTAGAGCAAGCACTTAAAGCCGCTGGTTTATTATCAGAAATGGGATTTGGAAAACATGATCGAACACACAGAATTTTTTCTAAACTTGCTCAGCAAATGTCCAGTTTACAGAAGAGGAGGAAAACCTCAAGTTAAATTGTTAGTCTAGCAGTTGTAAAATAGCACCATTCTTTTGGTTTTTCCTACATTGGTTTATCTTTTCGTCATCATTTCATGCTACTGCCTCTGTGGCTCACTAAAACAATTTCACAATGACTTAAATTTTGTCTCTTGAAGCATGAACAAACTGGCAAACTGGTTAGAAAAGTCATAGCTCATGGTAATCTTGTCACATGTGGGTGGAGCAAGAGGTTGCTTGTTGTCTACCAAGAGTTGGGAAAGGAGTGGTGCCCATTAGATTCACTCCTGAGAAATCATAAATACTTTAAATCTCAAATCTTAAAAACAAAAAAACATGGCTCCAGGAAAGGATAGAAGATGCTAAGTTTTAAGATAATGGGAGAATCTTATAAGGAGAAAATGGCTATTTTGATTTATACAACAAGGCTAGGCCTAGGTACCAAGTCCATCCAGATTTTCATAAACACACAAATGTGTCAAAACCAGTTTTTCTGATTTATAACTTTAGTTTTTGGAAACTTATAAAATGAGTGGGAAATATAAGTCAGTTTCCACTTAATAAATCATGATATATTGAAAACAAAATCAAATTGAGTGGAGAAAGCAAGACACAGGGAAAAGGAGTTGAGGCCTGACAACCAGGAGACAGCGTGCACAGAATCAAACTTTGTATTTTGGTTCTGATGACGGCTGGCAGCACCAGGCTGGCCCAGTATGTCTAGAGCTCTCCTAATATCAGCCTCCCAAGGACAAAAATAACATGGTTGTTGCTTCAGTTTGCTTCAGTGAGCAGTCAAGCTATTTTTACCCAACAGAGGAGGAGTAGGCCACCCAGCCTAGAGGCAGCTTTTGGCAGCTAGCTGGATAGCAGAGGCCATCTCTAGCCCTGACTGAAAATTGGTGTTGGGATCTTAAATGCTATGAAACCTTGCTCATGGGGATTCATCATCATTCTAGCCTGAGCGGTATAACATACAGTATGTAAAGCACACAGAGTAGATAGAGTTTAAAGCAACACCTGTAGCTCTAAAACTGGCTAGGGTATATCTGTGTTTAAACCAACATCTATTGAGAGCTTTTATATGCCAAGCATTATTCTAAGTGCTTTAGATATATAAACTAATCCTCAAAACAACCACATAAATATATATCACTATTTTACAGATAAGAACTACAAGGTTTAGAAGGGAGACCACTAGAAAGTGGCTGAACAGGGATACATATGCGGCAGCCTCAATCATGGACTCTTGCTTTTTAAACCACTACCCTACTCTAAAAATATATAATCTGATCATTGGCCTAAATTGGGCAGGATGTAAAATCCACTGTCTCATATACTTTGTCTTAAGATCTTGATGGTATAAAGAAGTGACCAGTTTATAGAAGGCCGGATTAAGCATATGTCACCTGGATCATTTTCTTGACCACAAGCAACAAATAGCAACCAACAAAATAGCAACCATAGAAGCATTCATGGCTATGTTCTCAAGGGGATCCCCCACTGAAATAAAGCATGAGAATAATTCCCATTTTTAAAATGATTTGTTTCTATTTTAATGGGCATGTTTACCGAAGGGTCATATGAAAGAGAAAGGCCTAGGGTACAGAGAACCCTACTTTAAAATTGCAGTTAGGTTGGGCTGTATCTTCTTGGGAATCTAGATAAAGCAGAGTATCCTATCTAGGCTTTTTTTCTGAACTGGAGCTATCGCACCTACTAAGACTGAAAAAGGAAGGCATGCTCTCAGCATCTCAACAGAACTCCAGTCTCTAAATAGGCAGTACCTGTTCCTACCCATCTCAAAAAGTGATGTGGAACGTGCACTGAGCTATTTACAGGATCAATAAAAGGGAAACCCAAATGCTTGTCCCTGCACCTGGAGACTACTCTGACACATCCTTCCCTCACTTTCCCCAGACTACCTATGCCTGAGGCTTCTCTTTCTTAAGAGATCCCAAAATAAAAACCAGTATCTAGTTTTGATTTTTTTTCACAAACAAACTGAAAGGGCACTGAAGCAATTTGTGTTGGAAACACCTGCACACACATCTGACTATTCCAAAGTATCCCTAGAATAATTCGAGGAAATCTTCAAATGTAATTTACTCCAAAATCATCAGTTGTACCGAGTTGATAAAACTTTTTTTCTTCCTTTCCTTCCCACCAGAT
The DNA here is from genome assembly GCF_902729225.1 of Pteropus medius. Classification (NCBI taxonomy): domain Eukaryota; kingdom Metazoa; phylum Chordata; class Mammalia; order Chiroptera; family Pteropodidae; genus Pteropus; species Pteropus medius. Next base: position 36,203,835 of record NW_024354875.1, read on the forward strand.
GAGATGTGTTGAGCAGGTTCAGATGGTTTAGCTATAAATTTAGTATAATTATTCCATCTTATTCCTACCATACAGATGTTGGTGGATCAAATGAGATATGTAAAAGAACTCTCTATAAATGTAAAGTATATGCAAATGTTGTTACACATGCTGATGGTGGTGGGCCCTACAACTAGCTATAATGGAGACCAAAGTCCAGGCCATGGGATTTAATGAAGTCGTGGACCTACCTGTATTGGGAGCATGAAATAAAGCAATGAAGCTATTTGGTTCCTCCTCAGGCAAGGCCTGAAATTGACTATGAAGCATGTGCAACATGTGTTGTAAATAAAAATAACTTTACTTTTATGTACACACCCATTCAATTGCCACTCAGTTCCTGATGCGACTACCTTTCAATGCACAGCTCCAAACCAATTCAATTTTTAAAAAAAATTTCCCATAACATGATCAGAAAAGGATACTTCGATGGAATCTTATCAACAAAAAGGAAATATAAAACATGAAATATCATTTGGATCAGCTCTTGAGTACCTACCTGTTCTCATTATCTGACCTGAAACAGTGCTGAACTCTGGGGTACAGAGGGCTTCTACAGCCTTAGTTCATTGTGTCCACCAAGAACACCACCAAAAGATCTTTCAAGTGACATCTAATTGTTCTTAATGCAGGCTAGGCAGCCTTCAATGACATCTTAATGGACCCCAAACATATTTCAAAGTCTTCTCAGATGTTTTCCTCTGTATGTTTATTTTTATGTAATGTTTATTCTTGCTATGAGAGGTCTCTAAAAGAAAACATGCCTTAAAAAAAACAACTGAGTTTTAACTATTTTGAATTCCTTAAGAAAGTTGTTCTGATCAAATTTAGGATGCAGCAAAAATGGTTTCTTGTCGTGGCCTCAATATCTAATACTCTTTACTCAGATTGTCATGTACGTTTCAGAAGAAGAAAAAAAAACCTGCAGGGATTTGATACTGTGTGAAATACTCAAAGCTTTATGTTGAAAATGAGAACAGAAGTTTGTCCACCCAGGACTCAGTACCGGGGACCCCATAGGCTCAGGACTGTGTGCGTCCTGTGCTAAACTAACAGGCAGTGAGCATTTCCTGCAACGAGCCCTGTGACTGTGCACATGACTTCTTCCACAAATGACCCAGCCTTGCAAAGCTCGAGCACCACCTCAGAGGAAATAGTCCCGGTGGAGCCCATAACAAACAACATGACACTGGACAGTGGGGAAGGGAAGTGCTTAAGGAAGAACTAAAACTGCTCTCCTATACATAAATCCAAGGCACTGAGGAAATACAAGCTGCCTTACCACATCCAAGCCCCCATGAGCAAAGCTGCCATACAAAATGGCAGATGAAGGGTTAGGGAGGGAGAGGAAAGCAGGGGATGGTTTGCACAGTATTCCAACAGGAAATACATGAAGGCTGCCCAGGGCGGCTGTGAGCCTTCACATGCCGCATAGAGCAAATGCTGCTGGCCACTTAAGTGCCTGAATTTTTTTGTTGTTGTCCTTTAGTAATTCCTGAATATGTTTCAAATTATGTTGCCAGCTTGGCTTAGACAAAAGACAATTTAATAAGAAACATAAATGTTCGACAATTCACATTAAATCACCATCTGGCCCAATTGAAATATTTATATTTAAAATGTATATATCATCATTTGCCATCTGGGTAATATTACACGTTTTATGGGAAATTTGAAGTTGGACAATTAACTCATACTACTTTAAAACAAACATCTTTGTTCCAGGATAAACAAAGAAGAAAAGCCTTGAACACAGAATCCCATATTAAAAGTCTTTTGCAAGCCAGTTTTAGTGCCTTGAACAAACCAGCATTTATCATGCTCAGATGATCGCCCCAAAATAATAATAAGATACAACAAAAGCAAAAATACCAGAAAAGATAAGCAATTCAGTAACTGAGGCTTTGGAAAAGTATTTGAAATGAAAAATAAAATGGTTTCTATTATACATTCAAATGTGTAAATGAGGCTTGTACCCCAAACCCTCCTTCCTCCCTCCTTTCTCTCATCATCTATTTTGTCCTATGAATGACAGGAAGGTGGTGGGAGGTTTCTTTCTAAAAATAAATTTCCCCAATAAACTGTTAAAATAAATTTTGGATTACTAACTTTGTAAACAGAGAATGAAAATTGATTCTCTCAATTTTACTGTATGAATTAAGACAATATCTCAAGTTATTCTTTCTCAAAACCATGTATTTCTATTAAGAAAATAAATAAATCTTAAAAGTTTATTCCCTTGAGATAGTATCTTTATCTAAATATTAATTACTAGCAGTAAGAGTCTGAGTTACACGTGGTAATGTTTTTCTTTCATACAATTTTTAGTTTTTATATTATGCCCAGATTGTTATATTTACCTAAAAGCTAAATCTGGTTTAATATTTTTTCCATAGAAGTTGCTCAAATATTTTTGAGCAAGACCTGATGGAACATGAATCACATCCTACCGTCTGTCAAGAGTATAAACCCAATGAAGAGCTATAGGAGGCTACAAAAAAAAAAACAAACCTGAGGGCATTCCTGAATTTTGAAGAATTGCTAAAACAACAAAATTAATCTCCTCTTGATTCACAAGGCTCTACCTTGCAGTAACAATACTTAGTGAATAAAGTAAAATGACACCAAACAGGTGTGTTTTTAAAATACATCTTGCTGATGACTATTATTTCATCAATATTTATCTATTTACTTTTTTTCTTCTCTACCACTGCTTCATTACAAGATACACAACACAATGCCAGTTGTTTTCTCACTGAAAGCAGACACATTATTCTTCATACTTTGCCCACATTCAAGTACTTTTGGTTCTACTGGACTTGCTAATTTCTGAATATATTGCTACAATAACTGTGAAGTAGGTAATTAAAAAGAAATCTCTCTCTTTCACACACACACACACACACACACACACACTCTCTCTCTCTCTCTCTCTCTCTCTCTCTCTCTCTCTCTCTCTCTCTCTCTCATAAAATGTTAGTGATGGAAGGGCCTTCCACCATCTAGGCCAAATGTCAATGTTGCTGGGTTCATTTCTTTGTAACCACAGCTCCTTTTTTTTTTGAAATCGCCTACACCACCTGGTCTTCCTAGGTGGTCTCCCATCCAAGTACTAACCAGGCCCAATCCTGCTTAACTTCCGAGATCACACGAGATTGGGCATGGCCGTAGACTACAGCTTCCTTTTTAAAAATAACTGACCTAGCAACCACTTCTACGTGTCAACAGAGATTCCTAATAGGTAGTAACGGTTACCACTAATCCAAACTTTCTAGAGAAATCTTACTAAGAATTACTTCCCTAATCTTCAACAACTAGCAATTTTTAACAGCATAAAAATTCTCAAACACACACCTAGAGAGGAATTATTCAACAAGTTAAAACTCTAGATGACAAATTTTGCTATTCCTTGGGTTGTAGAATCATTCTTCTGCCGTTGGTCTTTCAATGAGAAAGTGGTCCAGTTTCCTCAGTCTGACATGTTACTCTGTACAGACACTTTAATGGGCTGCTTCCTGTTCATAAACAAGTTTCTTAGCAATGACTCAGTCTAAGAAATATGATCCCGCCAGTTTACTGGAAGTCATCCATTACAACTGTGTGCAAACTGCAAAGCATGATGCAAAGATAAAGCAAGACTGGAAACTGAATAGAACAGGAACTCTGATTATTTTCTCATGAAGCACATAAGTATTTGGCCAAAAAGATCAGAAAGTTAATTTTCAAAATAGTAGGTGATCCCACCGGCTACCAAAAATGCATGGATCTGACTTTTCCATGAGAAGTCACACCTAAATCTCAATGGAGTTATTTTTTGGTGGCTGGTATCAGCAAGATGCTGCTGCTACAAAAGATATATGCTATCATTACTTTGCCAAGAGAATGATTTGGTTTGATAAGCAAACTTTAGGATATGTTTTGCTAAAATCTTCCCCATTTTGAACAAGCCATGGTATGTATTGTTCTGGATGCTGTCTTCCACACATGAAAGCAACTTCTCCCTTTGTGAGGTCTTCCAATAGTATTAGAATGATTCTACAGGGAAACATACACACCTGCATGCACCATTATTATCAACAGAACCTTCAGGAGCACTGGATCTAACTCCCTAACCACCTCTATACCTTGTGTATAATGAAATTAACTGGGTGTGGAATAACCAGGTGGCTCAGCCACCCACCTTGGGCAAAGAGCCCTGCTTGCCCACCCTTGTGTACCCTCCTCCCACAAGACGCCCCCCCACAAGGGAGGGCAGTGCTCCATCTGGCAGACTTGAACACTTCAACTCCCTAAAGATCCTTGACCCCATTTGGGTTCCGCATTTGTAAAAAGCAATTATTTATTTCAATCTTAAAGCTCCTTTTCAGGTTTAACTACCTACAGTTAGCTTAAAAAAAGAATCTGAACAGTCATTCAGGCTTGGGGGCCAAGTAAATTCTCTATGGAGTCAGCTGCTGATAGCCAAAGACCTGTGTGCTGGTGGCAGTGTGAACACTGGCCATGGCCATGGTGATGAATTGGAGATATGTACATTATATGTTGTAACAGAGACTATTTAAAACACTTACCTTCCTTTTTTTTTTTTAAACTGCGGATACTGTTAAAATATATTCCAAGGGGTTTAATTTTTTTAGTGTGGACTTTTTAAAGTATGACATAGTTCTTCAAATAATAAGATACTAATAGCTAAAACTTAATTTTACCAGAATGGTGGTAATTATAATAAAAGTGGTGATCAAGATCAACAAGATTAATACATATACTACCCTAAATGGATCATTAATCCATCCACCCATCTAATACATATGTATAGATCACCTCTCAGGTGCCAGAACGTGCTAGGTGCTAGGGACACAAAGGTAACAGGTATTCTCTGATCTTAGTTTGAGATGTGATGAGAAGCATGTAGGAGCTAAGGCAGCACAGCAGAAGTGTCACTAAACTGCATGGACAGATCTCGCAGGGTGACAACTGACAAAGTACACCAGTCACAACCATGTGAGCATCCTATCCTACAGACCAAGCGCTTAACCTGGTTTCCACACGTCTAGTCCAAGTGAATGTCTGAAAGCAAAGGTTATAAAGGTGAAGAGAACACAAAACACTGCTTTTTTGGGTCACCCCTCCTGGCAGTAGCAATGTTTCCCCCTTTTTCCCCACAAAAGCTCATATTTACATCTCAAGGAAATTCTCAAACACAAAAAGACTTCTTTCTTGCATTTGGACTTTTTGGTCAGTATGACTCATCTCAGCTGTGATGGGAATTGCTGCGAATGCCACACTGTCATGGCATGCTACACTGGAAGGGACCATAAGACTCACGTAGATAGCCTCTTTCATTTTTTAAATAGGGAAACAGGTCTAGAGGGTGAAATGACTTGCTCCAAACTCTGAGGTCAAGGCTTCCAAAACTACCTTTGATCTACTTTTCTAATTTTACAACTCTTGCCAAATTATTTGGCAGAGGGAAAAAGATATGTTTCTTTTCACTTTAATTTTTGAATTAGCATCTCTTGCTCCAGCCTGTAAGCCTGCTGCTACCTAACAGCTTATATTGCAGCTGGTGTCTGCATGGTTTACAGGAGTGTTTGTAGGCAGCATCTCATTCAAGCCTCACTGAGAAAGCATGGGGGAGGTGCTTTATCTTTATTTATGGATGAGCACATTTAGGCTTTGGGTATCAGGCAACCTTGCCCCAAATCACATGTTCTGCAAGTAGCAGAGCCAGGACTCCAACTCAGAATTGTTTCTGAGCCTGGCAGGCTCTTCCCGCATCGTGGTGCCACCCCTTGGTAGTCACACAACAAAACAAGGCATGGAAACTTTTAGCCCCAGTGCCCTCTCCCCAGGCAGGACACTAGCACTTGGAAGTCAGCCCTCTGACACTCAGACCTGCCTGCTCTAAAGGCCCATGGGTAAATCAGGCCTGCTTAACGGGATAAGGAGAGATTAACATTTAAATAAACCCTTCCACAAAGCTGGTATTTTACCCTGTAATTTACATCTCACCTGGGCTTTCTTTTCTTTCAATGGCCTGACTAAACTGTAAACTCCTATGTCTTTGGGAAGTAGTTAACATGTATATAGTACAAAATACAAAAACTACAAGTTCTCTCTCTGTTACCCTCCTCCAAGGCAACCACTGACATGCGTTTTTTGTTTTCTTATGAAGATGTTCTATTAAATACACACACACAAAGTAGCACATAATCATTGTGTACTACATTTATTTCTCCCTATTTAATATGTTTTAGAGATGGTTATACATCAGGGCAGAGTTGTCCCATTATTTTTAATGGCTGAGCAGTATTTCATTATCAAGATGTACTATAATAATATTATTTAATAATATAATTAATCAGTCCCTCGTTGAGCTTTTAAGTTATTTCTAATCTTTGGCTATTACGAATAATGCAATAATGAATATCCTGTATATAAATCATTTCATAAATGTGTGAGGATATTGTAGGATAAATACTTAGAAGTGGAATTGCTGGGTCAAAGAGTATATGCATTTTTATGATAGATACTGCCAAATAGCTCTACACATACGTTGCACCTTTTACACTCCCACAGCAATGTGTGAGTGTGCCCGTTTCCCCACTCTTCTCCCAATTCATGCATCCTTCACACCTTGCACTTACTGACACATGGTACCCACTAAATAAATACACAATAACTGTTGTACAAGTCTCCTATGTTAATTCCAGAATGACTTCAAGGCAGAGGTTGGGCAAAGTCTCAATAGGTGAAATACTCAAGCGTAATAGGCAAAATCAGCAAGCTCAGCCTTTAATGAACTTCAAAGAAAAAGCAAATTCAGCCAGGCTGACCTGTCTACCAGCTCCTTAAAGACCAGGAAAAGGCATTCTTTCTACGGATGCGTCTCTCAGGAATAGATGTTTGTTGGCCATTAAATTACATTTAGAATACATACTGGACTAAGGAGAGCTGACAGTGACCTTGGAAATCACGGTCCAAGCCCTAGGTTTATGAAAATCTTAAAGCCCAGAGATGCTAAATGGGCAATCAGCCCTGGGTCTCATCTGACTGAGCAAAACCCAGGAGGGGTGGTCAACCTAATACAAATTAGATTCAAACTAGACTTCCTTATTGCAATTTCTATTACTTAAAAACTCACGGGCTATTAGGAATTCTTTGAAAACAGACCTTTACAAGACTGTTGTGTGGCATTCACCCCTGCAGCCAAATTAAGGGCCTATGAAACTCTTTTATTAGGAGAAAACGACCAATGTTTGACCTGTACTTTTCTGTAGAGAACTTTCCCCAACCCCAGGCTCTAAGTACTATGTGGTTTTCTAAAGACTCTGCCTGTGCTCAATACAGTCAAACTACAACCAGACTAAAAGTCTCCCAGTTCTAAGGCCCTTCAGGCAGATCACTTCTGCTACCAAGAGTGAAAGTGGCTCAAAATTAATGTGGAGCCCTGAGAACTCCCAAATCACGGAGTCAAGGCCATGTACCCACTAAATGCACATTCCAAATGACTGACTCATGCAAGGGCTGGCTAAGACCAAGTGTAACCCAAGAAATAGCTCTACATCTCCTTGAAGAAAGTTCTTGGAGACACCAGCCCTTACATCTGTAGTGCTTTAGAGCACAAAACTCTCTCACCTGCATCATGACATCATTTATTTATTTATTTTTTTACAGCAGAAAGGAAAAGCTTTATTAGAAGGGAAAGTACACTTCCATGGAAGTAGGCCTGAGCAAGAGAAGCGTGACTCAAAAAGCCTGCATCATGATGTCATTTAATCCTCACACTGCTCTGTGTGAAGATTAGTGAGGTGAAGAAATTGACGCATTTGCAGCCAGAGCAGCCCTCCTCTAAATCTGATGACATACCCATAAATCAAATCATAAAAGTAATGCCTCCCTTTCCTCCTCTAAATATAAATATGATTCTGGTTTGCTCTAAGAATGTCCACTGTAGTTGCTGGTGGCTTCTTCCTTTAAGTCAGTTGGTAAACTCATAAGAAAATGATACCATAAAACAGGGCTAAATCTCTACCAAATGATCTCAGAAAACCTAACTGAATAATAAACACAACCTAACTGAATAATAAACACATGAGGTCAAACTTAGCCTTCTCCTCGAGGACAAAAGCTGTGGGTCTGTCTGCTGTAAAGTCTCTGGCTTTGGGAAGAGGACTAAAGCTAAAATCTGAAAGCCCGCTATACGGAGTTCTCCAAAGCAAATGCTCATACGAAGTATGAGAATTATTTTTACCTTACTATTCCCCATGAAGGTATCATTATACTGCCCAACAAAAATATACATCACATACATAATTAATCATACTGTTCGCTGGTAGGCACGGCACAAAAAATTACTTTTCCTTACCACCTGAAATAATTTCTTTTAAAAGTCCTTTTCGTTAGCCTGGATCTGGAAGAAATTAAAGTTCTTTGAAGCCCTGATGCCTACCACATTTCCGACGCCACGTTAATCCAGGACACATCAGGTCCCAGTCCCTGTCTGGGATTGGGTTGTGCCACTGTTTGGTAACTGTTAGCCTCGGTTTCTTCATCTGCCACAGGACACATCTGGCTTAGGCAACCCTAAGATCCTTTCTTCTAAATACTTCTGAGTCTATGAAGTCCAAAATTATGTAAACTTAATTCTGAATTTTAAAACAGGCTAATTAAAGCTACCTGTAACAGATGCTCTAAAGCAGCACTGTCCAACAGAAATACAAAGCAAGCTACATTGTATTTAACATAACTTTTAGTAGCCTCACTAAAAAAAGAAACAAGTGAATTTAATTTTAACAATATATTTATTTAACTCGATATATCAAAAAATTATTGCAACATGTAACCAAGATATAAATTTATTAATGTGCTATTACAAGTGATGAACACATTCAACATACAGCAAATTCCACCTGACATCATCATAGGAAATATAGCCTTACCAGAATAGTTATATTTCACAGAGATACCTTACAATACTGCTGTTCTTACATTTAAACCAAAATTCTTTAAATTTAAAAATTCAGTTCTTCACAGGCACTAGCCCCATTTTAAGCACTCAAAAGTGTCAAGTGGCTAGTGACTGCTATAGGACAGTGCAGCTCTGCAAGAGCCTACAAAGTGAGGCCTGCACTCTCCTTAGGGGGCATTGTATTGAACCAAACTCCTGTTTTGCAAGTTACTTCCTGAGGATACACTGGGAACATTAGCCCTTCCAAACTACACTAGGTAGTATTTATACTTTTAGCAGTTATTTAGAAAAAGCTACCTCAATGACCTGAAAGTGTTAGTGTGAATCTGAATTACTAAGAGGGCTCAAAATAACTAAATGGATCATGATATTATTCAGCAATGTTAAGGTCCAGATGCCACACAATTACCATGATTATTGTAAAGGTCCTCTGAAGAATGGGTAGAAATAAGGGGTCTTAGATGATGGGAAAATATTATCTGTTCCAACTAAAGATATGAATAATCCTGAGTTTGAAAATTATATTTTGTCTGCTTTCAGATGTATACATTTGAAAATGCACAGTACCCACTGTTGCTGCCAATTGCCAGGTGGCAATTTGGACCTCTTAGAAAGGAAATTAGTGTATACATCATATTATATTCTCTTAAAATATAGAAATCTTTTAATGTAAATCTTTTCAATTAACTTGCTAAATAAATATGTAAGGGTAGTGGTTACCTGGTGAGTCTTCACATTAAGGTTTGAGAAAGATCACAGTGCCAATATTCTAAGTCCAGATAAAGATAGGTATGATAATCTAAGTGATAATAATAATGGCTACCACTTACTGTGCACCTTTTATGTGCTCAACACTCTTCCAGGTACTTGTATCCATTATCTGTTTATACTCACATCAGTCTGCGAGGTGGGTAGTATCATTATCATCACCCTTTTGCAGCAAGGAAACCAAAGCATGGAGGTTAAGTAATTTTGCCTGAAGACCTCAGTCTAGTAAATGGTGACAGTGAGATCCAATTCAGGGTCATATTACAGAAGCACTCAAATAACACAGGTTCTTACTTCAGAATAACCCAAGCCTCTTTAAAAGGGAGGCTGACAACGCTGACTTAGGGACACCAGCGGGTGCCGTTGGGGTTCAGCTAATTAGCTGCGTGGGGTAGCTCGGCCTAGATAGCTGACCTCACTGTGCTGTTCCTGTGAGGGAAAAACCAAGGCGATAAGACATGTCATCAAAGAATTTTTTTTTTCATATGAAAAAAAGTATGTGAATGCCCCTTAAAAATACAGTGGACAACTCGGGGGTCATTAATAAATTCAGTTCCTGTTGCAGATGTCAAATGAACATGAGAAACATCTAATTTTCAGGCTTCTGGGTCTAACCACTATATAAAAAATAGCAAGTGAGGTCCTAACTTATTTTAATATCAGGTATCTGCATGGCAACAACAAAGGGTTGTTGGTAAATGTAAAGTTTTCAGCTGTGTCATCTTCCTGAGGGTCTTAGAAGGTTCTTTTCCTTCGCCACTCTGGTTTGTTGTTGTTGTTGTTGCTGTTGTTGTTTTTTAAGGCCAGAGTTACTTCGGGGTAATTATTACTAAAGAAATATTTTGGTCAAGACTAAAAGAAGGGGGTGTGCTTAGGAAGAAGACAAGGCCACAGGGGTCAGCTTGGTTCATGTTTGAATTTAGCCTTCCACTAATGTACTTCTGCCTCCCAAACTCTTTCTGTTCGTACAACTCTGTCTCTAGGCCCAGAATCTCAGAGTAAGAAATTCTGCCAGAAGTGAAAAAGTGTATCTGGGAAGAAGTTCAGCGGGATGGCTTATTAATCCACCTAAGTCCAGGGAATCCAGAGGAAAGGCCAGAGGGTTCCACAGAGGAAGCTGGGCAGTGCATGACACTGCTGTCCTAAGGACGCACATTAAGGCCTTGCCACCGATTGGTTTTCTGTCTCAAGAGGCTTCAGTTGCCACAACAACCAGACCCTCACATGAGGCCTGGGACGCGCACAGGGAAAACCACAGGAAAATAAGAAGTTTATAGCAAAGACCAAGAAGAATCACGTGAATGCTTATGCCATTACACAGCTAGAATTCAAGGAGGGATTTTTTTTCAAGGTGGCCATAGATATCTCAGACTCCCACACATTCAAATATCCTTGACAAAGAAGAAATATAATAACAATAATCACAGTCACCATTTGTTCAATGTGTACCATGGGCTAGGTCTTGTACCCAGTTCTTTTCTTAAGAATACTGTGATACAGCCATATCATAGAGATGATGAAACGGAGCCATATTATAGAGATGATGAAACGGAGGCATGTCCCACTGTAAAATCTATCAACTTAACCTCTTGGGAACTCAGTTCTGAAAGCCTATAAAACAGGGATAATGCTTCTTACCTCACAGAGTAGAGTAAGGAGTACACAAGACAAAACCAGTTTGTTAAAGCACTTCGCACCCTGCCTGGCCTTGGTGAGAGCCTGAGAGATGGCAGCTGTCATCACCAACATTGTCAGATGCCCGCCTCTGTTAGCTTGGGACTTACGACCAAAGCCCATGGCAGAGAAAAGAGAGGACATTGTTTTTTCTTTTCTTTAGTGAATACTGCTCATCACCGGGACTGGAAGCCAAGGATGAGACCCGCAGATGACTGGAGGTGGCCGGAGTGAATCAATCTCAGGAAAGAGCAGAAAGAGAGAAACTCTCCCTGTGCCACCTTGGAGAAGAAAACAATCCATCCTTACAGCAAAATAGCAGTTTCTGGCTTGTTCTCCTCTCCTGTCAATGGAATGAATATACTGGTGGATGGGTTTCTGTTAAAACACAGGAATAACTGGGCATGCACACTTGTGCACAAATAATTGCATCATGGGGCTAAAAGGAAGAGAAAATCTACTCTCCTCCAAACTTTAAAAAATTCTTTTAAAATAGCTAACAAAGGTACAGTTTAGAGTTACAATTACAGAGCCTCGATCCTTGTGCTGATGCCTAATTGACTCAGCCATTCGCACACCAGAGCCCCCTCACCATCTCTGCCTTCAACCTGCCTGTCTTCTGATTCACGGGCCATAATAACTTCCTGTCCACATCCAGCTCTTCCTTGACCTTTCCAAAATATTCCATGATTTCCAGCTGCCTTGTATAAACATGAAATGTCACACGCAGGCACTTGAAGGCCCTCTATAGCTAGCCCCAAATTAACCTTTTCGGCCCTAGTGACCCAATACACTGCCACAGTCCATACAGCTCACGCCTACACCTTTCCTCAGGCTTCCAACTAAAGCTTGTGCCAAGTGAAATCCTTGGCTTGAAAAAAAGTCTAGTTAAAATGCTACCTCTCCTCTGCACTGTTATGGAGCTGTCATATATCACAGAAGAGCCTGTATAAACACCAAGCTCCTAGAACGCAGTAACAAACTCACTCTTGTGTTTATTCAGCAACTACTAATAAGTACCAGGCATGGTGCCAGACATCAGAGTTATAAAAATGAATAAAAGACAGTCCCTACCCTGGAGGAAGTCATATCTTAAACAGATAAAGACGTAATTTATAATCATTATGATATGATGCATGCCCTGTAATCCAGGTGTACAAAGGGATCGAATAGTTACGAGGGGCAATTTAGAAAACAAATGTCCTTCAAGGAGAACAGCACATTTGCTACATTATCTTGAAAGAGTAAAACAACTTTATGTCCTGAAAGTTCTGCAAGGTGTGTAAATACCTAATAAATACTTGTGGAATGAGTAAGTGCACATTTGTGCTCAGAATTTAGTATCTTCATTGTACACTTAAGATGTCTGGGGTTAAATAGTTCTAACTACTGAAGTAACAAAGATATCATGTTTAATGTCATTTATGACCCAACCACTAGTCATAGAGAAAGTATTTAACTTTAATCACAGTAAAGTTGCTTCAAATTATTCTTTGGGTACTTTACTAAAACAAAGTGTCATTTCTTAAGAACTATAAACGCACACTGCAAATTAAAAGTAAAGTTGATTTTTTAAGAAAACAAACATGATCGTATCTTTCAATATCCATTAAAAGATTTTGCAATTTGGATAGTATAACAATTAATCAACCAAAAAATGCTGATTAAGTGTATTTTCTTAGAGGAGACTAGTTATTTCCCTCAGACTGATGTTCAGAAAAAGGACAAGAAATGGGCAACTTCACTTTGCCCCCATATTCTAGGATTTTTCCCCAAAGCATCAATCTATTAACTATAATATCCCAATCTCTTTCACTGTTCTACAGCTTCCCTTACTCTCAGTTCTCAGATGTCTTCAAATAGTGCTCAGCAGAAAAGGCAGTAAAGACCCAGAGAGCTATGGCATATGACTTTTAACTTCATCTTGAAAATTAAAAATAATGTTTATCTTTTTCAGACCAACTCCTTGCAGCTGTAGGCCCAAGAAATGGTATATAGTGGTAACAATCACCATCAAATAACACTGCTCTGTTAAGGGAACTGGACTAGATATTCTACCTGAGTCAATGAAATGTACCTGGTCCCTCTGGTTTCTAGAGCTTTTCACCACTATGATCTCTCTTCCATTACCCTGTTTCAGTTTAGAATACAAGGTGTGAATGGGCTACCATCTGAGATGCTGGGCCTCTTTACAATGACCAAGGAGGTAATATCCTGAGATTTCCTGAGAACGAGCAGTAATATTCTAGAAGTCAAGGCATCACAGTGGTTCCACCAGGCTGGCACTGCCACCTCAGAGCATTTAGAATTGTATGGGGGCTGATGGGTCTGCCTTCTGGTTGTCACAAAATATCCTGTAGTGTGGGACTGTCCTCCAAAGACAAGTTCAGCCCATGTGCCAGTAGCACTCCATCAATAAACACAGAGTACGCTCCTTGAGGTTGGGACTCTGTCTTAATTTTTGTCAAGGAGTCTATTATTCATTGGCATCTAACAAAACAACCATAGTCATTAGACAAGAAAAGAAAGGAAGGACAGAGGAAAAGAGGGAAGGGAGAGCGGAGATTATGAACAGATATCTCAATTCCTGCTCTGCCATCACAAGTTGCATGGCTCTGGACAAGATATTTTAACTCTTTGTATAGGTTTCCTCATCTGTAAAATGGAAAAAACAGCCCCCATCAGCATAGATTTATTGTCTAAATCAAGTAAGAGAACATGTCTAGGACCTATAATAGTACTAGCAAGTGTTCAGTAAAATTTAGTCTTTCCCCCTTTTTCTTCCCCATGAAACTGCCAGTTATCTGTATTCAGATGCAACTACAGAAGGCTGGTTCTCTTCACAACGTAGGAAGGAAATCAGTTGGCAACGTGAACCTAAATAAAGACTAACTGTTCTCTCTGCCTCTGTTATTATCTTTGCCAGCACATACATAATCACTGAAGCTTTACAGCGCAATTGTACTGTTACCAAGTGGACTTTGGAAACCTGTAGCACAGGGCAAGAGATGTGTATTCTGGAGCCCTAGACTTCCAAGAGTCCCTCAGGGACAGAAGGAAGAGAGATGCATAAATTCTATCTAACGGAGTTATTTCTACTCATATCTCCCTAGGGAGAAAAGGTTGTATTTATTAGGATGAATGAGAAAAGCTGTGAAGTTATCCCAGTTCTTCTTAAGATACTTTCCCTCCTTTCTGAACCTCCCCCCAAGTTCAAGACCCAAAGGCCCAAGTCCTTCGGCAAACCCAAAACATCTATATATAATCAATCCTGCCCTGGCATCCAAGGGGTACCTCATAAGGGAAGGGGAAGCACAGAACCTACCAACAATGGGAATACTTATCTAAACCAGGAACTCCCCAAATAGGCCTCCACCTGCACTCCTTAGAGGAATTCCTAAGATTACATTACTACTGAATTACTCTGCAGTCACACACGTATGGCCATAACTAGAGGAAATGTATAACTATAACATGTTACATGGAAGTCAGAATACAGTGGGCATTGTAGTCTCATTCTCCTTGCAAATGGGGAAACGTGAATTCCATACTTCATGGAATTCCCATGCAATTTATCCACAAGCAGGAATGACAACTGCCCCTACTCTGTTCCCAGGCTCCCTTGCCAACTGGCTTCCGACTATGTTCCACCAAGGACTGGGGGTGGGGAGGACACTGGAGAGATGCTAGAGATGAGAAGGGCACTTGTCAGTAGTCACAGCTTCCAAGGCCAGGGTAACTTCAGGAGGGCAGGCCAGATCCTGGTATTCCACAGCCTCCCTCAGCCCCTCCAGCCCTACAGATGGCAGTGGCTTCCTAAGGCTGCTAATCTCTGGGTTGTCTGGCTTCTCAGCTCTTCCATCACCTATGTAATTAATTTCCTATATTAAATTCCTTCTGTTTGAAATAGCTCTCGTGGTTTCTGGTTTTCTAAACCGAACTAGACTGTTTTTTAACCTCTCCAAAGAGTTTTCTCAATAATGACAATATCTACATTAGAGAGTTGTTAAAAGAACTAAAGATAATGTGTGTAAACATAATACAAGTAAATACTTAAAAATGCTTTCCCTTTTTTCACATGGAGAACTTAAGGGAAAGTTGCATGTTGAAGAGCATAACTAAACATTACAGATTTGGGAAATCCTCAGGTAAAAATTCTGGGGCAACCTGAGGTCTCCCTTGGGAAGAGCCCCCAAAGAGATTCCTCCTGGGTTCATTAAAAGGAACCCTACAGGCTAGTTTTCTTTTTCCTTCCAGCCCCTCTCAGTTTAATTACAGAACCCTTCCTCCAAGTGAAACCTAACCTATAATCTCCTCTCTTGAAGTCACCATCCTCACTCTCAATCCAGTGACCCAAGGAGTCTCCCAAACATGCAGCGTGGTAAAGACGTTCCTAGCAGAGGTGAGCTTCTGCCTCTGGAGAAGAACCTGAACCCACAGGACAGTTCTCCTTCTTGGCTTGGTCTCAGCTTGGGTGCCAGTGGAAGAACATATGGCCAGGGATGAGAGGAGGACCTAGCCAGCACAAAGTAAAGGAGCCTTGTTCTTGTCTTTTAGGGTTTCTCAGTATAGATTTTGTAGATCTTAATTATGTTTCATTGAGAATTACCAAGAACAAAAATAACTTCTTCAAAAATTGGCAATTTTTCCTATTGCAAGCAAAAAATGATTTGTTTTAATTTCTGGTGGTTTTCATCACCAGGATTTTAATGATTTAAAAATTTTTTTTTTTTTGCTAGGTCGAAAAAATTCATGGTTCTTTAATACTCTCAAGACACAGCAGCAAGACTCTAGCACTATGAAACAAACCAGCAAAAAGTACAGGCCCTCAGCCCTCAAGCACCCGAAAGAGTGGTATAGTTCCATCATGTGCCATGCCTCTGCGCTTCTTCTGTTCACAGATGGCGACAGAGCATCATCATCTTTTCCTCTACACCACTCCCTTAGGCTGGGAATAGGCTGGGTTCTACATCCACGTATCGTATTATAACTGTGCTGAAGCAGAGTAGACAAGATTGTCAAGTAAAAGATTGTAAAGCAAAATTCCACACCCTTTGTCAGCAGGCCGCTAATACCTATTATTCTTGACTTTCACACAGACATAGGAGGGTGACGGGGGAGATGGTACGAGATCACTTTTGCCGCTTACATTCTGGCAAAAAAGAGAAAGGGCACTTAATGGGAAAAATGATACATTAAAATACAAGTATGCATTGCATGTAACCTAAATGTTAACATTGAAGTCCTTCCCTTTTGAGGTAAACACATATCATGCATAAAATTCGTAAGAACAAGAGAAAGAACAGGATAGTTTTTTAAATCTTAAAACAATAGGAGGGGACGGGTTAAAGAATTTCAAACTACTGATGACTAGAGTTGGAAAAGCAGGCATTTTCCCAGAGGTGACTAAATGTACCCCTACCCCAATGGGATGATGGCTGGGGGCAAGACTGGAATGGGGCCGCACAAGCTCTGCCTGGCAACACCAGAGAGAGATCGTGGCTGGCACAGCGATGCCCACTTCCTTCTGGGCCTGTTCCTACCCTGTGTGCACGATGGGGCTAAGCCAGCTTCAGAAGGCCCTGAACCACACCCTCAAGTCTCTTAAGTGGGACTTCTGTGCTATCCATCACTTACTCTCTCTCTTCTTCCAAAACAATTTCAGAAGTTAGCCCCTGTTGCCAAATATGTAGACCAGAAAGCCACTCAGGTAAGTACAAACAGTAGCCACTATGGTCAGAATATGAAGTTGACTTTACTGGGCAGATACAGAAAATCAAAAAATTGAGTTGCTAAAAGATGCCTTGTAGATTTAAGGGGTTTTTGTTTGTTTTGTTTTGAATTGGGAAGAGACGAGTGGATAAATAAAATGTTGTGTATTTGTACAATACACTAGTATTCAGCAATAAAAAGAATGGAGTCCTGATACATGCTACAACATCATTAAACCTTATATACATTATGTTAAGTGAAAGAAGCCATAGTCACACAAAACCACATATGGTATGATTCTATTTACATGAAATATCCAGAATGGATAACTTCATAGAGATAGGAAATAAATGAGTGCTAACCAGGGACTAAGGAAGTTAGATAGAAATGCAGAGTGACTGCTAATGGGTATTGGGTCTCTTTTCAGGGTCATGAAAATGATTGTGGTGATGGTTATACAACTTTGAATATACTAAACCACTAAACTGTCCACTTTAAAGGGGTGGACTGTATGGGATTTGATTTATATCTCATAAAGCTGTTAAAAAAGAAATATAAAATATAAATATAAATATAAATTCTATGCCCAGCTCTCAAGGAACTAGCTGCAGAGAGAAAGAAAAGATTCAGAGATAAGACAAGTGTCAGTAGCTTTTTGTTTTCGTTTTTTTTTTAATTTTTATAAGAGTTTTTTGAGCCAAACTGACAACATATGCCAGGGAGCAAGCCACCAAATGCTCCCAAGCATTAGATTTTAAAAGTCCATTAAAGAGAACTGCCTAATGTAGGAAACAAAATCTCTTAAGTTCAGAAAGAGGCTTCAAAGCCCAAATGATTTGATATTTTCCTTCTTACCTAATCATTCTTCTCTGATTTGTGAAAAAGCAATGGAGAGTTCGGATCTCCTCAGCATGCTGCTGATATTACTGGCCCCAAAGTCTCAATTTCCAAGCCTGTGAGAAAGGAATGACTACTTATCATTGCCAAAAAATATATATATTTTTAATCCTTCAGAATATAGCCTGTTGATGGATTATAATGACTCTCAAGAGTCAATTATCAATAAAACAAATTTGGTAATCTAAATCCTTCCTTTGCCCGGCATTTGTCTTTAATACTACCAGTTTTTGGGCCAACACACTTATATGCTCACATACACAATAAGACTTTCATATATGAGGCTTTGTGACATACAGTTATCACAGGACATATGCTGTAAAAACGACTGGTGATAAGTACTTTCCACCCACAGAGTTCCTAAAATTCTAATAATAAAGTATTTACGGTGGCAGGGGTTGACACTGAAAAGGCCAACTTTAGGCAGGGTGGGCTTTTGTTTAGCAGTTTTGTTTTGATTTTGTGAGGAGAAGGGAACAGTTGGTGCAAGAACACCATGTGTATTTTTCTAATACCGTTTGAGAATTATATACTTGAACAGATTTTTGCTTTCATTTCCAGAGAACATACCATTATCAACTGAAGAAGCCTTGGCCTATACCTTAGAGCCCTTTTAATAAATGTTTGTTGAGCATACTTAAAAGTAGATGGTAATGAAATTTTAAGAACTCACAGAAATCATATTAGCAAAATATAAACTCTATTCTCCATTTTATGGTAAACTTACACACACAGTTATAGGTAAAGAAAGCAAGTTAAATACTGCTTTAAGTAAACTTGTCCTTTTACACCTTGGTGTGCAACAGACTTCAGCAAATTTTATAAGTGACTGTGCCAGGCATTTAAAGACCCTGGGTTTACCCAGACCAACTTTTAGGTAATTTCATCCACTGGATCCTAAAAAACCTGCAGGATCCTTAATTCAGACAAATAGGACAATAATTCTGAAAACAATTTAAAGATAAGGACTAAGAAATAAAGCATTTAATTTTGAACTGTACTATTCTCAAAATTACAAATGAGCTTTAATTAGATACACTTGAGCCCTTACATGTGCTTCAATTTGTCAATACCAAAACAGGAGATTCATGTTTAATTTGAGCCAAAGGTTCCTACTAGCTGTTTTTAAGTCAAATTCTTTCTCTTCTACCCACTTTCCTTCAACCTGATTTAATCCCATCTGTCCCATTCTTCACCATAGATAAATTTTCACTACTGAAGTTACTTTGGACCACTACTTCAAACTGAAAAAAGCCAACAGAACAGGAGAATATACCAACTAACAAGGCAAACAAAGGTGAACAAAGAGTCTCAGAGGAGCTTAAGAGACTTAAGCTCTCTCAAGCTAAGAGACTTGATCAAGAAAAAGGAAAACAGTCCCTGAAAAGTGTTTGAGGCAGAATCGTGGACACTGCTGAAATCCCAGAAATTCTAAAAACTATTTTTAAGAAACAGTCCTGCCTCTCTAAATTAACCCGTTTGGCCTGTGTCTTCCTTAAAAGGCCCCCATGTGGTAATTCCATTGGTAGGTCTAACTATTCTTATTGTATTGAAGAAGGTCCACGTCCTCCCTCACAGTTACTGAATTTCTTGGTAAGGAAAAGTCTAGTCTTTTTAATTCCTGCCTTTCCCCAGTTTTCAATTTATTCACTTTTTAAAGTGTGAGCTTTTCCTCCAGTTCAAAGTTTAACTAGTCCTGGTCCAGTTTGGAAGTGGTGATTAAGTGCCATGGGAGTCAGATACCTAGGTCTGAATTCCACCTGTGGCACTCAATAATTGGGTTACTTTAAGCAAGACTCAGCCTCTCTATGCCTCTTGTCTCACCTGGAAACTGGAGATAATAGTGTCTCCCATGGGGTGACTGTGAAATTATGCATGTGAAGCAATTATGGCACTGCCTGCCACCCAAGGGAAGTGCCCAATAACACATCTATTATCACCTTAGTGCCAAGTTCTTCCTGCACCCTACTGAAACCTTAACCTCAGATCAAGGAAAAATTAAAGAGGAAATATTATTTATGCAAAAACCCCTTTAAGTAAATGTGTTCAGCCAGGAGAGAGGAAATTCCCAGGGGGGAGAAAAGTGCTTTTAGTTCACAGAGGGTTCCTTTTCTCATGAAGCTTCTTAAGTAATTCATCCTGAATAAAAATAAATATGAAGAAAAATAATGTATTTGGCTTTCAACTCTTTCTGGTAATCCTAAAGACAGACAGGGTTTGTCTACAGAAATTCAAGTTAACAAGAAAGATTTCAAAATGGCCTAAGTTATTTTTAATGCAGAAAGACCAATGTGAGTTGTGTATTTATCTTTTACATGCTGCTTCCACAATCCCAAGAGCTTTTTCACATCTTAAAAGACAAGCTGGTTTTTGGTTAACATTCACTCAGGAGATGGAGAGACCTGTACTAATTTTCCTTTAAAAGTAATCGTATTTGTCTAATCTAAGATCAATGTCATCCCTCACACACAAAAGTACTTCATTTTTCCAAGACATCTTTGAAAAGAGTAACGGATGGCTTCTTCCACCGACTGGAGAAAGCACCTAAGGTTCTTCTTACTGACCTGTTCATCAACACCTCCTCTGCAGAGAGGACCAAAACCAGTATCATAGTACCACATCACACCTGAAGTTGCTTTGACAAAAGATCAGAATTCACTTTGACTTTTTGTTTGAATTTTTCCGGACTACAATGATTTAATATGAATCGGAGTTATAGACATGAAATTGATTCTAAATTTTACTCCATTTTCCTTTTTCATAGTCTTCAAGTATGCTAACCGATGTCTGATTACAAAGGTGGAAAGGAGTTAAACTATCAAACATAACTAGAAAGTTCACATTTAAAAGAGAAAGCAATATAAATGCCATACGCACTTCTAAGGAATGTTAAATTACGGAGTAAAGAAAAGAAAAATACTAAAAATAATGGAGGGCTCCAGGCTATAATTCTTGAATTTGGGAAAACTAAAGCTCATCAGCATCGTATTTCCTTTTGTCATACAGATGACTATAGTTACAGATTACTCTCGAAAAGCACCTAAATTCAAAGCATACTTCTTCACACCAGTGGCAACCAGGAGAATACAATCCCAGTCATTACTGGGGAAAGTTCAGGACAAACAGCTTTAAACAAGCACAACTAATGCATTGTCCATAACTTAAAACCTTACTTTAGATCTTCGGGATCAGTCTAAAACATTAGGTTTAAGAGCATAAACATATTTACTGTACTTATTAAGTTACACACTTCCTTAAACCAAATATTTTTCCCGAAGACTCTAATCACACCAAAAATGGAAATATAAATATCTACTCCTTTAAAAGTCCATACAAAGTATGAACAGAAACTTATTTTCACTTTTATAACAATTTACAGAACTTTATAGGAAAGCAATATGAAACACAAGTGTCTCACCCTTGAGCTTGCCCAAGAAGCGACATGCTAAGATATCGAGGCAAATTCTCAAACAGAAAAGGAAAACTATATAAAGCACCCAAGGGAGAAATAATATCCTAAAGTCAAATATTTAGTAACAGCCTAAAATCTACAGGAATTCTAATCTACATTCGCAACTCTTACCCTTGACAGCACAAAACAGAATATCTTGCCTTACACATTTTGGAATTGCAATTCTGAAACGCTAAATCCAAAGACAAAGCCGCTCAGGGGAAAAAATAACAATTGCGCAACAGATCAACAGCTCCAACTTGTCCCTTGGCCCCGGCGCGGCAAGGTTTGCACGCTATAAAGCAGGAAAGGGCCAACCCAGGGCTGCCGTGACGGCCAACCGGCCACGGTCACGGAGGCCAAGGCCACGCACACGGCGTGCGCCACCGGGCGGAAACTGAGAAGCACCCGGCGCGGCCGACTCCGACCGCAGAGTTCTCTGCTCCGCGGGTTGCGAGGAGACGACCCATGGCCTTCCAGCCCTAACCTTTACGGATGCGCAAGGCCGGCTTCCGCCGCCGCACGTCGGGGCATCCGAGCGCACTGGGCACTTAGGGACCTCCTCCATCTCCCCCTGGGGGCTAGGCTTTCTTGCCAAGCTGCCTAAGAGGGTGATCCGACGGATGAACTGATGACTTCGCAAAGATCACCCTTAGACGGCCCAGCGGGGCGAGCGAGCCGTGCTGCAGCCCGCGCAGGTCGTGGGGCCAGGGGCGGCGGTGGCAGAGGAGGGGCCTCCGGGTCCCAGCCCGAAGGAGACCTGAGCTCCCCCGGGAGCGGCCCCGTGACTAGGCACATTTTTGCTGTCTCCGAGGCGGGGTAGCCGCGCGGCCCCGGAAGGGCCGGACCGCGCCGGCTCAGACCGCCAGTGTCCGCCCCCTCCTGCCCCGCAGCCTCCGGAGCCGCTCGAACTCGGGGTCCAGCTGGGCCACCCGCGTCCCAATCGGGCGGCCCGGGACGCCGCTAGAGACTCCTGTTCACCCCATGCACGCAGGCGTAGCCCCCAACCAACCACCCAGTCGCGCTCCGGGGTTGCGGCCAAGCTGTCGGTGGGACCACCGGCCGCGCCCCCACGCCCCGGACGGCCCCTGGAGTCCCGCTCCCTGTCCCCGCCCCGCCCCGGCGCAAGCGCAGCGGCCCCAGTGTGCAGCTGCGGCAGCCTTGGCTTCGGCCACAGACAGCAAAAGCCGGCTGCGGCTGTCCGTCCCGGGCCGCGGCTCCCTCGCGCCCCTGTCCCCGTCCTGGTACCACAGTGGGACCTCGAGGGCCGGGCAGCACCTGCTGGGACGGTAGTCCCGGCGGCGGTAGCTCCGAGTCCATCATGCTGTACTGGGGACCGTGCTCTGGAGCTCCCCGACGGCGACCCTGTCCCGGCTGGCGAGGCGCGGCGCGGACCGGGAGGCACTGACGACGGCGGAGGTGGCTAACCCGCCTTCTCCGCGACAGGGCCGGAGTCGCCTGTCGGGCTCTCGCCCCGCCACGCCTTCCGCCCTTCCCCACCCGCACCGAAGGCGGGGCGAGAGCCCGGGCCTTCCCTTCCCCGGCTAGCCTGCCGGCAGAGCTTCCGAAAATCCCCCACCCCCGTCCGGGCTGACGCAAGAAGCTCGCGGCCCGGGGGTGGACAGGGCCGCGAGCGGGGGGTCCCTGTGGGCGGCCGCGGGCGGGCGGGGCACCCGGAGGATGGCTGCGTCAGCTCCACGGGTTCTGCGCTCAATTTACCCTCCCTGCAAATAAAACCAGCGCTCTCCGCCTGCGAGATCAAGAGTTATTTGCCGAAGGTCGCTCGACTTCGGGCGCTTTGAGACAGTTTAAACAGTTGGAACAAACACGCTTGGAGACCAGGCAAAGGCCCTGGTATCGGAGCTGCGCCTCCCTGATTTGGAGTTACAGAACCTTGCCCCGCTTTATCTCACCCCACCGCCAGAGCGTGGCGCCACCCGGGAGGCGGTGGCTAAATGCTTGGACCCGGCCGTGCGCATCGCCAACTGTCCTCTCGCCCTCGGTCCCCTCCCGGGCTGGGACCAGTGGGACTTTCCCAGGGGAAGTGTGGACTAAGCTGGGAGCTCGTGCTGGTAGTCACCCTGAACGCCCTCCACTTAGTCCCACGCACTTGCAGTCTCACTACGCTCAGGACGCCAAGGGCAAACGAAGTCTTTTGGTCGGAGAGTAGTCACTACTGCCCACTATAAGCTTTCTTTTCCCAACAAAGCGCACACACTACACCACAGATGGCGTCCTTTACCACTGTGCAGTACTACAACATCCCATAGTCTTCACGTTTCTTTTCACGTATTCACGATATAATTAAAAAAAAAAAAACAAAACAGATTATAAAGTAGTTTGTACAGTATGGATGCATTTTGCAAAAACGTCTAGGAAAAAAAATTGAAAGTTGTCCACCAAATATTAATAGTTGTAGGATAATGAATGATTTTTATCTTTGTTACTGTTTTGTCTACGAGTATGTTTTACGTTTTACATTAAAAGCAATTACTTAAAAATTAATCATTGCCCACAGAAAACTTCAAGTTTTTGAAAACAAATATTGTGAAATCGTATGAGACTTAAAAAGAATATACATTTTTTTTTTCTCAAGCATTAACAATATTTCTAACTCTTTAAGAAGCCTGGTTTTCAGTTTTTAGCTTCTTGGAATTATGCAAAACCAGGCGAAGTAGTGCCAGCTGTGGTTTTACTATTTCATTCAAAAACCACACACCCACCCACACACACACCTGACTATAGCAGATCAACACCCAGAGAACTTTCTTTTGGTTGCATAATTTGACACTCCCAGGATTTATCTGTAAATTTATATGTTCAAATATTCCTTGAGGTAAGTGAAGCATAAGATAATCGCTTGTAATTGAAGCCAGCGTCTTCAACTTGAATTAAACCCTTTCAGCTCTTATGTGAAAAGCCTGCACGATGATCTGCACACCAAAAACAAGCTTAGGAGAAATTATTTACAATGAACCGTACGTGAAACACAAAGAGACATAATGAAATGACATTTCTGCGTCAAAGAAGGGCAAAAGTATATTGTTAACAATTCAAATTACTTATTAAAACTACTACATTTAAGAAGGTAGACAATGAGCCCAGGAGGTAAGAGATACCAAAGTTACATGTGATATGGCTGCTGCCCTCAAGGGGTTTATAAAAAGTGTTTGGTATTTCCTCATTAAGCAACAAATTTCCATTGAGTTTAGACTGAATGAAAAAACCTTTTACAAAACTGCAATTGCTGGGACTATATTATTTCAGGCACCTGCAGAGTACATATTTTCAAAGGGAGTAGAACAGTATGATAAGAGTATGAACATGTTTAAGAAAAATAAACATTAAGGAAAAGCTGTTTGGTATTGAATGGTGGTTCAGCACAAGAAAAGGGAACCCCAGTCTCAGACTACCCGTGTAAAGCGGGTTCCCAGTCTTTGCAGACATTGAAATGAGATTGTCTTTATGTGAGAACTTAGGTCTTGCTCTCTGAACTTACTTATTGTACTGTGGGGGCACGGATATTATACATTGAAACCCTCAAGAGGAACAGGAAAGATGATGCCGGTTTTTCTCCCCTGTCCTGGTGCCATGAGAGTCCTTTTTACTGCCAGGCTCTCTTAGCCACTATTTTATTTCTCTCCTCTGCCCTGCCCCCCCACCCGCCCAATTGATTTCACATTCTACTAATCCTTGTACATTTCAATTGATGTCTGAATTCTTCGCTGACTTTGGAAAGACAACCCTCTATATATGCTTGAAATGTGTCAGAATTTTAATACTTTGCTCTAGAGTTCTCATAAAAAATAAGCATTATCAAGTAAGATTTCTGAGCACAAAGATTTGGGATAATGGTAAAGCAATGACCCATTTATTTCACCATCTTCTCAGTGATCTAAGCTGCCAAGTTTGCAAGACCCAAGAAAGTACCTACTGTTTCAAAATCCTTCATCAACTTGAGGTTTCTTTACTCTTCTTTTCACTTCTCCTTAATTGAACTATGTGTTTGAGCCAGAAAATATCCAGAATCTCTTGGAATTATAGTTGAAATTCTAAATTTGTCCAGCTTATAGTTGGAGCATATGAGGTAGCTAGTTTTTAAAGATGGTACCCAATGAAACCCCCGCCCCCCATATTGATGTAGTCCTCCGACACTGAATCAAGGCTGGCCCTGTGACTTGCTTTAACTTATAGAAGGAGGCTGGAAGTGACACAATGTCACTAAGCCTTAAAAAGATCTGACCACTTTTAATTTTATACTCTTAGAAGTTAGCCATCATATAAGAAGTCTGATTATCTTCAAGGGAAGAGAAGTTATGGGGAGAAGCCCTGGGGGATGAGACTCTTAAGTGGAGAGAGAGGCTATGTGAGTGAAGAAACCATCTTGGACCTTCCAGCTCACCCAGTGAAACCCCTGAGGACTCCAGCCCCACCTGTTATCTGTCGGCAACTATATATGAAGATGCTTAGCAAAACCAGCAGAAGCCTGCCTGGTTGAGCCTAGCATAAAGAATTGTGAGAACTTATAATAAACTGTTTTTAGCTGCTAAGTTTTGGTATGGCTTGTTTCACAGCAATAGATAACCAGAACAACACATATTGAATATCAAGGGCAAGGTTTTTCCCAGTTGCTTTTTGTTTGTTAATCATCATTGCGAGCACATATAGGGATGGTACTTTGCAATTTAATAGTCTCAAACTCTCAGAAGCAATTGACCACCCTGTGAATGAGGAAGGTATCTTTCCTATAATATATGATTGTTGCTACATAACTAAGTAAATCATCTCATCAGAGCATACATCAATATCATACCATTAGATAGGCGATGGTGAGATATTCTCCTTATTGAAATACACTTAAGGAACACAGACATTTCAACAATTAAGTAAGTGGAAGTATAAATGCATACAGAGATTCTGGACCTGACATGACCTCTTTCGTATCAGTTATGTAAGATACTTTCTGAATATCTGCTGAGGGAATTTGAACTTCAGGAGCAGTGTGCTCAGAGGATAAACTGAACTCCGGTATAGCAGAGTTCCAGATAATTGGTGTATTAATTTCAAAACACACCCATAATCTTGGTTCCTTGGTGTGCACACCTCACTGTCTAAACTACTGATACAAAGAGCTGTAAATCTCGAAAGCCAGTTTTAACTCATAGTTTCCTGCTCGTAATAGAAATAGTTCTCTGCAAGAACTACAATGCAGAGAAAAACCCAGAAGTTTAAAAGAGTGCTTTTGAATTATATGTGTTGATACCTATATAAATATATATGCATAGGAAAAAAAGACTGACCATATATCATCAAAAATATTAAACATAATTATTCTGATTAGTGATTTTATTTTTCTCATTTCACCTATCTGCATTTTTCTAAATAAACATATACTACTTTTATATTAAAAAACAAAAAAGGTGTGTGTGGGGGTGTAGGAGGGTATGGGAGGAACATTGGCTTTTCTCCCAAGCTACTGGGTCCACTTCATTTTCAAACTGAATTTTAACCACAAGCTTTGGAGATCTCTCCATTCTATATTTACTAGAGTGGAGCCTGGAGAATTTGACCACATCTTTAAGTGTGGTTGTGGTAAGGGTCTAAAAATCCCTTTGTCCTTTCAATCTACTGCTATATTTGCAAAATGTCACTTAGTAGAATAGGAGTCCCCAGACAAAGATGGAATTTTACAGGTACATTGAATAGAGTCTAACAGCTGCAGCTTTGGAGTAATATGCAAAGTTGTCCATACATAACATTCCTGTATGGGGAAAATAAACAGGGTGCAGAAAAACACATACCTAGAGTTATGATTGCAAGGTCGGTTACCAAATATTAATAACGGGCATTGAATATCATATAATTTTCACTTTCCTCTTTGTACTTTTCTGCACTGCTCCAATTTTTACAGTAAGCATTTTTAGAATTAAAGGAAAAAATCAATTAAATTCTTTTCATTTTGGATAAACAAAAAGCAAAATTTAGTGATGGAAGAGCAGACATCTTCATGGACAGGCTTTGTAGACAAAGCCTTTAACACTCTCGAGGATGGAATGTGAAAAAGGGAAGTAAGATTTGCCAAGATATTTGTGTTTTGGCATTTGCTATACTGTGTACTCTCATTTGGGCTTTCGAGTAATATTAGAATTAAAAGAACTCTTAGAGCTATTTTGGCTCAAAGATGGCAAGTAAGTTTTACTATGATTGCCAACTCCAGTTGATTGGTAATGGTTTGCCTACAATGCTCTGCTGAGAAAAATTCAGAAGGAGATTCCTAATTTGGTAGGAAGTTTTCAGTAATTGATTAACAACGTCTGCCACAAACACAGAATGATAGGAGTGGTGGCACGTATCAGGGTATCAGGTGTTTCCTTCCCTGACCTAGTCCCACTCCCTACTTTTACATTTAAGAAAACTAAGGAGTGAAGTTGTTATCAATAATTACAGAACGAGCTGTTGGCAAGGCCAGGAATGAAATAATATTTCCTGATTCCTGGAATTATGTTCTTCCCATGCAACAAATTGAGTTGGACTTTTGAAGGCAAATCTAGTACTGGGCCAGACCTAAAGGGTCTGATGTAAATTTTATTTACATGTCAGTGCCTTATTTTGGGAAAATATTAATAACCCAATTTATTAATGATAATAATTATTTCATGTATTTTATAAAAATTCCCTACAAATCATGAAGATGTGATTAAGCCCAATATTATAAACCAGAAAGCTACAAAACGATTAAGCGAGTTGCTCAAAGCTTAAGAAAATTGTTATCTGAAACTGGCTGGTTCTAAAACCCAGGCTCAGTCCACTATAGGTCAGGTCTCTGTAGAGTCCCTTGGCTGTGCTGTATTTACTGAGAGTACTCACAGCAAATCTCCCTGAAGATTACGTTTTTCCATATTCTGTTTAATTAATTCCCCATGGACAGAATGATAAAGTATTTTTCACTAGAGAGAAAACTTGCAAACAAATATGAGAACTGGATTCTACATTCAAGAACCTCAAAGCAAAGAGTAGGGAGAAACTAAATGGGCTGTTTGCAACCTCAGCCTCTCTACCTAAAAAAAATATATGGTAGGGTTTTTATCTTTCTATTTTACTGAAGAAGTCTAACAAAGTATAAAATGTACTGACAAGATTGTAAGCTATATAATCCTTGTACTTTTTCCAATAATTAAAGTCCTCTGGTTGCCTACTTCTAAAAAGCCTAAGATACAGATAACTTTAATGCCAGTTTAGAGCTATCTCTCCCTATAAAATTCAGGTACCTATGAATCGTATTTTCTTTCTTCTAATGGAAGATAAAATATTTCGGTCTTTGGGGTTCATAAACTGTCAAAAGTTTGTGAAAGGCACTTGTCAAAAGACACTTGTCTTATTATTTATTTATTTATTCTTTTAGGTGAGGCAACCCTTGGTTGACCTCACAGATTGCAAGGACCTTGTCAGCTTACAATTCCTTATTTTTCATTTTTTTCATCTACAGTACCTGGTCTTCCTAGGTGGTCTCCCATCTAAGTACTAACCAGGCCATGCTTAGCTTTCAAGATCAGATGGGATTGGGTTTGTCCAGTGTGGCATGGCTGTATCACTTGTCTTTTTTAAAATTGAGTATTGACTATGGGCCATGCACTTTATATGGATTATTTTATTTAATCCTCTCAGAAAAGCAATGACGTAAGTATACTATAACTCCGTTCGAAGTGAGAAAACTGAGACTTGGAGAGGCTAGCTAATCTTATCTACGGTCAAGCAGTTAGTAATAGTAAGTAGCTGAGCAGGTCACTCTATCTCTAAAGTTCCTAAGCATGAAGATTTGCTGCCTCCCATGGATGTTTAAAAAAAAAAAATGGCAAGGGTTAGTTAGGGAATTCAGGTCGAAATGTTTTACCTAAATTATCCAGGCAATTTATTCACTTGAAAAACAACAGGTGATGAGGGGTACCATGCTTGGAGAGGATCAAGATGAATTAAACATGGATTCTACTCTCAAAGTTCTTTCATTCCAGTAATAAAACATCACATCACAATTGCCCATATCCCGGAAGTGGTGAATGCCATAGAAGAAGCGGGCAGTTGATATACCTAATCTAATAGCAGAGGGTCAGGGTTGTCTCTTCATTTTTATGAAAAATAGCCTTATTGAGGTATAACTGGCATACAATAAATGGCTCATATTTAAAGTATACAATTTGATAAATGTTGATATATATGTGAGAAGCCATCGGCACAATCAAGATGTCCATCGCTCTCGAAAGTTTGCTTGTGCCTCTCCCTGTCCCCCATTCCATTCCCAGGCAACCACTGGTCTGCTTTCTGTAACTATAAATTAGTTTGCATGTTCTAAAATATTATAAATGGACTCATACAGTATGTACTCTTTTTTTTTTTTAATTTGGCTTCTTTCACTCTGCATAATTGAGATTCATATATTTGGTTGCATGTATCAACAGTTAATTCCTTTTTATTGTTAAATATTCATTGTCTGGGTATACCACAATTTGTTTATTCATTCACATATTGATAGATGGTTTGTTCCCATTTTTTAGCTTTTACAAATGAAGCTGCTGAATGTTGATGCACAAGTCTTTGTACAGATATACATTTCGCTTCTCTTGGGTAAATATCTAGGAGTGAAATGACTGAGTCATATGGTAGGACTATGTTTAACTTTATAAGAATCTGCAAGACTTTTTCCTAGTGGTTGTACCATTTACGTTCCCAGTAGCAATCTATCAGAGTCTCAGTTCCTCCATATCCTTGCCAAGACTACTTGGTATAGTCATCCCACCAAAAAAAATCTACATAGATATAGATATATGCCACTGTAATTTTAATTTTAATTTCCCTGATGACTACAGATGTTGACTATGTTTTCATGGCACAGTGGTTTTAATGCATAATGTAGTGTTTTCTATATATCGATTGAGAGGAAAAGCTACATCCCTACAATATGCTTCATTGTTATAAACTTTGCTGTTAGATAATCAAATATGAGGTATGGTAAGAAAATATCATTAACTGTTGATTTAGAAGTCATTAAAATTCCAGAAAATATAAAATATGCACCTTAATGCATATTTGAGTTCTTAAAAAAAGAAACTACACAGTACTAAGCTTTTACTTTCAACTGCTGTTTCAGAATTTCTTCTACACATCCTGCATTGATGGACCCACTGGTGTTTCCTGAACTGCATTGAGAAGCAACAACTATTATTTGATTCTTTTCCCTCTTTGATTCCTCTTCCTTTGACATCCTAGTTATTACCATAAAAAGTTTTAATCAAATTGGTTAAAATCATCTATTAACTACTCTGACAAGATCACTGCAGTTTTATTTATTTATTTTTAAAAGGCCATAAACACCGAATAAATAGATATTTTGTGACCATATTGATTTATAAGACAGACAGAGGAAGTTTTTACTGTGCACTATAGACTTCTCCATAAAGGAACATTATTGAGACATTTCTTGCTAAGGTTTTCCTATTCGCATCTCTCGGTAAGTACTATATCGTCAGCAGCAAGAAATATATCCTTTCAATTTCAGTTGTCCACTTCAAGAGGAAGATCATATAATACCAACACTTAATCTCTTAATAATCAATTCAATTTAATAAAAAATCATTGTGTGTACTATGTGAAATGCACCATGTGAAACGAGCTTTTTCAGCACTTTCTTATACACGAGGCTTTACTTCCAGTAACTTTATATGTCATGACTAATCCTCACAACCACCACTTTATAGGTGATAAAGCTGAGTTCAATCTGATTCAATAACTTGGCCAAGGTCACACAGTTCTATGATTCAGTAACGTGGCTAAGTTTCCATGGCAGAATTCATATGAAATCCTAGGTTTAACTCATTCTCAAAACTTAGCTCTATTCACTGGGCCAAGCCAAGTCCCAAGATATCACTCAAAGTTTTGTGAATAATTAACTAATATAGGGATATGAACTATGTTATAACTTCTTCCATGGACCTTATTTAAGTGTATAACAATCTTTGAAGAAAGAAGCGTAATTTTATGCTATTGAGATATAATAGAGCTATATAAACTGTGCCATAATTTTCATGCTGAAATTTAATTTAAGATATCGCCATGTATTTGTTTTTCTTTCTTAATTGGTGCTTACCAACCCTCTACTATTGATCCAAATCTTTAAATACTTTAAAAAGAAATTATAATGGCTCCTCGAAACCTGTATCTGATTGCTAGTAGCTCAGAGTGAAATTTGAAGAATATCACTCTACGAAACATGATTCAGATTTTATAATATTATTGTATGGTCCAAAGTCTTTGAAGCTAACTGTCTGCCAATCAATGCCAGATTTGATCATGGGACTTTACCCAAATTATCTCCTTTACAACAGAGCACCTTCACGATTGCAATAATCTTTAACCTGCTCTAAGTGAGCTATGCATTGATCATCCTCTATAAAGTGAATGTCTTACTTCTTAGAAGACTTAAGTAGAAGAGTGTGTGTGTTAGAATTGCAACAACATGGCTAAAAGAAAAAAAAAATCAGGTACCTCCTAAAACCATAATAATAATATAAAAATAATATGGTATCTTTAAAGATACGGTAAACTTGATATGGCTATTCAAGAACTGTAGAGCAAAGTAGTTCAAATGGACAAAATATAAGGCTATTGGAAAGTTTGAAAATAAAAGGCATATCATGGGGAAAAAACAGTGATTTCATTTATACATTGATCATTTTATTGTAGAGCACCATAATGACTAAAACTAACAATTATCCAGTATCATCTCATGGTTTTCATGAACTGGCATTAAGGTACTCAGAAATACCTTGTGTCTACAGTTATAGTGCTTTTCTCCAAGAAATTCTTTATGAAGCATCAGGGGATTTAACAGCCAAATGACAATCATGTTCTCTTAAAGTATTAATACAAATTACAATTTCCCTAGCCTACATTTTGACAAATCTTGCTGGGTACTATGGTAGAGAGAATATAAGCACTAGAGACAGGTCTGGGTTCACTTACTAATAGCTGTGTGATCCTGGGAAAACTGATTAATCTCATTGACATCAGTTTCCTCATCTGTGAAATGAAGGTTGTTATGAGGTTACCTGGCATAATGTATATAAAGTTACTCGTGAAGATGAAGAGCAGTTAGATCTTCTGAAATAATCCCAAAACAAGAAATTACTATGTGAAAAACACTGCACAGACCACTGCCAATCCATAAATATAAACTATTTGGTTCTTTTTGTAAATGCTTGATATTTGGCATAATGAAAGAAGTACTGATCTGAACTTGAGAGATCTAGAGATTCTTAAAAAAATAAAATAAAGGTGTTGGCGTAAACTTAAGGTCCTCAAGGGCCAGGAACTGTTATTCATCTTACCCTATTGTGTTTTACTTTACATAATGTGTGGAGACACTCAACAAATATTTGTTAAATTAAAGAATAATTGCATCAGTAGCTCTGCTGATGTCTAAGGTTTCTTCCAAAATTAATACACTGCTTTTATAAGAAGATGACAGGAAAGAGAGTGCATTGATTGTATAAACACTATATTGTAGTGTTATATTAGGGCACATGTATTAAAAATGTTAACCGCTAGTTTGGCTAGAGACCTTGAAGTTTATGTGAAAATGGGGAAGCTGTATGTGTTATTTTATAAACACACACACACACACATATGTATATATATATATATATATGTATATATATGTATGTATATATATATATATAATTAATAGATATTTGTAACATTCATTTGCTACTCACCAAGGAATTATTGAATCAAAGGAACATGATCTTAAGGTCTTTGTAATGTGATGTTTGCTTTATTGCACTAGTAGAATGTCAGATTCCAATTAGACAATATTTTTTAAGAATTTTAAATAATGGCAATGGAAAACAAGGAATAATTCTTAGTGTTCTTTGTAACTTTTTGTTTGTAACTTAGGAGCCCTTGCTGGCTGAATTCTGTGCCAAGAATTTGCAGACTGCATAAACATTTTCATTTGCTAAAATGTTAATGCCTTAATTTTAAATCTACATAATACTTAGCTCATTAGAGCTAATGACCTCTGCCATTCACTTTTACATCGTGACCTAATTCAGAATTATTTTCCAGTTCCACTTTTACATATACCTGAACTTGCATAGGATTAAGTGCTGTGTAAGCCCATCAGTTCACTGTGAGCCTGTACAAGGGGATCAATATTTACTTCATCTACTTATCTTTGGTCTAGCAAATTTGGCATTGCAGCAGCAACATGATTTCAGGGACTCAGAAAACAGTGCTTTCCTTGCCTAATACATTTCTTTTAAGTCTCTTGTCATTTGTAAAGTCAGCAGGAAAGCAGATATCCTGATCACAAGGACTGATGATTATTGACCTTCTATCTGAAGACAGAGTCAGTAACCAATCATAAATAGCTAAGAGTAGCTCTGCTTAGCAGCACCAAATGGAATTTTTTTTCCTTCTTTTCATATAATAATTATTCCTTTCCTTTTTCTCAGAAAAAACCTTGCTTTCACCCTGTAATTGAGACACTATGTGTATTTCTACCTAAATCTGTGTACTACAAATTGTAATTCTGTTATCCCAAATAAACACTTTGCTTCCAACTGGGTTCTTGTCTTTTTAGGTTGACAATAAGAAATACATATTTGGTCTTGTCCTATTTCTGGCATAGAGCGCCTAAAACAAACAAACAAAGAAACAAACAAACAAACAATCCTTGGAATGCCCTAAGTGAGGATAGCAGTAAAGGTTTTCTTTTGTTGTGACACTTTTAATGAGGAAACTTTTTGGAAAGAACTCAAGGATGAGGGCTGGTTTTCAGGGTAACCAGCTGTGTGATTAGAGGGCTGAAACTTTCAGACTCACTCCCTGACCTCCTATGAGGGGAGAGACTGAGGATTGAGTTCAATCAACAATGGCCAATTATGGCCATTCGATTATGCTCATGTAATGAGGCCTCCATAAAAACCCCAAAGGAAAGGGTTCAGACAACCTCTAGTTGGTGCACCTGTAGAGATTCCGGGAGAATGGAGTGCTTGGAGAACATGGAAGCTGCGAGATCGTGCTCAATTCTTATACTTTCCCATTTTTATACTTGAAGTCTTTATCATGTCTCATTGTGATTGTTAGTACCATCAATAAAATTTGAAATAATAATGGTGACAGTGAGCACTTCTGTCTTATTCCTAACCTTATTGGGGCCGCTCCTAGCATTTCTCCATCAAGCAGAATGCTGACTTTTGAGATAACATAACAAGTATTTTATCATGTTAAAGAGATATTCATCTGTTCCTATTTTGAGTGCTTTTTATAAGTTGTTGAAACCATGAGCACTTTAATAAACACCAACCACAGTAAAGCTATTCTTCTGACCTATCAGCCCTCCTAACCTCCAATCTCTTGCTGATGTCTCCCATTGGCTGAAACTAACCAGAAGACAGAGAAGGGAGTCTCTCAGGGGCAGCTCTCCAGAGCACAGAACAGGGTAGACGGGGATAGAAGGTAGATCTGGAGGAGCAGACACAGTATATCCAATGCCAATAACAGATAACAAAACAGCTTCTCTCTTCATTAGAAAATATTATAGTTGGCAAAAGCAATTTTCTTGAAGCTAATAGTATCATCTTGGCTTATAAAAACAAGTGAAAGAAAAGTGTGGGGTCTCAATCTTGGCACTTTTACATGGAAAGCCACTGGGACTAACCTTTTCTGCGTCTAGTGTTGGCAGGTCCATGGATTGCATTTCCTGGTCAGGACCGAGCTTCCTGAATGTACTTTCCCCCTGTATCCAATATCTTATTTTTAAAACCTTGTCACTCCTTCCTCAGACCTAAAAATAATGTTCTCGTGTGATGGATATCTGACGGGTCAGTTGTCACTCCCGGAACCAGACAGTGTATCTTCGGAGAAGGGTCCAGCGGAACATGCCCTTGTTCCTGGCACCTCGGCCATTCTCCAGGGGCGTCCCATTCAGGCCTACCCCAGATGCCGCCACACATCAGCAGGCCTGGTTTTAAGGGCAGAGAGTTCACTGGAGTGTACCGTATGATGCCCTCTTGGATGGGCTGGTTCCTTTCTACCACATAGACTGCACATTTGGGAGCCATCGTGGGTCATGGGGTTGCCAGATAATATACAGGACATTCAGTTAAATTTAAATTTCAGGTAAGCAACGAATAATTTTTAGTATAAATATATCACAAATATTGCAAGAGACATCCTTATACCAAAAAAAAATATATTCATTATGTGAAATTCAAATTCAACTGGGCATCCCATATTTTTCTTTGCTAAATCTGGCAACCTGCATCACAGAGCTCTTCCCCAAATGATCTTCCACTATGCTTCCTGCTTCCTCCCTCAGTTTCGAAATCCCTTCACTGGAATTAGGTTCGCTAAAGTGTTAAGACAACCTAGGAGGAATGTTACCTATACAAGTCACAGTTAAGATTCACTTTTGAGGCCTTTGCTTCTGCCTCTAACTCCCACTAGCAGCGACTGATCTACCTGATCAGTAAATGTGTTACTTGGGCACTAAGAAGGACATTTTGGTGGTGGTTGAGAACTAGGGTGGATCATGAAAAATTTAGATTCTAGCAGGTGTGTGTAGGGGTAGAAATGGGGGTGGGGGTGTCTGGGCATAGCTTAAAGGAATGCACACACAAAAGGGAATGCCGAAGAGATCTGTACTTCCTGACATTTCCCCCTGACTGGGATCCTTGCATTATTCCTTCCTCGCTTTCCCCTTTCCTTCCTTTCTTCATTCAACACAAACTCATCCCCAGGTGTAGGGCATTAACTAGAGGCTGGGCCCTAGCAGAACAGAAAGCAAGAGGCCTGGTGGAGGAAACAAATGCCAAGCAACCAAGAGCTGGGGTCAAAATAGGCCGGAAGGAGAAATAAAACCAAGAAATATTTAAAAATTAGGTGCTTGACATTTAAGGAGAAAAGTCCACAGTTAGCCAAGAATGACTGCTTATTGCAGGATTCAAAACCTCTGAATGACAAAACTAAAAAAAGGACGTGATGGTAGCACGGGGCGCCCTGCTGACCTTCTCCCTGCCTGAGTACTTCTCCATTCCAGCCTCTATGTAGCCACAAGCAGAGACAAACAGCAGCCGCCCTCTCCTTGCAGACTCTGAACCACATGGCTGTGGCTGACACAGCGGCCCCATCTCAACGAAGTAAATAAACCAGACCGCAGCCTTATTTTCTGAGACTGACTCAACCTAACCAGCTTTCCCAAATGTTGTGGCCCAAGAGACTAAGAGTTCAATCGGTTGTGAGGCAGACGAAGCTTCCATGTGGCATCGAAGTTCGTGCCTGGAGACTGATCATTCAGGGGAGTCAGGCTTGGTTAAACTGTGAGGTATAAATTCGTGTTTGCTGTCATTTCCCCACCTGAGGTTTTTGAGCCATACCACTCAAACATGAGGCCCTCGCTACAAGACCCTGCTCAAGTCCGACCTGTAAAGAGAAGCAGAAGAGTTTCATGCTCTAATTGAGTAGGGTGGTCAGTTCATCCTGTTTTGTCCAGGACTTTCTGAGTTTCAGCCATGAAAGTCCCACACCCCAGGAAACCCCTCAGTTCCAGGCACACTGGGGCGATTGGTCAACTTAAAATCAAGATACCAAGATTTCGATATCTGAATATCAGGTTCCTTAGCTGTAAAAATCCTGGGGCTGATCAATACAACTTCTAATGCTACTGCTGCATTTAACAGTCCAT
Source organism: Pteropus medius (assembly GCF_902729225.1). NCBI lineage: Eukaryota > Metazoa > Chordata > Mammalia > Chiroptera > Pteropodidae > Pteropus > Pteropus medius. Next base: position 36,241,083 of record NW_024354875.1, read on the forward strand.
GATTTACCCTCACGTTCCTGACCTTACCCATACCCATCGGCTCCCAAACGAAATTCAGTTAGTTCAAGTTCTCAGTTTACTTAATCTGAGGATGAACTAATCACCGGTGTGTTAACAGGAAGGGATGATAGTGTTCGCAGAGGAACTGGAACAATGGCTCTGGGAGGAAGGCATGTGGCCATGGCTGAGCGGTTCTAATGGTGGGAATTCAGCTGGGGAGTGTGGCTTTGTGCCACCCAGAGAGGAAGATATTTTTAGGTAAGCAGGTTTTGAGGCAGCCAGCCTGAGTGAGAGAGCTGGTTTGAGGGGCTGGTTTCAGCTGCACAGCTAGAACGGTAGCCACATGCAGGGCAGTCTTGACTGACTTGAACCAACTTTCACACTAACATGTGAATTAAGTCAGTAGTTGAAACCAGAGACTGCAGCAGAAAGGAAGTAGTCTACTGATAACACTATTTATTTATTTTTAAATGTATTTGCTTTAAGCTTTGGTCATCTGAAATACAGATGTACAGTTATCATTTTGGAGTAGTTGAGAGTTCAAACTCTGTAATCACCACCTACTAACTGTATAATATTGGGCAAGTATTAGATGGAATCACACAAACTTGCCGATATTAGACATTTTTTGACCTGTAGAAACAGGAATGTCACATGGTTAAGCCTAATAATTTACTCTTTCTTTTCCTTGAAACACAGATAGGCACCAACCTTGAGAGGACAGAGAGAAGACTAAGTGGTGCTCAGAACAGACGCAGACTCACACTCCCTGCTCCTTGGTGTCCATTATTTCCCCACTGCCTCCTCCACCACTACAGGCAAAGAAGCGCACAGGGCCCAGAGACTCCATCAGCTGAACCTAAGGAAGGCTGCACTATTTCCAGGACGTGGGACACTGACAAACCAAGGTAGATGGGTCATCTGAGCTGAATGTAGAACTGCCTGATAATCCCAGGGTTAGGAAACAAGAATAAGGCACATACCACAGATTTTTCAGGTTGTTCTGAGAACTGAAGATTTTGTTTTTCTTCTTGGTACAGAACAATCAGTTCCAAAGCACAGTAGGGAGCTTTTACAGTGGGGTTTTGCTTTAACAAAACTGGGCCTCATCGTTAGCCTTAAATCTGTGTTTGTAGCAACCGCACAACGTGGCTGTCTTATTCAATTTAATTATACACACACACATGCACATACATTATGAAGCACACACAAAACAATTAAACAGCCTCATCAGAGTACAAAAAAGTTACATTGGGTTTCTTCTCTCAATAACTAACAGGAAGCAATAAAAAGAGAGGAAACATTAAACATTTTGCTGTGGTATTATCATCATAATTAGATAAAATTTATTAACTTAGGCCAATTCACTTGGCTTTTTATAGCTCGAGGAATCTAGGAAATAGCTTCCTTAAATATAATGAGGAAGTACATCCTTAGGTCTCAATGTTTTTTATCCATAACACTCCTGCGTTTTGTCTGTTCCCTTCGAGTTCATTCCCTTGGTGCTGAAGCAATCTACTCACAGAAGAATAGGGAACACTCCAATCCTTAGGTCAAATGATGGCTGGGGGAGCCTTTGGACTCCAAGGCTAGCACTTCTCTACTGTGCAGATACCAAAGATATGATGTCAGAAATCTAAAAAAGAAAAGAGAAGAAATGAACCTTGAACATGGCTTGGTTTAAATTCTCTCTCAAGCAGGCATCTTTCAAATGTGAGAAAGTTCAGTTCTCAACATGTATTAACAAAAAATGTTTACAACAGAAATGCCTGGTTGTGCCTAATAATGGCTTTACCCTTTGAATTAATTCTTTGCTGGTGACAAAGCCTGAGCTTTTGAACTAGTAGGTATGGCTAGGCAGGGCTTTTTTGTTTGGCTTGGCTCTCTTAAATGAGTAGAAAAGGCTTGGTTGGGCACCTGGTATTTTGTGGCTAGTAATTATACTACAATTGCTACTGTGCATTACCAAAACTTCAGTTTTTTTTTAAACAAAAGCCAAGTATACTCTTCAAAACAAACATCTTTTGAAAGATTAGTGTGCTTTGCAATAATTTTAAAATCCACTTCACAAATAGGATTTGGTACAAATCAGATTGTTTTTTTCTTTTTTAAGCTGTTTCGCTTTAATGCAGTATCTCTTTGCCTGCCAACTTGGTCTGAGTTCCTTCAGCTCTTACACGAGTATGTGATCTTTTCACTTAAGCTGTCTTAATGCTTTCTTTTCCCTTATCTGCTGTGGATGCACTGCACAATGACATGTCTCCCTGGGAACAGCTTTACCCTTGGGTGCGTGCTCATAACTGAGGCAGGGATAGTGATAAACACTTAAATACCCAGAGAAACGAATCACCTTATCCACATTTAGAAGACTAGTAAATCATCTATGGACGGGCTTTCATAGCTGTGGGTCTTCCTCTGAAAAGACCAGGTTCCCAGTTCTTAAGTGAAAACTCGATCACCAAGCTTGTAAGATCAAGCCATGGGTGTGTGCCTGCATGTGCGTATGTGTATGTGTGTGCACGTGTGTGTGTGTGTGTGTGTGTGTGTGTGCTGGAACCGCAGGAGTAGAGGATGGTGCGGGCTTGGGGGGGGTGCGGGGAGGATGATGGTACATTTAAAAACCAATCGGACAGGACAGGGCTTAACATGCTAGTTCCCAAATATAAAAACTCCCATCAATGCCTCTTCCCCTTACTATTACGACAGAAACTTCACCTCACAAGGACCTGATGAAGTTAAATGTGACAAACATGTGATAGAAAAATGGTTTGTTCTTGGTATTCCCCTATCCCCACCTTGAGCCATGGACAGCAGGCTCCTGACAAATTGCCTCAGGTAGGGAAATGATGTGACAGGATAAAGAGCAAAATGAGAACAAAACAACTTCCCTTAGTTGTGTTTTGTATTATAAAAGTCTTCAGAAGACTAAAGAGAATTTTGAGTGCAGCCAAAGTATTTGGAAGAAAAAGGTTTAAGGAGAGTGGGGCTTCCCTGGAAGACCAGAAACATGACCTGCACTGGGGTCGGAGGAGGGGTAGATGAGAATTCGGAGAGAAAAGGCATGGGTGGGTCCTTCTCTCTTACTCTGCTCCTCTGTCTCAGGAAGGCAGCAAGCCTGGGGAGAAGAATGGCTATGTGATGCAGGTCTACAGAACTTTCCAGATCCTGGATTGGTTCCAAAGTAGCAAGCGGTTGCTGGACACAGGTGGACTATGTAAACAAGAAGGCACAGATATTTTATGGTAAAGGAAAACTAGAAGAAACTGTAAACATCTTGGTTGGTGCCTCCTTAGAGTGCTAACTTGGAAAGTGCTATCTCCCAATACTTTAGCACTACCCCTGTACCCCCACCAAGTCCCACCCCAAACTTAGACATATCCTCAAAGCTGGGGAAATACCAAAATAATGGAAGTCATTTCTAACATCTTCCAACATAGAGCAGGGACTTAAAAGATAAATTAGGTTGATTTATAGTAGAATAAAAATACTTCTTGCTTGAATTTGTATACTGTTTCCATGCCTAATCTAGTTTGAGCTTCTGGGGAAGACAATGTGCCACAGTGGAAAGACCACTAACCTGAGAGACAGCTACCACCTTGTGGTGTGTGATTTTGGACAAGTCATGTAAATACTCTGGATCTCGGGGTCCTTGATCTATAAAATGTGTGTGATAACATCTGTCCTGACAATTCACAGTGCTGCTTTAAGAAATGGGATGCTGCATGTGGATGTCATAGAATACCGTACAAGGCAGGGAGGCAGCCTAAACAGTATCAAATGCAAAGCAAAATTAGAAGAAAAACACTACATAATAACTCCAGCTTGTAGGAACTTAGAGGAATGACTGGCTAGATACTCATCAATTTCATTTTCTCTTCCTGGTACACAAAGGACAACATTTTTCTGCTACCCCTGCAGTTAGGATGGGGCCTTGTGATTGGGTTTTGCCAGTGGGATGTGGCAGAAGTAACAGACTTGTAGAATTAGCCACAAATTCCACTGTGTGGTTTTATATATACTGTAGTCTCTTCTCTCTCTGTGGCAACTGTGAAATCTAAATGTTGACAGTGATGGCATTTTAAGATGAAAAGAGCCTGAATTGCTCAGGAGGTCCCCCTACCTACTACAGTGGATTGTGATGTAAGATGTAAACTTTTATTTTAAGTCAATAATATTTTGGGGTTCATGTGTTATCTAGCCCATCCTGACTAGCATAGTACTATAATAACTGAATAATAATATATTATTATAACAATATATAGACACATATCATGTATGTATACATATATTGTGAGGTGTCTCAAGTGGTTCGGTCTGTATCTTTCCTACCATATTACAAAGAACATAAATGTTGAATTGGTGCTGTTCTTGGGCAAAGATGTCACAAGCACAAGTTACAGTGACATTCAAGTCTATGGAAGTCAGTGGAAGTGCATTTATCTGTAAACCTGGGGGAAATCTCTCACCTGGAGTTGACAGACCCAGGCTCTCTGCACTACCTCATGGCAGCTGCTGAGGTTTTACCTTGAATGATTGCTGCCTAGCTGGGAGACAGCCCCTCCCTTCCTGGCTCAAACTCTCCATGGACACCCAGTATTCTAAAAGGGAGGACCCAGGAGATGCTCTTGGATCTAGGCAATCAGGAAGCTCGTTCTGTAGGTAGCGCAGCTATCATAAAACATCTCAAAGCAGTAGGATTCGCATGTTTGCTACCTCCAGTCCCCAAACTGTTTCAACATGCTCACATTTGCAGTTTAACTTCTATGCAAGCCAGCAGAGCAGTTGGCATTAGTGACTGTACTCAGAAACCTAAAACTCAGTGCGGTCCTGGAGGCTGTTCAACTGCAGTCAGCAGGAGAGCGATGCTCCCCCCAGAAACCACACTTTCTTTGTCTAGGGCTGGCAAGAAAGTCCAGTTATCTTTGAGGCCCTGGGCTTCAGATTTCCTCTGGTGCATGCCTGGTCACTACCCCAACTCTGGATAAGGCTTTATCTTAATGCCTTTGGACCTGTGGGAAGAATCCCTGGGGATGGCTGGTCACTTATTCCTTAACAAAAACTACCTCCTTTGGATGAGCGAGCTGGCTTTGATCCATGGTAGAGAATCCTGCCCAGTGGGCATGCAGACTTGGGCCGCTGGTCACAGAGCAAATGAAGAACACTGAATACTGTGGAAAATCTGTCAGCACAATTGAATAAAATCTTAAAGCTTCCATCCTATACCAAATGTCGGTAAGTGCAACTTTACCATCATCTTTGAATAAATGCTACTGACCTTCAGAAAAAGAAAGCATTAATATGCTTTCTCTAGGTATTATATTATTATCATTCTGAGAATTGGTAACCTGAAAAATAAAGATACTTTAAAAAACTGTTGCTTTCTAAAATACATTATTTTAAAATCATGAAATGAATATGTGCTTATTGTAGTAAATTTGCCAAGTACAGAAGGTGTTTAAAATGTTTTAATAACATCTATCAGCTTCTGCCTTGTGATATAGTTAGCCATGTACATGTCTATCTTCCCACTAAATTATATGTTTCTTGAGGGAAAAAAATCATAGCATTTCTTCATCTTTGTATAGCCCATAACACCAAGACGCAGAGCCTTTAATACAGTAAAATACAATAAATCTTTGTGGAATAATATGATTCAATTAATTTTAGAGAGTTGGTATTTTCACCCACCTTTGTGGACCAGAGTTTCCAAGGTTGAAAACAAAAGATACCTGCAATAAAGACTACCTACCCTGGGTGAAGTAGTACCTGACTATGGACTCTGAAGTCAGAGAGATGTGGTCTAGAACTCATCTCTGATCTTACTAATGATGTGGACGCAGGTAGGTTATTTCAATGCTCTGAGTCTCCAGTGGGATGGAGGCTCTGCTTCAAATTGTCCTTGCTACTGGACCCAAGCTGATGGAATGATCACAACTTGACATGTTTCCTGGAACTGTCCCAGTTTTAACACTGAAAATCCCACGCCTTAGGAAATTACTCAATCTCGGGCAAACAAGGAGATCAGTCACCCTACAGAGAAGTAGGACAAATCACACACTGGCTCTTAAAGCTTCTGTATAGAAGCCAAACACAACACTTCTACACATTTCAGTGATTCAAGCAAGTCACATGGCTACAAGAACTCCGAGGGGCAGGGATGTGTCATCCTGACTATATCCAGGGGAGGAGAACAGGAAATATTTGCTTGCCAGCTCTAAATGACCACTATACCTACTTTCTCTTTCCTGCCCCTATCTGGGTTTATAGTCTCTCAGGTGACATTCAGCTCTAGCACCAGATACTAGTACAATTATTGTCAATGAACTTTTGTTCTGTATGCTCCATTCCAAAAACAGCATCAGTAGTAGACTGAGCAGTGGATGCCAAAGACAGAATCAGCTTCTCCTTCAACAATATCTGTTCATTCATTTATTGATTAGTGGATTCATTTATTAGACAAATGCTGATTGAACCCTTATTGTGCTAGAGATGTGCTATGTGATGTGATGTGACCTTCAGTACAAAATATTTAAGTCTAAGAAATAGTACTAGGCTTTTACTATGCCATTTATTAATCTCATTTCTTCTATTATGTTGTGGGCAGTTTGATATTTTCTTTCCTGCCTCTTCTCAACATTCACTGAAGACTGAATTTAGAGGCTTAAAGTAACATTATATTAAAATGCTCAAACTGATAAGTTCATGCCTGCTTAGCCAAAGAGCACTTCCCACTCATGGCTCTGCCTCGTGGGTTAGGTGCTGGGTTTGGGGAAGGGCACAGGACTTAACACTGGAAATTCGTGGTGTTCTTACGTATTTGCTAGTCCCTGCAGTTTGATTTTATGCCATAAATGTACCATTAGCCACTCTCAGATGCAAGTGGCTGCCTCCAAAGGTCTAGGTCCCAGTGGTCCCTATCATCTGTGGAACACTGAGAACCCACACTCAGGCCACATCCTGAACCAATTAAATCGTAATCTCTGGGGTGGGTGAGACTCAGGCAACTGATAGTTTTTAATGTTTCCCAAGTGAAACCATTGGCCTGGGATGAGGTTCTCACATTTTAACATGCATCAGAATCACCTGGAGGGCTTGTTAAAACACAGATTTCTGGGTCCCACCCCCAGAGTTTGTGATTTAAAGGGTCTCAGGTAAGGCCTGAAAACTTGCATTTCTAAGACGTTCTCATATAATAATGATGCTGCTGCTGCTGGTCTGGAGGGCATATTTTGACAATCACTGGTGTAGGAGACACTTGGCATTCTTAACAACTGAATGGAATGGGGATGCCATAGTGGCAGGGAGGCCTGTGTTGGATTTTGATCAACTCTGTAGGAGTACATAGTTTGATAGCATATATAATGTTTTGCAATCTTTTAAAAATATATACATAGCTGTGCAAACTGTTCTCTTTTACTTAAGACTGTATCATGAGTCTGTATCACCTCACTGAAACTATGTAGCATATGTTGATTAACCAGTCTCCCATAAATGAATGTTTACTTTTCTTTTGCCATTAGAAGCATTCAAACAGCAAGATGAACAGATCTATCAGGTAAATTCATTAAGGTTAAATTGTTGGATCAAATCATGTCCAATTTCCATTTAGATCCAAACTGCCAAACTCCCTAGGAATTCCCAAGAGGCAGTATAATTACAAGGTTTCTGCTTGGGTTAGCTACTGGCTTAGCCACTTATTAGTTGTGTATCCTGGGGCAAAGTATACTCAATGTCCCTGTGCCTCAGTTTCCTCATCTGTAAAATGGTGCAAAAAGCAGTGCTTTACTCAGGGCTGTTGTGAGCATTAAATGAGAGAATACCTGTGAAACAGTATGACACTTGACACAAAGCAGGTCCTGACACAAAACAGAAAACTTTTAAAAAGACAGAACAAGACGAGTAGAATCTCTGAGACAATGGTGGGTGACCCAGATAATCTCATCTTGGTTTGGCCTGCTGCTTCCATGTAGCACAAAAGTTCCCAATAACCCCATATTTGGACTATAGATGTAGCCTATAGCAATGAGGACTGTGTTACAAGGGCATAGTGACTGAAAGGCCCAGCAATTTCACCAGGACCAATGTGACTTCCCTGAGGCTCAGGTCTTTGCCTTTGCTTTGGGTCCTGACACAATAACTTACACAGATAAAGTGTGGGGTTCTAATACTAGTGTCCTCAAAGGAGCGATGTGTCATGTCAAGAGTGAGATTTAATGCTGACAACAGGTACAAGAGGCTTACCTGGGGAAATCGATGCTGAAAGAAAAGTGACTTGCCTAAGATTATACAAAAGGAAATGATGGAGGTGGAATTAGTAATAGGAGAAAACTTGGATAGTACCGAACTCTATAGATACTATTTTTTTCCTAAACATACATACCTATGATAAAGTTTAACTTATAAATTAGGCACAGTAAGAGATTAACAAGAATCATTAATAATAAAACAGGGCAATTATAATAATATTCTGTAATAAAAATTATGTAAATGTGGTCTCTCTCCAGTGATTTTTAAATTTTTCAATCCAAACTATTTCTGAATGTGTGTACCCACTCCTTACTGATAGTAAATGGCTTGGTGTTACTTGTTTCAGTGGATCTCTTGCTGAAGTCTTCCTATAGGCTCAGTGCTTTCCGGCACAACATGTTGTTATCAGTCGGAACATGTCTTCTGTGCATGTCTTCCATCCACAAATTTAATGCCTTTTCCATCTTAACTAAGCATTTATCATGCACTGTGGCTGTAACTTTTGCAGTTTGAGGTGTGACAACAAAACTGGCACAAATTTCTTTTTCCTTCCTCACAATTTCATGGATAGAAGATTTGTTCTTACCATAGATCTCAGCAACGTAAGAGTATAGTCTTTTTTCTTTCCTTTTATGTCAAGAACTTTCACCTTTTCACTTAAAGAAAGCACTTTGCAGCTTCTCTTTGGCATATCCAAATGGCCAGCATCACCACTCCTGTGCTTTGGGGCCATTATTAAGTAAAGTAAGGGTTACTTGAACACAAGCACTAGGACAGGAGGACAGTGGATCTGATAACATAGAATGCCACTAAGTGGCCAGGGGTGAATAACATACACAGCGTGAATACGCTGGACAAAGGGATGATTCACTCCCCGAGTGTAACAGAGCAGGACGGCGCAATATTTCATCGCCCTATTCAGAATGGCATGCAATTTAAATTATGAATTGTTTAATTTTGAAATTTTCCATTTAGTATTTTTGGACTGTGATTGACTGTGGGTAACTGAAACCCGAGAAAGTGAAACCGCGAATAAGTGGGGACTACTCCACAAGGCTCCATAGGGAGACATTTTAGCAAGATTTTGCCCAACAACCCTGGTTCCATCACCCACGCCCTCTCTGTGCTGCTGATCCTGCTGATTCCAGCTCTGGATACTACACACCATCGCATTTTTCTGCTCCTGTCCGCAGGCTATCAAGATGATGGTAAAATTTTATAAATGGGTTATGTTACAAGGTCACTGCCGCTGACCACACTTGCCCCTCTCTGAGCCTGAGCAATATTTGATCACACCGAACTTCAGCAACATAAAGATTCTCAACTGGGGTTGGGAGTGAGAAGGGCCTGTGGTTTGGAATAAAATCTTTGCCTCACTGCTTTTTATGCTTTGCAAAGGAGGGTACAGGTCCATCATATTTCCCTTTGTGTCACTTGCCTGAGGTTATTAAGTAGGAAAACTGAATTCGAGTCCAGGTGTGCCTGACTCCAGGAACTGCTCTCTCTATCCTGGTCCATAGCCCGGCTTCTTGTCTCTTTACTCTAGTAAAATTGCTCTTTGAAAGATCACCAATGGCCATTGAGTTGCCAAATCGAAAGATCTTTTTTTCTCATCTTTGTTCTCAACTCCTTCTTAGCATTCGAAACTGATGACTTCCTCCTTTTTCTTGAAATTGTCTCTTCTGCATCTGCTGCTCTTCTGGGCCTTTCCTCACACCAACTGTTTCTCCTCTGGCTCTACTTCCTTCTCAATTTCCCTAATAAGGGCATGTCTCAAGGTCTCCCGCTTGGCCATCTTTTTTGCCCTTCTCTGCTTTCTCTAGGTAATTTCATCCAATCTCCTGTTTTGCCATCTACTGGCATAAACTTGCAGGGCATCTGAAAATCTGTCTAGCCTTGAGCTTTTCTCAAGGTCCATATTTCAAACTTCCTCCTGGACATCATTCCCCAACTGTCTCAATAGTTTAAACTCAAAGTGTCAAAAGATGAACTCATTGAGTTTCTCCCCCGAGACCGGCCAGGTCCTTACTTTTATCTTCCCACTCACCCAGGCCAGAGATTCCACTCTTTTTCTTGTCTTCTACATGCATTACATGTCAAATTCAATAAATTCTAACCACCCCAGTATCTCATATCTCTTTTTTCTATCAGTTCCCTCCACCACCTTGCCTTTGTTACTCTCACCACATAAATGGATTAGTACATTACCAATCACGTGCCCTTCACACCAGCCAAACTGAAATATTTCTGCTATGAACACTCCACATCTTCTCACCTCCTTTCCCATCCCCTTTGCTTATAGTTCATCTTCCTGGAGTACCTTCTGTTCCCCCATCTCTGTATTTCCAAATCTTACTTATCTTCAAAGCTCAGTTACAATGCTACTTTCATAAAGCCATCAATTAATGCTTTCCTCTGCCCTGCCCCCTCAACTAGAAACTATTGCTCCAGCCTCCGAGTTTTTATAGCTCTTTATCTAGACCTCTCCTATAACACTGAACATTTCCTTTGTGTGTTAGTTATTTGTATTAATAACAACAGACATCCTTTGTTAACATCTTAATGCATTATTTCATTTAATCCTCCTAATGACTCTATGAAGTAGCTGCTATTATCCCCATTTGGCAGGTTAGGAAACTGAGCATGGAGAGGTTAAACAACTTATCTAAGAATGAGTAAGTGGTGAAGTCAGGGTTCAAGTGAACAGAGTCCTAGAGCCCACACTTTTAACCACTACTACACAAGACATCATGTGGTTCTCTAGATAAGGAGTTCCTTAATGGTGAAAATACTTGTACGCTCTATCTTTGCATCTCCCAAAGTGCAGAATGCCATTCGTTACATTTCCTTACATTTTAGAGAAGCTCAGTAAAAAGAGGCACAGGTTCCCTGTCAAAGGTTCCCTGTCCCTCATCGATAGGCGGGTAAATTGGTGACTATTATATGGTGTTTGATGCAAATACTGCAGTTCCGTTTTCCCACTAGTCCCCCTCTTTATTTCTTTCTTTTTGTCCCTTTTCTGCCCTCACCCTGTGGAGAAGGTAATGTTATCAGCAAGGGCAAAAGGGGTCTCTTTCTACTCCAAGGAGACCTTAGAGGCATTCTCCTGGAGAATAGAGGCTTTTAATAGTATTCAGGCAGCAGCTTTCTTTATCTGGCAAATGCTCTACAGTCTGTAACCTTCGGTCATTCCAGAGAATGAAACTTCTGAAATAAACACAGAGGAATGGACCTTTTATTATCTCCAGATGAGACTGTGCAGCCTTGGAAGATGTTGAAATAATTCTGCTATGCTAGATCACACTTCTGTTATCTTCCAAAGGGAAAGAAAGCTCCTTTCACTGAGAAGTGGTAACTTGTGTTAATTAAAAAGCCAGCTTGGACTAGATTGAACACTCCACCCCATCTGGACTTTTCTGGTTTGCTTTTTATTTAATTTTGCACCTCCTCCCCTTTTTAAATAAGAGATCAAGTTGGATTCAAACACACACACATGCGCATGCACACACATACACACGCACGCACACGTAAAACTGGTGTTTTTGAGTCCTTACCCAAGATTTAGATGTTATTTTATAAAACAAGGATGAAATCTGAAAGTGAAATGTCCTTTAGGACATTACTGGAAAAAGAAGTATGATAAAGCATATCTGTAGAATTTTAACTTTTACTCTTGTCTGTCAGTGATGGCCAGCTGAGAAGATTCCACATAGAAGTTACCCAATAAATATTTATTGAATGAACCCAATACTTAGAATATTGGGCTATAGCAATATAAAATATAATTTCAAAATTGATGGTGCCACCTATTGGTGAAGATATAAAATGTAAAATGATGACTTATATAATAAGTTACTTCATGTTTCCCAATCATTTGCTACTTACTTCCACAGAGATTCTGAGTAGCTGAGGAGCTGGAACGAGTAGCTCCCTGGTCCATGCAGACATGAGGTACTAATGTTTTCAATTTAGTTGCTCTCTACAAAGTGCCTATTAAGGGCACAGTACCTTGGAAGATGCCAGAGAAGTGAAGACATACCCCTGCCTTCAAGGAGTGTCTTATCTGGGTGGAAAGAGAAGACCTACCTCCTGAAAACAATCAACAAATGGAATGAAACAATGAATAGTCTGACACTATAATGCATGATGTTCATTCCATATATATGGTATATTTTATATATTATATGGTAACCATACGTTTTAGACTCACAGAGCAGAAACAAGTCTATTTTGCTTACCACTTACCCCAGGCCTAGCATATTACAGTCCTGGCACTTAGTAGGCAATTGATAAATGCTATCAAATAACTGAATAGTTGAGGTCTTGGTTAGATACATGTAGTTTATAGAATATTTAAAATTCAGACTGGCAATACAGATCAGAAAATATGTGTGAACACAGGAAGTCCTATGGAGGAAGTGGAATTTGAGTTCTGTTCTGGAAAATCCCTCGGGGGATTTATAACCTGATACAGACAAAGCCATCAATGTAGAGAGATCTCTTACAGTCTTGACTTTGTGTTTGAACTTGGGTTTTATGGTTTGCTGTGCCAGCCCATAATTTTTCCTCAGTCAATTACTGAGGTTTTGCTCAATCCTGGTGGAGTCCAAAAGCAAAGGAAAAGAAGAAGTCAGGTAGTGGGTAGCTGCAAAGCTGTTAACATACTAAGTCTTATAGGCAGGAGTAATTCTTGGAGTATGCGAGTAGCCTAGAAAGGTTTTTCCTTGCTCCCTTCCTCCAACCTAACTATGTGCTTCGAAGTATTCTTACAAATATTTGGCAATATGTATCAAGAGTCTTAAAATAGTCATATCTTTTAACCCAGTACTTTCCTTCTAAGAGAGTATACTAAGGAAATAATCAGAAATGTGAACAAATGCCTTCTAGAACAAAGGGAAAATCTCTACTCAATATGGAGCATCTGTAGAGAAAAAAGGGAAATATTTATTTTTTGCTACAGATATAAGACAATTCTCACAGGCTAGTAAAAAAATGTGGCACAAAATTTGTATAGGCAGGTTATCCTTGAATAGAAGGATGTGGGTTGTTTTGATTTTACTCAAGTATAATAAAGTCTTTGAAATTTAGTAGGTGAAATTTAGCTCATCCATTCTGGTTATTCCTCCTTTCACTGTCTTTGACTAGACTATTTTACAACTCAGAAAGAGGTTAACATGTAAAAAATTGATAGTTAGGTAAATGTTTCCTGTCCATAGCTATATAAATGATTCCTATTAATTCAATGCAAATAAATTCTGTTTGGTAGATAATACAAATCTCTGTAAATCAAATCCATTTGAACTGGCTATAACATCTTACTGGTTCTCTCATTAATTAATGAGTTAAATAAAATCTTTGATATGTATTCATTTGATATTTAAATGAATTATGATTTTACTTTTGGAAGCTATCCTTTAACACTACATATTTCCTATGTTATAGATTTTTAAAAGTAAACATGTGTTGCTAATTTTTAGTAAAATTTTAAGTATAAGATGCATGCATACTTAAATTTAAATTTCAGTATAACATGCATTATACTAAATTAAAATGTTTTAACTTTAAAACATGCACATGTTAATTTAGCATGCATGCATGCATATATAAGTTTATAGCACAATGAATTTTCACAAAATCAATGCACCTTTGTAACCAGTCCCCAGATCATGGAATGGAACATTATCACCACCCCAGAAATTGCCCTATGTCTCCTTCCTAGTCACTGATACCTCCCTGCCAAATAGGTAAACGCTATTCTGACTGCTAACATCAGAGATTCATTTTGTCTGATTTTTAATGTTCTATAAATGGAGTCATATGGTATATATTCATTTGTGCCTGGCTTCCTTTGCTCATCCTCATGTTTGAGATTCATCCATTTTGTTGCATAAAGTTTTAGTTCGTTCATTCTCATTGCTGTGTAGAATTCTATTATGTGAATAGATTACAATTTATCTATTCTTCTGCTGATCAGTATTTAGATTGTTTTTGGTTTGGGGCTATTACAAATAGTGTGCCTATGAATATTTTTGTATATATTTTTTGGTGAAAATATGAACACATTTCTGATGACTATCATGTGTATTAATTTAAAATTTGAAAACTAAGCCTAAACTATATTAAAAAACGTTTCTTTTTTCTCTATGGGTCATTCCATCAATACGAACTGTTTTTGATTAATGAACTCTTTTAAAATGTAAATGTATTCCTGAAGAATTAATCCTTATTTATGCCTGATTGTGAATTTCTATAATCCGATAATGAGATCAACGGCTAGTTGGGAAGTTTCCACTGGTGCTGAAGGGCGTGAGGAAATATGGGGTGAGGAAAAGGGAGTGGGAGACTGGGTCTGATAGAAGGCAGTGGGCGCTGGAACATTAGGGGTGCAGCTGAGGAGAGGGCAGGGGGTGGGAGCTGCACTGACTTTTCCACTGAAGGTCTTGGCTGTTTCCTTTGAAAATAATCACTAGATGGTTTGTTTTAAATAGTTCACAGTTGGCAAAGTGCTTTCACATCCATTACCTCATTCAATCTTGCTCTCACAGGCAGGTCAGTATTTTCATAACTGTTCTTATTTTAGATGTTTAAAGTGTAAAAGTGGATATCATGGTTGGACTGGTAGTTAGGTTACAATTCCTCCCCACTGATGCCAAGCTCCATAATCTAAGTGCGTCTAATTCATCCTCTTCAGATCAACTGGTACTTCCCTATTCAATCCCCATCTCAGAAGCAGGGAAATTAGGAGGAATTAAAAAGCAGTGGGAGCAGAAAATATCTCATCACCATCTCTTTTATTATCAAATATTGTAGACTCTAAGTGACGGGTCCAAGATCCATCTGTCATATGTGACCAAGGGCCAAAAGAATGGTACAGACTAGCAGGGTTTGTACTTTGGTCTTCTGCAACTGGGCACTGACCCAACAAAGAAGAAGGTGGGGCAGGGTGGAGTGGATGAAGGTAGCATGGAGATCCAGGATGGGCCAACCCAGAAAGCTTGGTGGGGGTGGGGCATGGGGCTAATCCTTAGAATGGCACTAGAGTTAAAACTGGAGTACAATCAGAACTGGAAGGAAATTTTAGCATAACTAAGGGTTCTGGGTAAAATAGTGCAATGGATAGACTATGCTAGAAAAGCTGTGGTGAGTTTGGGGGTGCAGGTGGGTATCAGGTAAGTGGCTGAGCAGCAAGTCCAAGATCTTGGAGGTGATGAACAAAGAGGCTCAGGTTGGAATGCAGTCAGGCATCTCAGTGGATCTGAGACAGACTTTTGTCTCAAGAAGAATTTTCAGAACGTATATCTGGACTTGTAGCTGTTTTTGAGATCTCTCGAATATGGTTCAGCCGAGCTTGCTGTAATGTACCCTCAGTAGTCCTAACAGCAGATGACAGGGGAGGCAGCTGTGGTGCATGCCTCCTGTGGATGGATGGTCAGGCAGAATGGGATTCACCTGAGCACACCTGACAGCTGCTCTCCTGTGTCCTTTGCTTCTGTGCCCTGAGAAAGGATTAAGGCCGATCCATGCCAGCCCTGTCAATGGGCTCACTCTAACTTGGCAAGCATATTATTGTTGACAGCTTCCAGGTGTGTGTTTTCTTAGAGATAGATTCCATGCAAGAAAATGCAATCCTCGTTGCCAGGGTATTAATTTAACAAGTAAACAAAGTGCTAAAGGAGAACATGAAGACGTTTCCAGGCTTCTCGCTGGGCTCATCTGGAACAGCTTGTCTGCTTCCCACACTAAAAAGGCCCAACAACTCTGCCGTAGATAGTGTGTACTTCATCCTTTTTTCGTAATAAATATTTTAAAGCTTATTCTTACACCTTAGAACTCTAGCACTGTGCACCCATAGGGAGCCTCTCACTTAATATGAAGAATAAACAAAGAGTAGGATTCCATTTTAAATCTATAAAAATGAAGGGATCCGGGAGATTAAATAAATTCTTAAGCCTCACATACTAAGGTATTAAAACTGGATCCCAAACATGTAACTAGGTATCTATCCAAGTTTCATCCTCCATAGAGAACATAGTCTTGGAGTCTCACTTTCTACAGATCGGAAACATTAACACTGAAAGCTAGTCAGGCTACCAATTGGGACATATTTGCACAGGTTAAAGCCCCCTTAAAGGAGCCCTCAGCTGCATCTTACTCTCTAACTTCTAAAGTAGCCAAAGGATTTGGTTATCCAACAAGCCTCTGAGATAAATGCTTGATTGTCCTTTCAGGATTTCAAAGTTGTTCTTTGGGAACAGTCCAATCCTAATTGCTCAGTTTTGTGGGCAGAAGCATGGATTAATCATTAGTATATCAGTTCCTTTTCTACATTATCTGCAGTTTCTTGAATGAGTTTCTAATTTATAAAGTAGTAGCCTACTTAATGTTACTGCTACAAATGTCATTTTCCAAGTATATTTCAAATTCTCAAATTTCTTACTGATAAATATAAATCCGTGTTCTTAAAATTTCAAAAAGCATTTTACACAAGGAAAAACAATTGAGGGGCTAGTTATTAGTATCATATAACACAGATTGGGATTGGGTACATTTTATAAGATACAAAATTGCTGTGGCATTTTATCACTAAAAAGCGCTCTATATGCAGCAGCAAGAGGAAATCAGATGGCTCTAAAGAACAGAGTCGAGTCATGTTATCTTGTTGCCTTTGGAAAAGAGAGTGAGCCACTGGGTGACCCCTGGCCAGGTGAAGGTGGAATGAGAGCTACAGACATGGTTAAAATTTTTTTAAAATATAGTTTTCTATACTACAAAAGGAATACTTCCTCATTATTCGAATAGAAAATATGACTAAACGGAGAGGGGAAGAAAATAAAAAACACTTTAATACTACAACTGATTACTAATTTCTGCACTGGCTTTCTATAGCTTTGGGAATTACTGTCTAAATTAAGGGAGGAAAGAGAATTACTCTTGAAAGTACCTTAAGTCACTCAGTGTTGGAACAGAATGTTGCTTCCTTAGATGAGCGTCTAACAAAGTAATGTATTTAAAAGCCATGTTATTTAAATGTAAACAAACAAAAAACAAAAGAATGTATTAACTCTAGAATTACACCTCCATGACAGACACTCAATGTATGAAAAGCACTAGGGATCAGAATGGGTCACATTCACATCCCCTCTTTCAGATTTACTTTGGGTTAAGTCCAAGCTAATTGAAAGGAACATCAGGCAGAAATCCCCATATCACTGACAATGTTCTCTCTTGCTATCCTGCTTCTCTTCCCTTTCTCCCCTTTCCCTTTTCCTTTATTCTTTCTCTTTGGCCTCCTGCCCTCACCAAGTTTAGGTGAATCCTAGTGAAACTGAGTGCAAAATGGTGTGATACTACTATATTAACATATTTGTATCCATCCTTCAATAACTTTCAAAGTTACCAAGATACATACATACCAATGAAAAAATTCAGATAGTACAGAAAGTATAAAATAAGTAAAAATCTCCATTTCCCATTTTCTTGTCTCACTCCTCAGCATTCTTTCACTTCGAGAAATGGAGGCAAGACCCTGAGTTGGGTTGGCAGTGAAGCCAGGGGGAGTTCCTTTTTGTACTCTTATAAACCTTGTTCTTTGTGTGTTTTAAAATCATTTTAGTGGTATTTGGAGAGCAAGAGGAGATTAGATGCATGTATTCAGTCCACCATCTTAAAACAGAAGATTTGGGTTTTTAAAAGTACACTTACATTCACACATTCATTTTTCAAAAATGGAATCTGTGAGTATGTATTGGTTGGTTACCTGTGTTTGTTCTTAATAAATTTTAAATATCTTATATTAATAAATATTTATCTATAACATTACTTTAAATAGTACACAATATATGGATATATTTATTTAACTAAACTCATAGTTGGATACTTAGATTGCTTTTACTATTTCTGTATGATGAACATAGGTTGGATGATCTGCCTAGTAGCTCAATCTTTGCATATATGCTTAATTACTTCCTAAACATAGAGTTGTAAGATTGAAGTGGTTCACCAAAATAAAGGAGCATTTTTAAGGCCTTTGAGTGTACTGGACACAGTCTACTACTGTTCTTACATTTTAACTGCAGTCTAGAAGCTAACAATGAATTTAGCTTCTTTTCTAGGGTGAGTCACCTGCTTTCATGTCAAGATCTGCCTCATCTCCCAAAATGGGAGCTCCCAGCATCAGGTGGTGGTGGAAGCATAATCCTCCTCCTCTTTCCAAAAACTGGTGTGAGTCACTCTCAGCTTTCCTTTCTCCACCTTTACTGAGTCCATGCACATCCCTGACACTCTACCCCACTCCCTTTTTTTTTTTTTAAAGAGGTAGAATCCAACCTAAGGATTCTGCTGGAGTAAAATTGGAAAAAGGCATCTGTTCTAGGTCATTCTTGCTTTCAGACTGGAATGTACCTGTCTCTTAGACCAATTTTAAAATAAGCTCTTATCTTAAGAGCTGATTTAAGAAATCTTAACCAATTTAGCAAAGCAAAAAAATAACAAAATTTAAAAAAATCTCCACAAGTCTTTGAAAACTATGAGCAATAAAAAATGGCTATTGTGTTTTTTAAAAAGTAATGAAATGAATTTGGGATGGGCAATTATTTTGATAGTAAGATTAATGTGGATTCTCTGATATCTGGAGAGATTCCCCGATTTGTGTTCCTTTCTGTTTGAACATTAGACGGCTTTCACGGAGCTTCGCAGGGCATGAAGAAAACTCAGCATATGGGCATACACAAACACATACCCCACCACTTACACTTCTCTGTCTGTTTTCCTCGCTGTTACTACCACCACTGCCAACATCTAGCAGTAATTTTAAAATATGTAATGTGCTCATATGGCCAGTCAGGGCACTTTCCAGATTAAAAAGCAAAGGAAATACAAAAACGAATTTTCAAAATCTGTAGTGATATATAGACTGCTTTAAAATTTACAAAGTATTTTTACATATCTCACGTGATCTTATAATATTCCTATTAAATGGGTATCATGAGCCCATTTCACAGAAGACAAATCTGAGGTGGACGGAGGTTTAAGAATTCCTTAAGGCAAATTTAGAGTTATCTTCCACTTCAGTATTCTCCCCTTCCTGCAGGCGCTATGCCCGGGGGTCGCATCCTACTGAAATTGCTCTTAATCTGAGGAAAAAGCAATGAGAGGTTCACTCACTGGGGTTGGGATTTTGTTTCTTCCTATGAAGCCCTGACATTCTGCTTTCCATCAGGCTTCTGGACCAGACTTGCATGATGGGGTGGAGACAATGGTTCTGATTTTCCCTTCTCTAGAACTAAATTCATGGTCACAGAACTCTCAGATGAAATGTTCCAGTACATTAGCTCCCACAGTAGACCATTTTACATTCAGCTAATGAGGGATTAATTTTCAGGAGATTCCATATAAACGAAGGTAATTAGAACTTTAAAAAACAAGGCTGTAAAGTCTTAAATGATCCCTATGAGAGAGCTCGTTTTCTCTGGAGTGGCTAGAGGCACTAATTTGCTCAAGTCAAAAACGGTGTCAGGAAGAAACTTTTATTTCAATTGGGAAAAGTAAAGAATAGAGAAAACCAGAAGTTTCACTTTAAAGTGGCCAGGTTTATAAATTAAGGCACCTAAAAAATGCAAAGAATGTAACATTATTACATGGTAATCAAAGAGTGTCACCAGATTGAGTTCTAAAGTGTTTTTTTTTGGGGGGGCGGGGGGACATGTACATATTTTTCTATATAAATCTTACATATAGTGGTTAGGTATCAGGTTCATCTCTAAAATCTATCAAAACTATACTGACTCTCAAATGGCACTTTCAATTCCCCTAAATTCCATTCTCATCCTAACCCTTGTGGAAGCCTTGAGTGTACTGGAGATTTGGGAAATTGAGACTTGAGATCCACTGACCGCCAAGGGGGATCGTGGGTGGAGGTGGGCCTTTCAGGGGACAGTAGCTTTCAAATGAGCATAAGAAGAAACTTCTGCTATTTCTGGGAGATGACCCAGAAAAAAAAAGACTATCAAAAACAATAATAGCTGTTCATATGTCTGAGTCTCAAGTGTCTGATCAATGGGTTAGAGACTGAAGGATTTCTTTTTCTTTCTAATTAAGTTAAGTTCCATTTATGTTTCCTATGAAAGGGAGTCTTGTACTTCTTTTGCTTCTTATCCCATTCAGTCATCAGAACTCACGTTGGACATATAGCTGGTGCCTAGAAATACTTGCTTCATGAAATGAATAAGGAGATTTACTCAGACGACTGACGTGCCTTGGTGTGATGGGTCTTTGCAAAGATCAATTCTGTAGGCAAGTGGAGATGATAACGAGAGGTTTGCATAAGATCTGAGAGGCAGGGCAAGGGCGGGCCAGTAGATTATAATGGCGCATTCACACAAAAGAGCAAGGAAAATCAGTCCACAGCAAAACCATCACCAATAAAGAGATATGAGAGCTTTGGGCATGTTACCTAACCTCAACGTCCTAATCTATAAAATGTGGATAATAATAGTAACTATAATATAGGGTTATTATGAGGATTAAATAAGACAATGAATATAAAGCAATTAGAAGAGTGCTTGACAAACAGGAATTGGAAGAATCTTGGAGCAATGGCTATCAGGTACATCTATGCAGAAGGTCAGACCAGGGGACCCAATAATAGAAGGTTTCCAGACATAAATGGGCCATGAGGACACCTACAGCATATATCAGTCTTGGCAGCATCACTGTGAATTTGTTAAGGACCAGCTGGGAAAACCACCCCATTACAAAAGTATTGGCACTGTGTAAGATCCTGAAACAGTATAATATGACTTGGAAATAACCATTTCAGTATTACCTGCAATGAGCAGTGTTACTTTTCCTAATAGCCCAGAGATATGCGAGCATAAAATTGAGTTGAATAATTAAAAAACCCATTTCAGCTATTATTATTAGAGAACAAAAGTGTAAATCCAAATGTCAAAGGAAAGAGCAGGGATTCAGGTACAAGGTTGTTGAGAAGAATTTTGTTCTAGATTTATTTATTGTTCCAGGGGTCACCCCAAATTTCTAGAGGAAGACTTTGTTGGGGGTAAGTCTGGTGTAAGGGAGCCAGGGAACTTGTTTCCTGCTTTTCATAATATCTTACATAGGATCAAGACATCAATTGTTCCACATAAAAAAAATTGCAGAAAATCACTGTGCTTGTCAACGGGGAAGAGTTAGGGCAAAGGAGCTTGTTTAACCCACTTAGGAGAACCCACTTTTCCTCTTTCGGAACAATGCCCCGTACTCGACCATACCTTCTTAGATTAGGTAGTAAAATTAAAGTTCATTAAAAGTAACCTAACAGTCACCTTTACCCACCAAGTCTAACCGTGGTTTTATTTTTATTTATTTGAAAGCAGATAAATTCTTGCTGTTATTTCTAAAAAAAGGAATACAGTGTTCTGGAAACAATGATGACATTCCAAGAGGCACGGTAAGAAAGACGAGATAAAGTAACTGCCACAGGTGGACTGTTGCCATGAGGGAAGTGTAAAATGTAGAAAATGGCTATCCCAGATGATCACATTTAAAAGGGGTTTCAAAAAAATTTGGAGCTAACTGTCCTATAGTGTAAAAACTCACCTAAGTTAACTGTTAGATATGCTCTCTTGGCACTCAGCATTCATTTTCACCACCTTCTATAGATACTCCATCCTCACTCCACAGTAATATAAGAATTGGAAGACTCAAAACTGTTATTTCCTACTTTCATTATACAAAAAAAATCAATACCAGATGATTATAAAGCCAAATGTGAAGAGTAATACAATAAAGCTTTCACACACACACAACATAGGAGAATACCTTTATGATCTTGTAGTAAGCAAATATTTCTTGAACTGAACATACACAAAATAAACAAACCATAAAGGAAAACCTCCGATGAACTGAACTAAATCAAAATTATGAATGTCTTCATTAAAAGACACTATTAAAGGAGTAAAAACCAAGCCACAGAGTGCCAAAAGATAGTCTCAATACATATAGCCAACAAAAGACTCATTCGGAATAAAAAAATACAAAGAAAAAGAAAAAGTCACATAAGCCAAGAGAAAATTGGAAGAAAGGCTTGGACAGGCATTTCATGGCTTAAATTTTAAAAACAGTGCTGTAGACATAAAAAAAAAAAGAAAAAAAAATAAGGGATTGTAAACTGGCAAGGTCCTTGCAATCTATGAGGTCAACCAAGAGTTGCCTCACCTAAAAATAAAAAAAATTAAATTAAATTAAATTAAATAAATAAAAATTTAAAAACAGATAAGTTTTGATAAGCATGTGGCAGAACCAGTACTTCAGAAAACTGTTTGGCAGTTTCTACTTGAGCTAAACATATGCATCTCTTATATCTCAGAAACTCCGCTCTCATATATTCACTGGAAATGCATACATGTATTCACTACTGCTTGTAGCTACACTATTTGTAATAACTCTAAACTGGAAACAACCCAAATATCCATCTGTAGTAGAATACATAAATTGTGTCACTCATCCAACAGGATACTATACAGCAATGAAAATGAGGACACTATTGCTACACACAATATGGGTGATTCTTACAAATATAATATTGAGTGAGAAAAGTCAGTTACAAAGAGGACATACTGTAGCATCCCACTTTATATAAGGTTCAAAAATAAGCAAAATTGCTCAATGCCTAGAAAAGAGCATGTGGAGGGCTTCTGGTATGCTAGTAACTTCTGGCTCCCAATGTGGGTGCTGGTTACACAGGTGTGTTCACTTTATAAAAATTTATCAAGCTGTCTAATTATGAGTTGTGCATTATGTATTTGTTATACTTCAATAAAAACTGACCTATAGTTAAAAAAAAAAACCCCAACAACTATAAATCTTAGACTACCCTGCTAATAGGATTCTGTATAGATTTTGCCAATCACATATAATGATATAGGTGGAGGCTATTTTCACTGCCTGTTAGTTTTCCCTTTTAGTCACTGATGTGCGTGCTATATTAGATGTGATTTTCAGTGGTCAGACTTTCTGTGCCTTTGTATTGCCACCAACTTGATTGGTGAGAAGTGGCTGTGATATTGGTAGTGCTTTCCATAGCTTCTTGACCTCTAGATTGTTGCTATGTGGTATGACCTGGAAGTTTAAGTACAATCCTATCTAACATCTGCTCTTCTAGCCTTTCTAATAGAATTATATGCTTTATAAGCATATAATTCCTTGTATTCAATGCTTGGAATGGTATCTGCACTGAACCCCAGTTGATATATCAACTAATAACACAACTGATAGGTGATGGAGTAGGATTATGGTTGGTTTTAATAGTCTTTAAACAGAAATTACCAGTGGCAATCCTACCATCTAGGGTCATTATCATGAGAAAGTTCTGTCTTACAGCTAACCTAAATTTATTTTGATGCATCATAAAGCCACTTACTTCAGAGGATATGATAATTTCTGCTGCCATTCAAAAATGATTCTTAAGGCATCCTTTGTCCTCTCTTTACAAGCTAAATAATGCCAGTTCCTGGATTTTCCTTTGTTCTGCAGCTCTTCCCAGCTGTGTCTATTTTAGTAAAGTATTCATATAAGGACTGCCTATTCTGGTAGGATTAGCTGTGCCTTTCTTTTGGTTATACTCCTAGGTTCACATCTGCTTATCTAACCAAAGCCTAACATCGCTGACTCAAGTTTAGCTTATGGTCCAAGCCCAGTATCATGTTATTATTAGCCAAAACTTCCCATGGATTGAGGTAGACTTGTAGAAATTTGAAAAATAAAATCTGTCAGCCATAAGCATGAGTTTTTACATGGCCTTCTAATATAGAACAATATCTAATATAATAATAGCTTATAAACAATGAGAATCAGTAGTCTAAAGAAAAATTAGTTAATTGGCAAACAGGGATTATGGAACTGTGGAATTGTACAGTTAGAAGGGACCTTAGAAATAGTCTATATATACCAGGAAACTGAAGCTCAGATACTTATACAGTACTTATTCTGAATAATCTTGCTACTCAAGGTGGGATCCTCAGACCAACAGCATCGGCACCACCTAGGAGCTTGTTAGAAATGCAGAATCTCAGGGCTCTTTAGGACCCACCAAATCGGAATCTGTATTTTAACCAGACCCCCATGTGATTGGTATGCATGTTAAAATTTGAGAAGATATAAGCGGAAGCACCACAAGTTCTTGTTCTACAATATAAAATCTTGCCTTAAATTATATCACATAGAAAACCTGATCTCCTTTGGGCAAGACCTGTATCATTACAGGTTTTGGACTATTAGATTGTTTGAATAGCTGGATTAAAGAAAAAGAAAAACTCTCAGTAATGATCTCTGAAAAAAGAGGGCATCTATTTGAGCTGTGCTAGTTTTTAATGTACTCAGATTTTAAACTGTTAGAAAAATTAACAGCCTATTTGAGGGTAGCATGTTCTGCAAAAATAAGTGCATTAAAGTGAAAGTATTTAAATGGATATTTAAACTATGCAGTCATCAGTGATTTAGTTTTCAATTACACAAAGGTAATTACCCTAGAATCCACCTCATTCACCCTTCCGTGAGAAAATGCCAGAGTTGCTGATGCTTTCAGGCAATGACTGATCTCCACTCCTTGTTGGCCAGGACCTGAATTCATTTACTTTAAGCAGTTTAGGGTGTACACTAGGAATATAAATGATGAAAACACCCTTTGTGACCCTTCTCACAAAGGAAGTTGCATCACTATTAAGAGTGTATGTGAGGGCACAGGGCCAGCCTCTCAGACTGGGGAGGGATCACATGGCGTGCAGATTTGGCCCATGAGAGAAGGGTGGGACTGAGCAAAGAAGTGCTCCACAGCTGGGCTCCTCCCTAATAGTCATTCTAAAAGTTCAAGTGCAAAGGAGGGCTTCTGGAGTGTTGGGAATGTTGTTTCTTGATCTGGGTGCTGGTTACATGGGTGTGTTCGGTTTGTGAAAATTCACTGAACTGTTCACTTATAATAAACACATTCTACTATATGTATGTTATACTGAAATAAAAAAGTGCAGAAAGTTAGAGTTGCATAAGAACAGATTTCTGTCCCCTCTTCCTCCTATTAAGATGTAGGTGATTTGTTTCCCTGACTTTGAGAAACACTGCCTAGAGCAATCCAGGAGGCTGCAATCAGGGAAAACAGATGAGCAAGCTTCATTAACCCAACACATTCACAGAAGTAGACATGTACAACCAAACAAGTAATAATGCCTAGTGCATGGTGCACTGTGTTCTAGATGTGATACAGACACATTCTACTGGTCTTCACAGCATCCTTGGGGGGACAATATTATCTCCGTTTTACAGACGAGGCAAATGGCACCCATAGAGAAGGCTGTGCTGAGAGTCCATGCTGGGTCTCTCAGGACCAAAGTTTATCTTTTTCACCAGAGCCAGTGCTAGGCAGCTTGAAAAAATAAGTAAGTCACAAAAACAGCCCAAGGGAATAAGAGTGGACAGAGAAAGAACATAGGGCTCTTTGTCAGGCTGTAAGTAGTCATTAAGGGCAGATTGCAAATAGGCACCGGTGGTCTTTTCAGAATCTTCTGGCAAGCAGACAGCAGATTCTCAGAGGCAATGAATGCCCAAAGGCTAAAACCCATGAGACGTCCAAGTACCTGGAGAGAGTCCTGGACCATGTCTCAAACTTGGCTGAAAATCAGAATCACCTTGGGAAGGTTGAAACATACTATAGACACACTGACCACACGGAAGAGTCACAGGCCTTGGTAGTAGTTCATCACAAGCCAACTAGGTGAAAGCAAAGGGCTCATTGTGGCATGTCCTCAAACTGGATAAACATAACCAGATGTCAAGCTTAGAAACAAAGCAGAATAAAAGGAACCTTGCTATCACAAGATGGAAACTTGTGATCAGTTTAGGCCTGCAAATGTTGTGTCCCAGGCATTACATGTAACCAGAGTTCCTCCTTTTAGCCTGTGCATAAGGAGACAATCTAAAAGGTTATTTTTAAAAACTATTATAAAAAAAAACATAAACAGTAAAGCAATTTAATATCTTAGATCTCAATCTGAAATCCTTGGTCTAGGCTGTTTTTAGTTTAGATATTTGAGAATTTTGAACAGAGCAAAATTGAACTTTGCAAAATTTAAGGAGCCAGTATCACAAAGGTAACAAGATCCAAGGGCACCCTTCCCAACCCCTATCGACCTGAACTGATTTATTCTAGGTTTAAACTATGACCTTGAACAGCCTAGACTTCCATTTGACCCTGTTGTTCAGTGGTGAAAGTACAGAGGTGATTATGTATAGTCAATAACTTCCCTATCTCATCTGTCAACTAGAAGAGCTAAAACCGGTAAGTTGATAAAGTGTTTTTTATTATTGGAGAGTTAATAACTTACTCTAAAGTAGACTTTAATTACTGAATCTTGATAACAGCTGACATATGAATTAATTAGCTTAAATCATTGCCAAGTTTAGTCCCTGTACAAGTTTAAAGAACTACACAGCACTCAAATCTAGAGAAAATCTTAATGATATAAACGATAGAACAAAATTAAATCTATTAGTAATCAGTATAAATTGGGAAAAAAATACAGCGAGCAGTAAAATAAGCCTAGAATTGGAGCTAATTGGTTTTACAAAAACCACCTCAACCCAAAACATGTTCTCAGCCTAAGCCTTTGTTTTATTCGAGAAAACAACCCTTGTGCCTCATTTGGGAAATTAGAATCCCATGTTTTAGTTCTTTCTGCATGTGGAAGTGGATTAAGAGATTTTTTTAGCCAAGAAATATATTCTGGGCCCAAACACTAGAGAGATGACCAATCTCCATGTATTTTACAAAAAGTTAACATTACTCTTTTGGATAAAAAGAAAAAAAAAATGAGGACAAAAAGAGGAAATTAAAACACATAACCAGAGATTAAGGATATCCTTTGTGTCTTCAGTTTCCTAGTTTACTTAGATTTGTTTTCTGTATGAGTGAAATACCTCTAAAGGGAAAGAATGTGTTTAGCCGCAAGTAGTATTTTTCTAAATGGCTCTAGGGGGACAAGACAATTGTAAAAGTAGATTTTCTTCTAAAATTTTTGATTTAAAAGTCACAATAACCTGAGATATGACCTATTACTTACCTTGTTAGAAAAAAAATTATAGATATTAGAAAAGAAGTATTTTCAAAACTCGTACACCTTCACACTTGTGGTCAATTGGTTTTAGACAAGGGTTCCAAGATAATTCAATGTGGGGAAAACAGTCTTTTCAACAAATGGATTGGGACAACTGGATGTCACACGCACAGATAAAGTTGGACATTTATCTTACACCAAATATAAAAATTAACACTAAATGGAACAAAGACCTCAAAGTAAGAGCTAAAACTATAAAAGTTTAGAAGAAAATGGAGGCATAAATCTTTGTGACCTTAGATTAGTCAGTGGTTGCTTGGATATGACACCAAAAGCACAAGCAACAAAAGAAAATATAAACAAATTTGATAAAAACTTTTGTGTTTCAAAGGACACCAGCAAGAAATCTGTAGAATGGGAGAAAATACTTGCAAATCAAATGTCTGATCCGGGATCTAGAGCGTATAAAGAACTCTTATAGCTCAATAATGAAAAGACATATAATCTAATTTAAAAATGGGTAAAGGATTTGAATAGACCTTTCTTTAAAAAAGATATACAAATGGCAGATAAGCACATGAAAAGATGCACAACATCATAGCCTTCAGAAAAATAGCAATCAAAATCACAATGAGATACCACTTCACACAAGTATTGGTGAGGAAGGTGGAGAAACTTTCATTCATTGCTAGAGGGAATGTAAAATGGTGCAGCCATTTAGGAAAACAGCCTGGTAGTTTTTCAAAAAGCTAGACACAGAGTTACAATATGATCCAGCAATTCCCATTTTACGTATATAACCCAAGATAAATGAAAACATATCCACACAAAAACTTATATACAAATGTTTATGGTAGCATTATTCATAAATCTAAAAAGTAGAAACGGCCTAAATTCCATCAACTGATGAATGGATAAATAAAATGTATCACATCCATACAATGGAATATTATTTGACAATAAAAAGTACCGATAATGCTGAAACATGCACGAACCTTGAAAACATTATGCTACATGAAAGAAGCCAGTCACAAAGGACCACACATTATAGGATTCCATTTACAAGCAATGTCCCAAATAGGCAAATCCTACAGAGACAGGAAATAATTAGTGGCTGCCTAAGGCTGAGGGGGGCGGGCGGGCGGGGGCGCGGCATTGGAAAATTGGGAGTGACTGCTAATGGGAACAGTGTTTCTTTTGGGTATGACTGAAATGTTCTAAATTGACTGTAGTGATGATTGCATATACTGTGAATATACTAAAAACCACTGAGTAGGTGAATTGTATGGTGTATGAATTATATCTCGGTAAAGCTGCTTATTAAAAAAAAAGTAAAAGAGATATTCCTCACATCCAAATAGAAGCATTGAAGATCCAGTGCATGATTCTCTATGCTTTCTCTTTCTCTGCCAGGGCAATCGTAGACTCATAGAAGCACATATTGACAAGAAGGTGCTATAAGATCAAAGCAGCTCATGTGTTTGTGTGGGGCAAACACATGTAAGAAAACTGTTCTGGAGAGCCACCCAGACCTGTAGCTGACTTTGAGTAAAAGAATAATAAAATTTTGTGTGTTTTAAAAAAACAAATCCCATCTCATTTGGGTTTTAGAGTTGAAAGAGGATTTAGAGACAGTTCATCTAGTCTAGGGTTTTTCAACTCCTTAGTATTATTGATATTTTGGGTTGGATAATTCTTTTCTTGTGGAGAGCTGTCCTATGTATTGTAGGATCCTTAGCAGAATCCTTGGCCACCTCCTGCTGTGACACCTAAAATGTCTCTAGACAATGCCAAATGTCCCCTAAGGGTGTATGTGGTGGGGGGGGGGGGCAAAACCCGTTCTCCCTTCCTGTTGAGAACTACTGATTTAGTCTAACATTTCCCAAAGAGTGTTCCTTAGATTATTAATTTTGCCCATTGTTGCAAAAGAAAAGGGTTTCCTAGTTTAGTAAGTTTGGAAAACAGTAAGCTAAATGAATTCTCCTCCCCCTTACCCCAACCCCATTTTACATCAGTATTAGTACCCGAACAGTAAAGCGAAATGACTTGCATTGTGTCACTAAGCAACAACCTAATCATAGTGCTGAGTCAAGAACTTGGGTCTTCTTAGCCTAGATCAATACTCTCTTTTGACCTCTTTAGAAACTAAGCCTTCCACCTTTCAACTTGATCTCCACCAAATAAAGCTTTGAGATTGATTGGCAGATTGTAAACTACCATCAGAGTCCTAGCACAGACTCTCCCATTCTGAGATTCAAGATGTAGTATAGGGCATGTCAAAATGCAAATAGAATGATAACAGTGGACCTGTCAGGCAATCCTGAGGCTATCTTCCTTCTCTTCTCTGTAGTTTAATGACTAAACATTTTCAGCTTTACCTGATTCTACTCCTTTAATTAATATCTAATAATAAAGGAATGAAGATATAATGCATGGATTTGCAGGCCAGGTCTCAAATTTAGCATTAGACTCAATGTATCAGAAAACATCTGGAACATATGAAAAAGGTATGATAGCATCCTCAAGATCAAAGAAGAGGTATTGAAGATATGTTCTACTGTTTGTTTATCTGATGAGCCCAGCTCTGTACCTTGAATGTCACAGGAGGATCAAAATGTTTAGAGATTCTTTTAGAAAATGCTGCTTAAATATGGGCATTAGTAAAACAGGAAAACATACTCTATAAAATGACATAAACAATATTAAAAATTGGAGAAGGTTACCAAACATTTTAGAATCCAAACAAGATTTTTAATGGGTTTTTAATTTTTACCATCTTGGGATACAATTCGGACCTAACTATATGTCAAATAAACTTAGAATAACAATTTTGAAGAGCTTTTTTCACAACAGGTAAATAATACATTGTAGGAGTTAGGACTGCCCCTAACATTTGTGGGACCAACGGCAAGAGCACCAATGGAGGTCTGTATTCCATATATCCAACTATGCAAAAG
This sequence comes from Pteropus medius, assembly GCF_902729225.1. Classification (NCBI taxonomy): domain Eukaryota; kingdom Metazoa; phylum Chordata; class Mammalia; order Chiroptera; family Pteropodidae; genus Pteropus; species Pteropus medius. Next base: position 36,271,387 of record NW_024354875.1, read on the forward strand.
TTATAAATAAAATATATCTTTTTTTCCCAACTTGATAACTATCTTCCTAACGACCTGAAGGCCAAGTATGAATGTGTAATTCTTGGACTCTTTGGAGTTCTGCACCAGGACGTGGAGGCATGGCAGTTGCTGGACCCCAGGCAGAAGCTGCCCGCTTCTCTTCTCATCCCTGGCTCTGACTGAGAAGGGCCTCTCGGGCATGAGAATGGATGCCCCAGTCCACATATCCAAGCTCTGCGCACCTCTCCGAGGCTCCCCTTGGCCACTTTCAGGCTGATGAGTGCATACACTCGTGGCACCTGCCTGGCCTTGTGTGGATGGGAATGGGGAAAGAAGTGTAGGCAGGCCTTGGAATTGGGCCTGAGGCATTTGGGCAAGAGATTCTGAGGTGGTCCAAGGTATCCAGAGTGTGCTATCCAGAGTCTCCTCACCCCATGGCGAGGGGCACAGCCAGGAGGGGTCAGAGCAGGGCTTTCCAAAAGCTGAAAGGTGGTATCAGCAGGAGCCCCACATTCTGGACTGTGATAAGTAGTCTAAGATGCATGTTCCTGGAGCATACCTCAGGCCTGCTTTAGCAGAAGGTAGGCCAGACCAAGCTTGTCTAGGCAGGGACCGTGGATCATGCCTCACTTACCCTGGAGGCTTCACAGAAGCTTATCAATGCTTAGCAAAGTCAAACAGCCCAACCTGGGAGTCTGCCCAGATTTAAATGCCAGTTTAGTTAATGATTTAAAGGGGTAATTCACCTTTTCACTTTACAGAGAAAATATCTAGAAGATTCTGGTGACTGTACTCCTCATTTTGACCCTGCTCCTTCACCTACCACTGTCTCCATAGTGCTAAGGACCCCTCAGCCCCTGCCTGCCATCCTCTCAGCCTGTTACTGTGTTGACAATTTCAGCAATAATCCTAATAGGCGCCCTCATTTCCTTGGTCTTTCATCCATTCATATCTTTCTAAGCCCAAGCCCCGAATAAAATTCACCATATAGTACTTTGTTTCTGCTCCAAAGCAGAATTTATTGCTGGAGAAAATTCGAAATCTGATCCAAGCCAATGTCAGCTGACTGGTTCCACCTGAGGCTTCACTCCTAATAGGCAATTCTGATTTTTCAATCAAGGTAGATGCCTTCCTACCACATTGCCCACCACTCCTTTTCCAAATCTTTCTTACTTCTCTCAACTCCCAATCCCACCTCCTGCATATCACTTTCTCATCTTGCGTAATAGAAGGAACAAAAATTCTGCAATGTGAGCTCCCACAGTTTGCTTCTTCTCTACTAAGAAATATTTGAACAAGACATTTCCTCTTCTCCTTCCCTTTCATTGCAGAGGAAGAAGGGAACTCTCTTCTTTCAAGGGTTTGTTTTCCTCTTGGGTCCTGAAGTCCGGGGATTCCTATTGCTTGCAAACATTGTATCATGCATGGCCCCTTTTCTGTTCTACATCTTCTGTTTCTTAGTATGCTAGTTTTTTTACTTGGTCTTCATTACATCAAAACATCCAATTTCCTGACCCATCTTCTACTCCCTCTCCCCTGCAATCTATTAGCACCATCTTGGCTCTCTTCTCTCAGTGTTGAGCCTAGATGTCATTATCACTTTGAACCTGTTTTCATAGCATCATCAATCCCCTCGCCCCTTGGTCCTTCTGCCCCATCTTCCCAGCAAATCCCAAGTCTTGGATTAAATGCGCTGCCCACTTTCTCAGCTTTTACCATTCATAACCCAAATTATTAAAGAAAATCACACAATTATGTCTACTAATGCCAAGTCTGGTCTCTAACCTCAGACTCTCAAGAGATGATAATTCTCATACTTGTCTTTCTTGGCTTAATACCCTCTCCTATTTCCCTTGGTAATAATTCTAATCTCTCAATCTCTCTCTTTCACTCAAAATCTTCCTTCCTTCCTTCCCTCCCTCTCTCCCTCCCTCCTCCTCCTTCTCCTTCCTTCCTTCCTTTTCCTTCCTTCTTCTTTCCTTTTTTTTCCAAAAAAGTTTTTTTTTTCTTTTTCCTTTTCCTTCTTCTCCTTCCTTTTCCTTCTTTTTCCTTCCTTCTTTTCCTTCCTTCCTTCCTTCCTTCCTTCCTTCCTCTCTCACATTTACCAATGCCTGTGATGCACCCTGTATTTTTCTTTCCTTTCTCTTCTACCTCAATCCAATCAGTAACCACATCCTGTTGATCTTCCCTCCCAAACACCTCCTAAACCCACCCTCTCCTCTCTATTTTGTCATTTTCTTAACTCAGGCCTTTATCTCTGCCTGCCCTCAATCAATTGTCTCCCAAATGGTATTCACCGATAGTTATCTCTCTCCAATTCATTCTAGATAGCACTTTCAGAGAAATACTTCCCTAGGGAAGGGAAGTAGATGGTGCTAGGGGTGGGAGAGCAAAGAGGAAGAGAGAGTAAAAAAGGGAAGAAGATCCAACTTTGGAAGCCAAAGAGGGATATTAAGCGGAGACTAGAAATGCCTGCCATTTAAACCCCCTCCTCTGTCTTTGCACAAAATCTTCAGTCGAATCTACATCGCTCACCTCTGCTTTGTGGAGCTGATTTGCTTTTGGAGAAACAAAATAAAGTACCAAGTTCTGCTTTAAGACAAAAGACAGTACACATAAAGCCAGCTAACATCTGGCTTGCATGTTCAATTTATTCTTCATTCAATCATTTATTTTTTATTTAACAAATATTTATCAAGCACTTAGCATGTGTCAGGCACATGCAAGGTGCTGGAGGGTGAACGGCAATCAAAACAGACATAATCTTGCCTTAAAAGCATTTATAATCTGGTGGGAGAGCAGACCAATAAAGCAAATTAAAATGTAGTAAGTGGTATGACACGAGAAGTTTTATGGGAGTGCACAGAAAGGACACAACAAAGTCGGGAGTGGGAGGGAAGTCAGAGAGGACTTTCCTGGGGAGGTGGCATTTACCTGAGACCACAGGAATGTGCAGGAATTAGTCAGGTATAAGGCATAGTTGGAGAAAATCTTCTAGGAATGTGAGAAAGTCCAGACAGAGGCAAGAGAGAGCATGGTGAGCCCATGGAACTGAAAGAAGAGGGGAAATTACAGGAAATCATGTAGGAGAGCTAAACTGGAGACATCTTAACTCCTAAGTTTCAAAGTTTAGACTTTACCTAAAGGTAATGGGACGCTACAAGCAGCCTTTAAACAACGAATAATCTGATTAGATTTACGATTTTGACAGAACATATGACAGGATGATATGTGACATATTAATGGAATGTCCTCTCTCCATTCATCTCTCTCTTTGGGCTCTGGGCTGCCATTCTGCATCCTGCCACCCCACCAACACACACGTATGCGCACGCGCGTGAAAACACACACACTCTACCAGACTATTGTCAGTAGAGTGGAAAGTATCATTAATTCTTGTGGAGATAGTCTGCTTCTGAGAGAGACCCAGACTCCACATTATAAAATTCAAATACAAAGGGCTCCGCACTTTAACTCAGAGATTAAATTGATGAGATTAAACAAGTTACACAAATGTGTAAATATGAATTGTTTTTTTCCACCTCTGTGCGGGGTGGGGAGAAGAAATAACCCAACTTGGAAGAAGATGTGCTAGACAAAAGGAGGAGATGTTCCTGAATTGCTCGCTGGGGTTGTGGAGGACCTGGCAGCCTCTCTGAGAGATGGAGCTACATGGAACCCACCCATGTGTGCATCCAGCCAACTTGTCACCACCTGTCAGAGCCAGCAAGGTCCAAAAATCTAGAGAATATACTGGGCCCTGCCTATGCTGAGAGAATAGGCAAATATGGCATTAGCAGCTTGTGCCAGCATTAGGACCACCCCAGATGAGACTAGATGGGGAGCTCCCGTCCCATCACAACATACAGCCAATTACACATGGACATCTATCCTCTTCACCACTTCCCTTGGCAGCCAGCCCAAGGAGACCCAAGAGTAAGAGGCAAGAAGAGGAAAGGGAAGGCCTGAAATTGAATTCTGGACTGATATACGTATGTAGTCTCAGTTTCAGACAAGTCACGAAATTCACTTGAGAAAGTCTAGAGTGAGCTGTCAGGAAGGAGGATGGAAGTTCAGATACAGACATTAATTTACTCGAGGAAAAAAATGTTCCATTTTTCATACCTGAGTGTTTGCAGAGTCTTGTGCCTGTGAGGTTTCTTGCTTATTACAATCACATGGCTACTGTGTGGGAAATGGTTTGAGAGAAAGAATGGACACAGGAAGACCAGGAATTTAGGTTAAGGCATGATGGTGTCAGAGAGGAAGGAAATAGGAAAAAGGACAGGCAAAACAGAATCAAGAGTTCGTGGTGATGCCATTGGATATGAGAGGTGGTGAAAGGAAGCAGTCAGAGATGATACACAAATTTCTGGCTGCATCAGTGAATCGATAGTAACGTTTTCCACTCATTAGATTTCCAGAAAGAAGTAAGGTCTGAAGAAAAAAAATGAGTTCAGTTCAAGTTTAAGGTATCTATGGAATCTATAGGTAGAACTGACTAAAAGGTAGAGTTATCTTGGTCCATAGCTCAAGAGAAAGGTCCAGGCTAGGGAGAATATCTGGGAGCATGTAGACAGTATCATAAATGCCCAAGAAAGAGAAAGTATTAAGAAGAACATGTCAAATGCGGTATAAATTCAAATAGAGAACTGAAAAGTGTCTCTTGAATTTAGCTACACGGAGATCACTGGTTACCTTGGAGAAAGCAATTTTGGAGAGTGAGTGGGAAGTGAAGAAGTTGAAACAGTGAGTAGTGATAACTTTTCCAAGAAGTTTAGCTGGCAAGGAGGAGAAAGGACTGTAAATTGAGGGGAATGTGGCTTTTTAACCTGAAAAGGAAGGAGCCAGTAAAGGGGAAGAGGTTGAATAGATAAATAAGAGTGAGAAAGAATTACTGAGAATGAGGTCAATGAAAAGTCAATGAAAAGTCAGGGGTCCAGAGCATGGGCCAAGAGATGGGCCTTAGGTGGGGGAAGGGATATCTTTTATAATAAGAGGCAAGGTTCAGTTAAGAGGCAAGGTGGGTAAAGATCCAAGTAAGTTTACACGTTGGCATGGAAAACTGAGACTCCTCACATCCCATAACTTCTATTTCCCCCCACCCTTGCTAAGTGGGGAATAAAATCACCTACACAGAATGATAGAATGGGAAATAAAACCACCTGCAGAGAATGAGGATGGTAGAGAGAGCAAACATTAAGGTTTGGAAAGAGAGGAGAAATCCTGAAATAGCTGTTCTGGAGATTTGAAAAAAAGAGCAAGGGTCAGGGAAATGTGGCAGGATTGCAAATCCTGCTTGAGGCTGCTAAGCATGACTTTAGGGCAGTTTAATCTGCATGGCTGTGTGGTTTTTTCTAGCAATGTCCCAATAGTCCAGGTACAGAAATGGCCAAGGCAGACAATTGGATTCAAGGTACATGTTCCAAGTTTTGTCAGGCAGATGAAGCAGAAGAATGATGAAGAAATGGAGTTGAGGACACAGGTTGGAGGCTAATGTTATAAAGCATGAATTCCTCCTGGGTAGAGAAGGAAAAAGAGACAGCAAATGAATGATAGATTAGGAGAAAGAAGAAAACAGAAAGAATAGAGGTCTTGGAAAATCAACAGAGTGAAAATAACCAAATGAGAAGATCTAGAGGAATAGAAAGTCATGGGTTGAGAGATGCTGTGGTTTCTTGATGACGAAGTCTGGGGGTGGCCAAGGGATTGAGTGATTGAAAAAAATGGAGAAGGTAATCAGAGATGGAATCAAGAAACTAAGAGATCAAGGCGCACTTCATGGACATATCGAATGTGCCAGGTTGTTGTCAGAATTTGGCATGAAAGTAAATACTGTGGGTACACTGCCAATGTCTTCAACAAATAAAAGGCATGGACAGGCAGTCAGTAGATGACAGACAGCCGGAGTAGAGATGTGACGTAGTGGCTATGTAGCCTGGGTCTCAGACGGCAGAGAACTGAGACCCATGGACATGGCAGTGTGTGAAAGAAAGAACCTGGCTCAGCAGCCTCTTCTTTTGTGAGAGCTGCAGAGGAAGCGCTGTTTATGAGGAAAGCCAGGTTTCTCAGGATGGGAAAGCTAAAGAATGTTTAGTGAAGAGGCCAAGGGTCTCAGGAACTTTGTTGATGACAGAATGGGATTCTTGAAGTCACGGAGGAAAAGTTGAGGAGGACAGGAAGGAATGGGAGACTGAGTCAAAGATGAAGATGAGAAGATATTGAGGGTCTGAAGGGTGGTGGGTTTGGCAGCTGCAGAGATGCAGGAGAATTAATGGGTCAGATCTCTCAGGATGTAGCATTGTCCTGGGTGTGTCACACCTCCAAGACTCCAGGGTCTCAAGAAGGAATGAGTGAATGACTCTAGGGCAAGGCTCAGAGCTGAGGGCTGCTGGCCTGCAGCTCTGGATGGTGTTAGATGGTATGGCCCTTGAGACTCACACGGGTGAGTGGCTGGCCATACTCAACATCCCAACTTCCTTCACTCCCTCTTATTCTGCACTATCTCAATGGCCTCTGCCTGTTCATTTTAGGGCTTGGTTTTGTCTCTAAACTTAGAGCCCAGGGATAAGAAGTCAGTAACCTTAGAGCGCCAAGAGTTGTTTTGGGAAAGGCAGAGACAGCCAGACTCATCATGGCATTAACTGATTTTAACCCAAGGAGTATCAAAAGGTACTCCTTCAAGGAAAGATGTGGTGTTTAGAGTAATTTTTCTGGAATGTTTGCTTTCACTAAAAAAAATAAAATTAAAAAAGAGAATTTTAAAAAGATTCTGAAACATTACAAATTGATTTTTTTCTTAAATATAAACCACAATCTTCTTGGCTTGAGGTTGGTTTATTTATGCACTACATTTATTTACACTCCTCATGTGAGTTTTTTGTTTGTTTAAAAGGCAAAAGGCACATCTTAGCTTCTGCCTAGTTCATCACACACGAACAATTAGCGTTCTTTGTAGGATTCTGGAGTCCTTGAAATGACATACCTTGAAGGGGCCGGCTTCCTTATGTTCTCCCTGTCGGCAGATTTTGTTGTGAACATCTTGCCGGTAGACCCCATTTTATTGTTTAATGAAGAGATTCAATGATAACATGAAAAGTAAAGGTTTTTTTAAAAACCCTTAGTGGGGCTTTGATGTACACTATAGAGATCTAAGTGTGTTCCACTCCTTTTCTCTTGCATTATTAATTCATGCTTTTAATGAAGTTACCTTAAAAGCATAAGTTACATGTTTTTAATGAAGTAGAACCTTCATGTGAACTTCCTAAGTTTCAGTGCAGCATCTAGTGACATGGTGATCACTTTACAGTAGGTTCAAAGCATTGGTTGACAAAAGGGTCAACTGGCATCATTATATATCTTAAATGAATCCAGTTCTTACAGAAAATCAGGTGTTTTGGTATTTGGCTGTATCAGATGCCCAGTGTAATGATGCAAATGACCATGCTTATATGACATAGGAATATTGATGACAGTAAGATACAAAAAACACATCTAGCATGGGAGAGACATTGCTAAATGGTCAGTTTCCTCATTCATCACTGATGTCAGTTTGTCATTAATTCTTTCCATCCCTAATAACTGATTATATCTTTTTGAAAAATTTGTCAACCATCATACCTTAGGTTCTGTTCATTTTTAAAAAAGGAAGGGTGAGTGGGGCAGGCTGTGATAGATGTTTGCTGCTGTTGAAACCAGCCAGCTCCAGGGTTTTCTGGAATTTTTTTCATCTGTGCTGCCATCTAGAGAGAAGAATTAGAAACACAAAAATAAATAGGAAGTCCCAAGATGGAGTTGAGGGAAAGTGGATATTGTATATTGATTTGTAGAAAACTGTCAGAAACACCAGTGAGATGTGGTGGTGATAGTTCTGTGACTCCCTCCATCCTTCCCAGATACAAAACAGGATTTGTATCGGTTTTTGTGACATTGCTGTGGAGCCATTTCCTGGATTCAGATTGACCTCTTCTTACATAAGAAATATTCAATTGTGTTAACGTTCTGGGACCTCCAAAGTGGTGTCATTTTTCCATAGTTAAAACATTGCTGGAAACGCTCTCATTCTTAGTCCTGTGGGATTTGCAGACAAAATAACAGTTTTTTGTTTGTCTGTTTGTCTGTTTGTAATTTAACAAGGGGTCCTTTGAACACAGCGGGGCAGTTTCCTGAAGTCATTGTGTTCCACAGAACCTACTAGTTCGGCAGGATGTTTACAGGTGAAACACTGGTTAAATAATTTGGGGGTATACTAGGTAAAACAATTTTAAATAGTTTTCCGTAGTACAGGCAAGACTTCTGATAGCCTTTAATTTACCAATATGCACTGTGACCTTGCAAGAGAGGAAAATGCTGGGCAGAGTTTCACAAACTTATTTGGCCTTGAAACTCTGGGCTGTTATTAGAACTAATGTTGTAAGGACTAAATGGTAGGAAATACTACAACAGGGAAGGGAAGTTGGGCTGCTGCACGCACAATGTATGCAAACATACCAGTCCTCCCTTGATCTGCCTTGTCCCTTCTCTCTGCGTCTAAATATATTTGAAGCTTTGCTTTGATTTAAGACGGAAAATTCAACTACATTTTTTTTTTTCCTAGCAGGAATGTTATATGAATAGTTCTTGTTCGATAATTCCTACTTCAAGATAAAACAAAATAATTTTACCTCTAACATAGTCTAGATTTTCTTTCTCAGCTTACCTATCAAATAGCACATAAGCTGGTCTTTTCCCTTAGCATGCATTTGGTATGCACTAACTCTATGCAAAGGACCATGGATAGGGAGAACAGGGAGAGCTGAGTAAAACATGACTCTTGCCTTTGTCAAACCATGAAATAGGTGGAGGGATAAATTCAGATACAATTTACTAGAAGATCCTGTTTAAAAAACAAAATTCAACTGAGTAAATTTAAAGGTCAAATTGGCTTTGTTCAATGATTCATTCCCAAGAAGCAAAGAGAGAGATGCCCTAAGGAATTGTACCAAATAGAAGGTTATTATAGGTAGAGAAGGGGGAAGGACAAGGAAAGAGCAAATTGTTTCAGGCCAATTCACCTTTCTTAAGGGGATGAAAGAGGTCTATCAATGCGAATTACCTCACTACTGCTGATCAGAAAACTCCAGATTGATTAGGATTACCTTCCTGGGAGAGGCTGAAATTGCAATTAAGTTAGGGATTAAGTCTCAGTTTGCTGATGTGGGCCTTAGAATTGGTGACTCCATTTTGGGTGTGACGTCTTTTTTTTTTTTTAACAATTCCTTACATAGATAATGTTCATACTAGATTTTTTTCATCATAACTGAAATAACAGGACTTTGTTTCTGTAGAACAATGCCATGCTTACCCATGGAAGAAAATACCCTTAAAGTAACGTTGTAGTAGCATCCATTGTTAGAGGATTTCACATTATTTTTTTAAATTATCGATGGCCATAAATATTTTTCTGTATTAATTTTAGAAAATGACATTCTTAGTGAAACTAAGTGAACAATATTAATGCTTCTCTTTCTGCACTTTAGGAAAAGAAATATATAATCCATATTTTTGACTCAAGAAGTAATGTCTCCATTTAGGTATTAATAAGAATAATGATAAAACATCATCCCTCAAAAGGGATAAATATTATTTTCATTTTATGGAAGCAATTGGGGTTCAGAGAAGTGAATCAGTTTGTTTAATAGATTGTAAATGGTGAGGATGGGATTCCATTCCATTCCTGTCTGATCCCAAATCTTTATTATTTAATTCCCTTATGATGGAGCAGAGTAATTTTAGAAAACATTTGTATACTCCCTTATTTTCATAACCTAAAAATCTGACTTGCCAAAGTGAAATGGGAAAAACAATCTGCCTGGGATATAGAGAATTACACACACACTTATAGGATACTGACTGCAAGCTTTATCAGAGCAGATACCATGGACCATATCTATTCTCTCTACCATACTAAACCCAGTGCTTAGTACATGCCTGTAGGTCCTCAATAAAGATTTGCTCAATGAAGTACACACAAATGATAATGTTTGGGAATAGATGGTGGGCACACATAAATACCTTCAATATCCTATTGTTATTTTTTTGCTGTAGAATTCACAGTTATGAATTTGTAAAATCTTCTCTCTTCATAAAATGAGCTGGACCTGGTCAAGGGCAGTTTCCATATCTGCAAATGTATTTTCCAATCGAATTTCAATAAGCAATTAATATGATCACAAATCAACTAGTAGATGATCGAGAACCGACTCCGGTATGGTTGTTTGGTCATTCTCTAACAAATTAATTCCCTGAAAATGGATAAAAGAAGTGAGTCTGAAAAAAAAACTAGACTTGAAGGTAAAGATTAAGTATTTTTTATACATGTATGCTTAGCACCCTGCTTCATAATAGACGCACAGTACATGTTGGAAAGGAAGAAAGAAAAAGGGGTGGGGGGGCGAATAAAAATTAGGAATCTTGGATTTTAACCTTGGTTGCCTCTGTGAACTTGGGCCAATCATTTCTTCTTTTTGTTCCTCAGTTTGCTTATCTGGAAGCCAGAGATGTTGACCTTGTTTATCCCTAAGGCCCTTCCAGATTCTGCCGGTGGAAAAGACTGGGTCTTTCTTGGTATAAAGACCATGTTTCTTTGTGTCCACCAGGGGGTACTGTAGTACTAGTGTAGTACCATCTTCCAATTTATCCAATTCTGTTGATTTTTTTCCTGAAGTTAATCACCTGAAAAACATTCCTACTTTTAACTCAAACTCAAATGTATACTACAAAGTATAAGATTTAATTTGGTAATGAAAGCTGTAATAAACCTAGGAATAATTTAGCTCAATGATTCACATAGCTTAGCAGAGAAATTAGAATCATAGAGCTATTGGCATAGTAAAGTTATGAGATGTTAAGATTTTGCTTGGGTCAAAAGGAAGGCCTTGGGACTCTCTTAAAGAAAAATAAAATGAAACAAATACCATCTACCCTAATAACATAAATATAAACTTAAGAAGTGTGCCAAATCTATATTGAGACAACTATAGAACTATTCAGGAGAATAAAAGAAGGCTTAAAAAATAGATATACCATGTTCTTGGATAAGAAGATTCAACAAACATTTTAAATTATTCCCCTAATATATTAATAAATGTACAACAATTCCAATCAAGATCCTAGTGGGATATTCTTGGAAGCCTGATGAAGGAGTTCTGAAATTCACTGAGAAAAATTAAGCTGAGTGGAGCCGAGAAAATTTTTTTTTAACTTTTGAGAGGGAAGATTTGAATTATCAAATTTTACAAGAAATTATAAAATGTCTGAACTTAAAATAGTATCACAGTGGCAACAAAATAAACAAACAGAGCAATAAAACAGAATAGCAAGTCCAGAGGCAAACACAAGTATGACAGCCTGGACATGTGTATACACGTGTGTGCGCATACGTGCTCCTGTGCCTTGGTTGCCTAGCATCCCAGCAGTTTTCCCAGTATAGAAACCAAAGAAGGGCAGATCTTCCCTCTCCTAGACATCAAGACAGTCAGCATGTAACTGAGGTTTGTTCAGGGGGATTCTGACATTGAATTCAGGAGTGATGCAAAGGTAAAGGGTCTAGCAAACTATTTACAGAGATAGTGGTGATGTCAGTCATCAAAGAGAAAAGACTGTCCGGTGGGGGCAGTATCACTGGAAGCATTCTGCCTGGACTCTTCCTATAACAGTTCTTGCCCAAGTTCTGGCAGCATTCTAACCAGCTTGTTTCTATAGAGGTCCTTCTTTGGCTGAGTTTTCTGTTGCCAGCCTCTTTTGGCTCCTGTTTCCTGAGCTTGGTTTTAAACTTTCCCATAGATTTTGTGAGATACTTGGTGTTTTTCCAACAAATTCCATTCTGTGTAAGCTACCTAGTGTTGGTCTCTAATGCTTGCAACTACTAACCTTGACTTTTACAGAAGCTGGTAATGGGGCATTGGTTACAAACAACAGACTCTGAGGGAAATGAGGAGACTCTAGTTATCCACACCCATTATGTTTAAAGATAATAAAGGCCCGATTAATATTCAGAGATGGGATGCTGGGAACCCACAGACTGTTAGAGTGAAACAGCTGAAAAATTAATGCCCACGAACATTAGGGTTAAGATGGCCATTGAAGATAAGACTGTGGAGGACCTAATTATTGTTGCCATAGAACAGTAGGAATGGTACAAGGAATTCAAGAGCTGTGTGCTGAGTTTAGCTGCTTCAAATGAAGATACTGACATGTGGAAATTTCTAGGTTCTCATTTTAATCATTTTAAACATGAACTGAAACCCAAACTTTGAATTTATTAAAAACAAAACAAAACAAAACAAAACACCTCTTAGACCCCTAGAATTTAGATAGCTATAAACCAGTATTTGTACTTGCTGATTGCTGACATGCAAATCAGTTGAATTCACCTCCTTACCTGGGGTCTTATATGAACATGTTAAGGTACTGATCCAAAAAGAGTTACATCTTTAAAGTGAAAATGCTATATAGAAGAGAATTTGTTGAACCTAGAGAATTCACATCCCCAAACTCCGTTGAGCCTTCCTCGTCAGCTGCAGCAGTATCTTTGTAGCTTATGGAGGCTGTTTCTCTTTGTTTGAAGATACCGAAACACCCTTGTTTGAGGGAGTTACCTTATAAAAGGAGGCTAGTTCTCTTACGCCCAGTTCTTACCTTGCACTTTCTCCAGATCTTTAATAAGAGTAAAATTCTACTATGCTTCAAGATGACAATTAAAAAATGAAATTCAGAAAAAGATGGTTCGAGCTTCATAGTAAATAATTAGTTTGGGAAATGTGTGTTGGAATAGATTTTAAGAATGTTGAATGAAGAAGAAAAGGACAATTTTGACTGGGCTGATTGTACGAATAGGGCTTACAAGAGATTCTAGATCAATTGTATCAGCTTGAGAAGCTGGTGATAATTCTATTTATTCTGCTAAAGGTTGATTGAAATCTGGACACAATGGTGGCTTATGCAAAATGAAGTCGAGACGCAAACCTCTTTGGTGAAATATAAAAGAACAAATAAAAATATTTCAGGAGACAGTAATGCTGGACGAGATTTATCATTTCTGACCCAACCACCCACCTCAACTGTATCTTACAAAATGGTTTAGAAGACATCCTTCACAAAGGCCTTAAGAAACAAATCTATAAGGAGGGGGTCGGTATATTTGAAAATGCTTTGGAGAATGTTCTCTGCAGACCAGGAAAGATGGTGAAAGAGGCTAAAGTTTAATCTGGTTTACAGAGTTTCAAGGGGATGGAAGGATCCCAGAGTGACATGGTCTAAGCTGCAGCATTTAACACTAGCATGTGGCTAACTTGAAAGGCAATAGGGTCAGTGTGAAAATCAGAATAGTCTGACCCATAGGTTCTTTGAGGTGACAAGCTGGTCATGGAGTCCCTAAAATCAAGGTAGATGGGAAAAAAAAAGATAGATGGGCTTATGAATTCCAAGGAAGAGTTAAAAACCAACCTCAGAGATGGGCAGGGCTGTAGTTGGGCCTCAGAAAAATCCCAGGAACTCCATTACCATCGAAATTCCTTTTGACAGTTGGCTAGGCTCCTCTCTGTCTGTCAGCTTCATCTGCTCACACTGCACACAGGATTTTCCCACAAAGTGGAAACATGGACACCAACAGCATTTTGGGTCAGTGTCCTTTAACAAGTAGGTACTGACTCTCTTAATTCCAGTTTGAAAAATCCAGAGGAAAGCCTCTGATTGTACTGGCTGTTGCCAGGTACCTATCCCTGGACCCATCAAGTGTAACCAAGGGAATGGGGTCACGTAAGCACAGAAAAGTTCTGCCTAGAGCTGTGTGGATGGGAGCAGGGGAGGGGGATACTAGTTCTTAGGAAAGTAAGATTTTAGCGAAGGCAGTATCACTGACACCCACTATAGTCATTCTTAAGTAACTTTAGTGACATTAAATAAAAACAGCCAAAAATAGAATAATTAATTATATTTAACTTCAATTATAATTAATAATTGATCCAGGCCAACTAACACTGTAGCTGGCTCCACAATAATATATTTTCAGGTCTGCCTGGCTTACAAATTTGTGCTCATAATTTGCTATTTTATCTAAGAATTTTTTGTTTTGTTTTGGGTATCTAATCATATTGGTTCCAAATACTGTTAATTTTATTTCCTAATAGTCGTAACTCATATTCCATTTTATTGGTTATTTTATTCACCAGAAGTTTTGGAATCATTTATATTATTGTAAAATTTTCAGACATATATATAAGTAAAGCCTAGTAGGGTAAGGAAGCAGAAAGGGTATCTCAACTGAGAGACTATATAGGTTCTTGTTGGAGCTGGAAGGGAACTCAAAGAATTCAAGACTTGTAATAAACCAGTATGCAGAGTACAGCATTTTCAGTTTTTAAAATATTGGAACAGTTCTATATTGGTTGGTGAACTGCTGCTGCCCTGAAATAATACCCTTCCTCCACCTCTAAAAAAAAGTCCAACAACTAAAGAATTAGATCATGGCATAGTAGGGGCTGATTGGCTCCAACTGGTTGTTTAATATTTTGTGTATCAGTGATATTAAAACATAGTAATTTGACTGTGGGATTTGTGATTTGACCCCTACTGGGCTATAACCTCAGGGAAACAAAACAAAACAAAAACAGAAAAAAGCAGCAAAAAAAAACCAAAAAAACAAAAAAAACCCCTTAAATCTTAAATTATCTTTAATGACCAAATTGTCAGTAAAAATTCTGGAAGAATTAAAGTACTCTAAAAGGAGGGACCTAGATTTTTTAGCAAAAAGAAAAGAAATACAACTATAAAATCAAAAAGTAAAACTTTGTATTCCTAAATTTGAACTGAATATATCAGTGTGACTGCATAACGAATTTTTCTCTTAAAAAAAAAATGGCATTTGTTCACTAAAAGGGCTTAGAAACAGTGAACAATCTCATAGAAATAAATACTACTACTGCCCAGATTGTGGTCTCTAGAGCTTCTTAGAGAAATGGCTGATTTGAGATCTGGGTCTGGAAATGTATAAAATAAGTCTGAACATCTTATCATACCAAAAAGTGAGGAAGCTTGATAAGACATGTCAAAAATGACATATCAAAGACATGTCAAAGGACGTGTCAACCTGAGGAATTTCCTAAATTTGAGCATCAATAAGAACTGCAATTGATCAAACACATCAATAGTTAAAATCCGCGACACTTTTAAAATAATTTCATTGGTCACCTTTAGAAGATGCTAGTGAACCAACTCATTCTGAAAACTGATAAAGGGAAAAATCAAGCATTTAGCCTGTCTTTCATGAGCTGTAACTCACAGTAATTAAATAGTTGAAGTCAGGAAAATTATAAAAACAGGTATTATAGAAATAGTCTAGCTAATAAATGAAAAAAAAAGAGATAGAATATTACCATTTTGTAAACTCTGATGGAAATAATGGAAGTAGGCAATTATCATCAAGGACTGTAAACAAAAAGAATGACAACAATGCATCACTATCTGCTGGTGGACTTACTATTCCTTATGAAGTGTTCTCGCCCCACCACCCTGAATCAAACCTAAGTCAGACCAAACCTCTGGAACCAAAAAGAAGTTTACAGGTGGTAAAGGAAACAGAGAAACATGTTAATTGATGCCATGGGAATGCAATCAAATCCAGATGTGGAAAACTCTTTAGGATTAACAACCCAGTTTCTTCAATAATTATGTTACAAGAAAAACAAAGATGGGGAGATGAGGAAAGCATAGATTAAAAGAGACTTAGAGGACATATCAGCTAAATACAACGTGAAGACTTTGGGTTCCGATTTAAATAAACCAACTGTAAAAAAAAACCAAACAACCAGGAACATTTAAACACTGGATATTTATGATATTGAGGAATTATTTTTAATATTTTAGGTGTGCTAATGGTATCGGGCTTATAAAGTCTTTCCTTTTAGCGATAAATACTGAAATACTTGCAAATCAAATATTTGCAAATCAAATACTATATCTAGACTGCTTCACAAGAATCCCGTGGGGAAAGGGTTGGGGAGCAAAGTCTGGAGAATAGATGAACCAAGAGTGGCTTTGAGGTGCTGATTGTTGTGGCTCGGGTGTGGGTCATCGTACTAGTCTCTCAACTCTTGTGCAAGTTTGAAATTTTTCATAATAAAAGTAAACAAATAAATTAAATTTAATATCATTCCTGGAGGTCACATAATTAAATTCCCTAATTTTACAGAGGGGAAAAAAAACTAAGGTCTAAAGAATTGAGTCAGTGGAAAAAGCAAGGACTTTGGACTCTCACTTACTATGGCACCAGCTGTGTGACCTGGGGCAAATTACTTAACCTCTCCAAACCTCAGTTTAATAATCTGTATAATAAAGCTAATAACACTTACCATGTAGAATTTTGTGAGAAAGGAAACCTACACAGTGAGCAGAGAGTAGATGCTCATAAGTTGCAATTGTCACTATCATTATGGCACCGAAGATCACACAATTTTAAGTGCACAACCAGATCCTGAACACAGGCTTCCTTAGAAGTTCTGTACTATTTCATCTTTTTTTTTTTTTTGAGTAACAGAATTCAAGAAATACCAGTTGAACTGAAGAAAAAAAAGAAACACTTGAATGGAAATTAACTGGCAATTGGGAAGAAGAGGTTTTAGCTGAAAAATTTATTTCCCTACATATCATATGTCATTGGTAATAGCAAAATAACTAGTTTCTCACCTGACAGTCATGGCCTGGCTTCATCCTCCCCCAAGCAAGTCCACACATGCTTCTATTAAACAAAAAGGAAGTTCCTTTAGGAGGCTTTCCATTTTTAAATTTGTAATATGAGGCGCCAATTGCAACATAACTAACTATATATGGTAATCTGAATTTCCCAAGGTCGCCCTGCTAGATTGGAGCAGAAATGGGATTAGAAACTAAATTTCCAGGTCTATATGTTTGGTTTCAGTGAATATATCATTTTCAGATGTTTAAACATTAGGAGGATGATTTCCACTACAATGCATATAATGAACTTCTAAGAATCAGTGATAAGGCATGTTCAGTTTATCAGCACATGGACTATTTCTTTTCCTTCTTTGAGATATCAAATGCCCTTGGCATTTAAACTTCTTATCATCTGATTTGAGGAAGAGCTCTGAAAATGTAAACATGCACCATATCTAAATGTGTTTATTGACATTACTTGGTTTGTTATAAATTTTTATAAGCCTCTCCTTTCTTCTTCCTCTGTAATTTTGGAAATCATTAATAGGAAGGGCAAAGAGAACAGGATGTCTTTGTTTCCTGTACTTTCATGGAAGCAAGGAAGAATATATGATGAAATCAATGAGTGGAACTGATAAGACTAAAGGACTTTGCCCAGTCACTTTGGTTCTATACCAATAAAAAAAAATCAAGTTAGTTTAATAAACACTTAATATTGTATTAGATGCTGAGCTACAAAGATGATTCAGACAATATATCACTTCAGCATGTCTACCCTCGGAGAGAATACAGTTTGGTAGAATACAGTTAGGTGGATCGCTATAATAGAAAGCCAGAATATAACCAATAAAAAGGGATAAGAATAAAATGCTTTGGCAAGAAAAGAGACAAGACTAGGCAGGTTTTCAGAGAGAAAGAGATGTGATTGGGACCTCGAGGGCTCTTACTTCAGCTGGCTGAGAATCAGAATTCAAGACTTGTTATTCAGAACTGTTGGTGGTTTCAGAACAAAAGGAAATGAGAAAAGACTGGGCGTGTTCTGAGAACACTGGTGTAGCTGCAAGTGCCAGCTACAATTCCATCTTTCTTGCCTTTTGGAAATAAAACATAAAAGCATAGAGGATAAAAATAATCAAACCAAAGCAAAGTTAAAAGAATAACAATACGGGGACACAATAAGAACTAGACAGCTTCTCTCTGATCCAGAACGAGTGTGTCAGGGAAGGAGCCATGTTAACGAGTGCCCCATTGTGCTGGGCACTGTGATAGATGCTGGGGATAGAGAAGTGAACAAGATAGCCATATTCTCTGACTTTATTAAGTTTACATTCTGAGTAGGGAGACAGTCTTTAAATAACTAATTATATAACTGCAACCAAATAAGCATGGTGAAGGAGAAGTGTGCGATGCTAGGGGAATTTCTGATGGGGACCCTCACTTAGTCTGGCATATTAAGAAAGTCATTCTTGAAAAAGTGACATTGAGCTGAGCTCTGAAGGAAAAGTAGGGGTGTAGGCGCTGGGGTTAGGGTTGAGGGAAGGGAGAAACAAGGCTCATGGTATCACCAGTGTGGGTGGCCCTCAAAGAGAAAGCTAAGGAGGTGGGCAAAAGCCTCTTTGCACATGTCTTTGTAGGCCCCACTCATGATTTGGGTCATTACCCTCCTTGCACGCCAAGAAGCAACACATTTTTGAAAGGTATTCTGAAAGCAAAATAGAGAAACGATCAAAAGTAAGAAAAATATAGGTGTGGAAAGGCCAGTTAGCATGCTATTGAGTCCTGCCTAGAATCCAGGCAAAGAAATGAGGGTGACTTGGCCTAGGGTGGAGACAATGAAGATAATCCAAAGAAAGGTTAGGAGGAGGGCACGATCTGAAGAGTGTGACTTGACGATATCCGCGTGTGTGCGTGCATGTGTGTGTGTGTGTTTCATAGCAGAAAGAGGGATCAGATTATCTCTGTAAACGGGGATCAGATTTTTTGTTAACAATTCTGCATCATTTTTAGTTATACTCTCTTTTCCTTCATAACACAATCTCCACACTCCCATACCCAAAGGCCCAGAGTCAGACCAGAACTTTAAGAATCAGTCTTTCTTGTAATCCCCATATACAGAAACTGTGCACGATTTGGCTTGTAGGGTCACACCCTAAGCTTTCTCACTCTTTTCCCAGAATCTTGTGCTCAATTTTAAACAGAGACAATTGGCAAGGATGCTAGAAAGATATAAGGGGAAAGAGGAAAGCTGTAATCACTATCGGAAAAAAGAAAAAGCAATATGAATTAACTGTACAGAGTTAGAAATGTATATTGGTACAAGTTCCTCAGGCCTTCCTGTTCTGGGCAGAGATGAAAGCACTCTTTAAAGTGAATGCTAGCCACAGCTGTGTTTGAGGCACTCATCTGCTGAAACAACATCTAGTACTAGGGCTTGGATCTTGCAGTCACTTAGTTAATATTTGTTGCATTGAAGGATAAGTATAACAATATGTAAGACAGGACTGTCCCAAGATCCTTAGGACTATATATTCTCAGCACAATTTAGAGTCCCCAACTCCTATAATTTCATCATAGAAAGGAGAAGGAAATAAGGCACAGATAGGGGGCTTGGTTTCTGCTGTGGAAACAGGAACTTTGAAATGGCATATGAAGTAAGCTCTGGACCAGGAGTTCTAGTAATAACTAGTTCACCCTTGACAAGTCGGTGTCTTTGTTTTCTCAGTGTTAAAGGCTTTGTTTTCTCAGTGTTAAAGGCTTTACGTAAAATTTTTCTAATGTAGTATGGAAAGCAAGGCCCAAAACCTTATATAGATTTGAGTGAGGAGAGAAAAGAAAGCAAGCCAATTATTGAAGGCAATTAGGGAGACTTCTCTGCTACATTTCAACCTTAAACTGAGACAGGATCCAAATGTGGGTTCCTTGCTGGGCTCCTGACTAGGAAGTGATTCCCATCACCTGTTTGTATTCATATCAATAGCTGCTCTTATCTAAAACAATGATTCTTCCTTCACTAAAGTCAGTTGCCAAACAACTTCCCTTGCAACACAGGAAACCCAAGCAGCTTTGCCAAGGACTTGAGTTCATCTAAGTTTCAACGTTAGCCTCCCAGGGCCCTTACCCGGGGTGGCCAACCCTCAGGCCTTCTTTCCAGGCTCCTGAAAAACAATTCATATCTACCACTTTCCAATAGGTTTTCATGGGAAATGGAAGAGAAAATTCAGTCACTAAATTCCTAGATTAAGGTAGAACTGGTTGAAGAGAGAAGAATCAGGAGAAAGGTTTGGACTAAAGATAGATTTTTACTGCCTAATTTTGTGAGAGGTTGGCCTTTGACATTTAGGGAATATATAATTGAATTGTCGATATTCAACTTTGATTTCCATTTGCTTTGAAGGTAGGGTTCTCCTAGACCCTCAACAAATGTACAGATTGCTGTCAGCATGAGAACAGTCAATACTGGTTTAGGGTGGTATCTTAAAGATGTACTTGACTTTTGGTGGCACTATATTACAGAATTTCAGAACCTGAGAAACTTTGAGTAGCATCTTGTCTACTCGGCTAAACCAAGAATTTGCAAATTATCTTCTTTTGAATTGGGGGGGATTTCAGGGATGTCACATAATTTTAACTGAATTCTACTTCTAAGTTGCAAAATCCACTAGAGTAGACTAGAAGTTTTCCGCCTGTCATCTCTGGTCTTCAGCACAGGGCAAAATACCTCACGATGTTTGTTGAATTGCTAAAATGCAGTCCCCTAGTTTAGAGATGTAGAAAGGGAAGGCTAGGGAAGGAAAATGATTTTCCTAAGGTCATGGAGTGAGGTGACAGCAAGACAGGACTAGGGAAGAATCTTCTGTGTGTTCTTTTCATTCCACTTTGCTGATTTCTCACAACGACTTTCTTTGTTCAGAGAGATGTGCTGATAATATTTTGTTGTACTTCTTCCCAGTATTTTTCCTTGGTAATTTTTTTTAATTTTAATTTTTGCCATCAAAACTGCCTTCTTTGGGTACTTTCTTCTTCAGGAGTCATGTGTGAAGACTAGATCTATCCAAAACACAACTGACTACCCAGTTTAAGTAATGATTTCAATGGCCTCTTATGGAAAAATCCCTTCTGAAAACCACCTCTTAGTAATTCTAATATAGTGGTTTCAGGAGGTCAAAGGAAGGCAGTGAAGGAGGCTTTGCCCTTCTCATCCTCCCTACTTCTCTTGCTTCCCTTTGCCCCTTTCTCGACTTCTGCTCGGTCTCCTTTCTTCCTCCTCTTCCTTTCCCTCTCTCCCTTTTCTTTTTACCACCTTTTCCCTGTCTTCTTCCCTGCCTGTTACTGAACTTGGCATTGTACCTAATGGATGGACCTTTAAATGCTCACGAAGATCCCAGTACTTAGCCTTTGGAGCTTATGCCATGAGACTGTGTGAAATAAACTCCTTTTCATATTTACTACTGTTATTAATAGTAACAATTATTATTACTACTACCAATAAAATTATTATAATAATACTTTATTTTTGTGTCATGATAGTCATCTTATAAAAGAATGTTCCCATCTAATATCTATCTGGCTTGATTCTCAGTGCCACCACGTGAAGAAAGGGAGCAGCTATTATTTCTATTTTTCAGATGAAAGAATAAGTCTCTAACAGATTGACCTGCCTGTAATAGCACAGAGCTAATGAGTTTGGGACTGGAACCCAAGTGTTCTGGTAGCTGTATTCTCTTAGATGGAGTTAAAATTGCATCACTATATCTAATTTTAAGTTATGGCTAGTGGTTTTCAATATAAAAGGTTTGTGTTCGTGGATAAATGCAAATGCAGATAAAAGAAGTGGTGCCTAACAAGCAATTCTTTATACACTTGGCAGATGTAGTTGAGTTGGCTTTTGCCTGGTCTTACTTCCAAGGGCTAATCCTAAAGTACTCTTTGGTTGCCTCTGCACATTTGAATATTAAAATATAAGCCCAGGATTTAACCAGACACAAATATGCACAGGGTTTGGAACAAAACAGTAATTTTCTTTTAAAATTTTGATACTTTGGGATTTCTTTACATTTAAAATAGATTTTTAGAGCAAAGAGGAGTATGTGAGGTAATGTCAGTGAGACTAGGAGAATATTGTATGTGAAGTACAGTGAATTCAGCAGAAGAGGTTATGGAAAAAGTTAGAAGGACTGGTGTCTCAGGGCCTGGCCCAATCATCCTGATCTTGCTATAATGTCCTGCAAGGCTGGATCCAGACGAGCCTGTGAAAGACATGAACTTTTTTTGTAGTTCTCCTGGTACTAACTCCCTCTGCATAACCTTAAGTCCTTCCTAGGCCCCTTATGCAAACTCTTCACCACTTCTAAGGGCCACATCAGTAGCTCTCTATACAACCCATGCCCTAAAAGTATCCCAGGCGTTGTCTCCTTTTCAATCTTGGTTTCATTGTCAGAGAACTCTCCTCTGGTGCCTAGTGGTATTGTTTTACTTTGACCTGTATACCATGTGTCCATATTATCTTTCTGCCCTTATTTGTGAGGAAACTGAAATAGCTCTCTGATGTCTTTTTAATCCGTGAGCCAGTGACTTGCTATGTAAAATCCTGACCTATTACTTTTAGGTGATAACTTCTAAGTTTGAACATCTCTATGTGGTAAAACTATAGCAATCTCAAAATCAGCTTTTGAAAACTGAACATATGGTTCCTCCCAAACTTGCTCTTACTTCTATCTTGTCAATTCATTTCTTAGTAGACTAGGATCGAAATATGCTCAATTTTATATGGCAAGACCTAGTTTAAATTTCCCCCGCATCCTCAGATTTCTCCAATTCCCTCAGTCAGAGTGGATCCCTCTCTGACTCTAACCTCTGTACCCTGGCAGCCCTTTGCTTGTATCTATAGGAGAGCAAACCACCTCATCTACTGGTGGTCACTTCTGAGGATGAAAATCTCAACCTACCTTTTACTTGTCCTCTTATCCTGGCCCTGGCATAGGGGTGGTACATGTGGGGGAGGGGCAGGTGCATAAACTCTGGGAATTGAAGTCTCTCCAAAATATACTCCTCACGTTTAGCTAGGCTCCCAATTGTGTCCTTAGTTAGCTCTCTTTCCTATTCTTCTCTGCAGTTGTTCCAATCGTGAGTGCCCGGTCCTCAGATACTCTTACCTTTCCACTTCCCTGACTCGCTCTCAGGAAATAACCTTGCCTTTTACTTCATTCTGAAAAACTGAGAACTCTAAGGGAAAACTGCTCTCCTAGAAAGTACTCATTAGGTAAGAGATCTTTCTTTATCTGGCTTTGCGTCCTGACTTCACCATACAACAAGCTACTTACTCTCTCTTTAGATGGCAATTTATCTGTAAAATTGGGATAATACAAGTGCCTCCTCTAAAAGGTTCTGCAAAGATTAAATGAGACAACCCACGCAAACCACTTAGCACAGTGCCTGGCACAGAGCAGGTCCTCAATGAATATGAGCTAACGTCGTTAATAACTTTCTCTCTCAGCATCTACGTCACTTCTCTCTAAGCACGTCTTTTCTTTTTTTCCTGCCCAGTAGAAAAGGCTGTCCTCTTTCTGTCTGTGGCTAATTCTTCCCCATCTGTGATTTATCCTCTACTCCGTTTTCTCAGCTATCTAGCTTTATCAAGCACCTCTAACCCCAATTCTCCTATATATTCATCTTTCATCTCTACTTGGCTCTTGTCCCTCAACACATAAAGAGGTTCAGATCTCCTCCTTGTAAAATAATCTTCCTTCAATGCTGCATCTCTTTTTCTCCCTTCCTATATGACTCCCAAGCTTTTGCAGTCAAATCTCAAAAGGGCAGTCTACACTGTCCTCACTTCCTCATGGCCTCAATCCACCGAAATCCTCTTTCAATAGTCCCTTGGTAACTGTCTTGCTAATGTCCCTAATAACCTCTTGATTGCCAGATCCATGGGACACTTCCATGTCTTCACTGGGGGCTGTGATGTTTTCTGGCTAACTCCTTCTTGAAATTCTCTCCTATCCCTCCACTCCTGCTTTTCACTTTGAGTTTCTTTCTACATCCCTGGCCAGTTCATCTTAGTCCCTGGCCAGTTCATCTTAGTCCCTGGCCAGTTCATCTTAGTTTCTTGTGGGGCATTCTTTTTCCACTCCATGCTTAAATGTTGATATTTTCATCCTTGGCTTCAGCCCTCTGTTCTTCTCCATGAGACTCAGTGACCTCACCTATCCAGAAGGTGTCAACCACTGTTTTTCACCCAATGACAGGTTTCTTTAACACAGGACTCCCCCAAACGTGGGCTTTGTGACTTTTTGAGACAAGAAGTGAGTGTTCAGGGTTTCCAACATTTATTTGACCTCGGAACCTTGTTTTTCCGGTGTTTTCATGGACTAGTGCTCTAGGAAACACACTTTTAACAATGGTGTTCCATTCCTTATTATTCCTATTCTGGTTTCATTGTGTCTCTTCTGGGTGCCCATAAGCACCTGCGCATACTTCACCACATCAGACTTGTCTGACTCTCCCACAAGCTCCTTGAAGGCAAGACTTAGATCTCTTTGTATCCATTGCACAGTGTCTGGCATACAGAATTTGCTTTAAAATGTCTGATGAGTGAATAAATGGTAACCTACCTCTTCCTGGTATAGCACAGAATATTCTATAGCACATTTAAAGCAATACTAACTGGGCAGGACTTTACCCTGAGGGTTGGTCTTGAACAAGTCTTGTGTTGGGGGCTATAGTAGCTGAAAAGAAATTTGAGACACACTCTCTTTACTCAAGAAAGACAAAATGAATTCTAATGCAACTATCTGAGAATACTTCAGTGTTAAGCTGCTTGGGCCTGACTATAAGTACTAGGAACACTTTCAGTTTGTAGAGATTATCGAGGTCTCTAGTAGTCAGATGTGCTAGAGGGTATTACAAACAGTACTTTAGTAAGGTTATTCTGGCAGGAATGTATTTAAGTGTAATTCAAAGGAGGGAGACTGGAGAAAGTTAGATTGGCCAAGACTGAGGAGATATGGCCTGGTATAGAATATGAGGAGAATGTAGAACTAACTACTCTGCACGTTATAGACTATACAGAAACTTTGATTGTAAATTTAAAGAATATATCCAACAAGTAAGCAGACATTATTGACTTGATAAGGCCTATGGATAATAATAACTAATTACTTGCATAAATTTCAAGCCAGCCCTGATAAAAATGTAATGCATGACAAACCATGAACACAGTAATGAGAAGTTCATGATTTCACATGAGTAGTAATTCATATTGTGATCCACTAATTGTGCTATTTGTAGCAAGTCCTCTTTTTCCCCAGACAAGGGAGAGATAAAAGAACAAAACATGTTTTTGACTGTCCATGTCTTTAAAATATCTGGTATTTCCATGATAAGTCAGTGTAATGAGACTTGCAGGCATTGCAAGTCATACTTAACAGAACTACTTGAGTAAATTACTTTAAGGAAACAAAATGAATATGTTTAAGAACCTAGACACAGTTTAAAAGTAGTGCGAGATCTGGCTTCGCTGGACACTCAGGCACTGAGAATCCTGAATTGAACCTTATGAACTTTCACTCTGACTTTGTGTTCTTCATTTAAGCTTCTTTATCATCATTAATTGAACACCCCCAGGATGCTTACACCCACCCAGAACATGCCAGAGATGCAGTTCTAGAAGGTCACTTTCTAAAAAAATGGATAAATGCACAAAGATGATTCTTTTTCTGGATAAAAATACTGAAAGAGGATAATGAAGATTATTCATAGAATTTAGAGTAGGAGATAATCTGCCCATTTTACACAAACAAAACACTTTATCCGCTTCTGAACCCCACTCTATCTATAAAGCTGTTGCCAATTCAAGTTAAATATCGAAGACAAAGACAGAGCTGATAAGCTCACTCTCCACCATACATAGCTTTCCTATCACAGCAAGCATCATCCTCTCGAATAAGAAACATAGGAGCACATTTGGAAGCATCATGATTCTTTCCATGTGATGAGATACTGTCAAATTCTCTCTTTTCAACAACTTCCTTCTAAATCTGCACCTGTTTCTCACCCTAAGAAGTACTAATACCTTGCTTCTTTTATTCTACTGTTTGTTGAATGTTTCAATATCACCTTTAATTCTTGTTCTTTCATCCAGGGAATCATCAAGTTCACAAACCTTGGTCACTCATCCAGATTATAGCTTCCATGTATAGAAACTCTGAATTTATATGTGTACATGTAAATGTGTGTGCAATAAGCTTTCTAGGTCTATTTAAAAAGGCTCAACTCTGCCCAACTGGCGGAACTTACCTTATAGCTAAGAGAAAAAGATTTTATTACATAAGTTTAGCTTAAGTATCATATTCAGATGTTAAGAACATGCTCTCCTGACCTTCATCCAGGGCATTAATAATTTAAACTTTGGACTGACCACTTTGGACCACTATTCACAGAATAATTCATCGATGATCACAGTTCTTTGGGTGCTAGCCTTGGTTATTCGTATCTCAAGCACTTGCTCTGTAGGACGTATAATTTTAGCCAATGTATCTCAGAGGGATATAAATAGATGTTAGGGGTGAAATCATTCTGTGGGTAAACACAGTGTATTGTAGAAGGTTACAAAGAATTTTCAGAACCTTTAATAAGCTAATGGGCAATGTGACTTTGCAAGGGGGCAGAATTATAGTGGTGTTTCCCAAATTTATGACAATAGAACCGGAGGAACATGCCCTGTCCTCAGAAGAATTAGCATCTTACAGAATTTTCATTGGGAAACCTCTAACTAGCTAAATTTTCAAAGCCAAACACGTTCTTCTTTTCCCTTCCCTCTAAGAGAAAAGTGCAATATATTCCACAGGCCCCTGAAAATTCCCCATTTGCTGTTTGGGGTTTGGCCAACTCTCAGTAGAGCACCAGAACCAGATGTACAGCTACCA
Organism: Pteropus medius; assembly: GCF_902729225.1. Taxonomy (NCBI): domain Eukaryota; kingdom Metazoa; phylum Chordata; class Mammalia; order Chiroptera; family Pteropodidae; genus Pteropus; species Pteropus medius. Next base: position 36,298,023 of record NW_024354875.1, read on the forward strand.
AACTAGAGTCTGGTAACTTAACTAGTTCTAGAGTGGAATGCAAGAATCCTGACTCTTCATGTAAGCAGTTCTTATTACACTTCATTTTTTAGGTGTGTGTGTGTGTGCACTTTACAATTGTATTGAATCTTCGATTTAAAAAATATTTTATATTTATTTTCCCATTTATCACTCTAGATACCCCAACACTCTAGCTTAAGGCTAAAACCAAAAGCTTTGTCTAAACCAAGAAACAATTATTAGTCATATAGAGAGAAAGGGAATGTGAAACAGAATGTAAAGCTTCCTTAGTTTTTCTCTAATCATATTAAATATTTGTCAGCATTTGAACTGTGGCTGAAGCAGACTTACCTATTATTTTTCCCTTATGTAGAGAGCCTCTTATTATGCCATAAAGGAACTTATTTGATGTCATTTCTCTTTGAGAAGTCATTAATTGCTACAGAGCCAGGAATTGGTACTTTCCTGAAGGATTAATATTTTATTGATTTGTTTTAGTATTTTTTTGTGTGTATCAAAACTAAACTAAATTGGGTTTTCCTTTTCCTTATTTCTAGGGTTACGTATTACATTTAGCCTTTTGCTATTTTTAGGAAGTTTTATCTTCCAAGGTGTAACATAGAATGACAAATGACAATGTATACTTAGAAATACCGATATTTTTACAGGACTCATAACTTTGAACAGTACTTTTATATGCATTATTTCACTTGACCCTAACAATATCCCAAAAGGTAAACAGAGATTAAGATCGCCACCCAAAAGGTAAACAAGGTGAAGAAAGGTAAGGAAGACAGAGAGCAAAAGTTTTGAGTATGATCATATACTTTAATCAGAACTCAACCCAGGTCTCCTAACTCAGAGCTTTGAGTGATTTCTATAAGACCAGGAGGTTTTTCTCCTTCTCTAATACTGTGAGGTGTATGCCATCACGTCCTCATGCTAAATATACTCAGTAATTAAAAATATACATCAGCCATTTCCATCCCTGACCTACTGAGTTTGGCTTTCTACTCTATTTTGAATCAAGACCAACTGTTGTACCCAACTAAATTATTTTATAAAATTTGAGGATAAAACAACCACGACCCAGAAAGCATTAAAAGAAAGAAAAACAATTATGTTTACATGATTAATTGTAATCACTTTTCCTTCCTTGTTTGGGAGTATGTGTGAGATTTTCCTCTCTCTTCCTTTAAATGTATAACTACAGAATGCTTTTCTGTTAACCTTTATATCCATTTTAGATTACATCTCATTTCTTATTTGTTTCTCATTTTGTCCCTATAAAATGACGACAATCCTTTATGTTACTCTTAGGTAATTACCCTCAATTTTTCTCTAAGTATCAGGGACAATTTCCTGAAATATGAGAGTAGTTATGAAGTCATTGGGGGAACTGGGCCCTTAAGCAGAATTTAGATAGAAGGACAGATGAGTGATCTCGGATGTAGGTAAGTTCTGCCTGACTTCTCCTAACTCCCTTTTAGGTGCTTGTTGTTCTTGTGATATCTCTATTTCTGACCTATCAAAACCTGCTCTTAGAAAAGACTATGATATTAATCATTTATTCTTTGGTGATCAGCTGAGGGTTCTCTCACATGTTTGTATAAAACAAGATTTATTTCCTACTACCCTTGCTGCCCCTTACTTCACACACACATACACAAATCATACAGAATAAACTTCTATCTATGGTTAAGGCCAAGCCGGTCCGTGGGAGTTCTTCAAAAATAAACATATGAGAAAGGAATTAGACTGACCGCTATGATCAATGACAGTTTTTCTCTGGGAAAAAGTGTATGCTAAAGTGACCCTAACAAGGAAACCCACATGATTTGGCTTTATAAACATAATAACCCATGGAGAATGAACCACAGGAAAGAATTCCTTCATCCTAAACTATTTAACTTTCTGTTAAAGAATAACAAATATTTAATTTTTATTTTGGGGGTGAAGCAGTATAGGTGATTTATTCTTTAGAGTGGTACCGAAAAAATCTCTTTGAAGAGATACCAATGGATCATCTTGACAAGAAGAAAATACCTGACAACAAAATAATTCTAAACATTCTGATAACATCAAGAGAGGACTCAAAAAGGAATGTGTAGGATATTATTAAGAGCACTATGGGGTTGGGAGGAGATAATGATTAATAGTGACTATTAGACTCAGAATGAATGTTCGTATGCATCAAAGTCTTCCCATTAAGGAGAGTTAATTTATTATTCAACCGATTTAAAAGTGATTGTATCTCTCTTTTACCAAAGAGTAAAATTATTACAAAGCCTATTTCTTTTGTGATAGCTATTATGAAAGTGAAAAGATGTCACTTGTCTTTCCCTTTCTCTTATTCTATACCTAAACAATCATTCTTTAGTTTGCAGTTTACCAATTTTAGAGCTCCTTTCGAGTGTATTAGCCTATTTTTGATAAGAAGAGATCTACTTGCCAATGGATTATAATAAGATCACATTCCTTATTACAATCTAATCAATATCATAGTTGAAAAAATACTATTTTATGGTAGACTGTAGAATTTATCTACTACTTCAATGATTTACCCATATATTAAATTTTTGGGTTGAGTTATTTGCAATGATGATTTGCATTTTTGAAGTATGGTAGGAAAACTTAAAATATTTTTCAAAATTACTGGTGCTAGAAATCAACACAAGTATTGATTTAGCGATGAACACAGAGGAAGAGACTGAAGCATAACTTTTAATTTGGTATGTATAAACTGAGGCCTAGGGATAGCTAGGGACTGTCAGTTTACAAAGACCTTAGGATTCTTGGAGGCCAAAACCATATGCTGTATTTTCTTTCTCTTCTACCATGATTCTTTGGTTGGGATAGTTAAGATTATAAATCAACAAAAAGCCAGATGATAGCATTTGTGCAAAATCAGATTAAAGTCCACCAGGAACACGATTAGAAACCAGGAACTGAATTTCGGCAGAGGCACACCTGATCCCATTTGGGAATGGTGGGGATGAAACGATTTAGCAGCAAAATTGCTATTGTTGTTCTTTTCAGCTCTAAATGTAGACAAACTCAGTAATCCCACGGCCTGAGTGCCTGATGGGGTACTCTGCTTTTATTCACAGAGATTTACAGCATTAAGGTATTTCGAAAGTTTTAAATGGTTGGAAGTAACTATTTGGCCCCCTCTTTAGTAACAAAACTACCTCCAATGGATTGGGGTCCAACTTTACTTAAAGATGATCCTTGCAAATCCATTTTCATGTATCTTATCTTTAATATGTTATTTCTCTTCTTCTGTCCTACATGTAGTAGCTAGCCTCTAAAGTAGTCGCCCAACAATCCTTTCCTCCTGCTATTCACATCCGTGTGTTTTCCCTCCCGTACTAGGTTCGGTCTGTACATCAGAAATGATGGCATGTTATTTCCAAGACTAGATCATCAATGACTATGGCTTCTATCTTGGGCACTCTCTCATTTGTTTGCTCTCTTCTTGTCTTTCTCTCTTTCTGTCTGAACACTTTCTCTGTGGGAAACCAGCTTCCATGTCATGAGAATACTCAGGCAGTCTATGGTGAGACCTTTGTGGTAAGGAACTGAAGCTGGCTAACAATTTTGTGGGTGAACTTAGAAGTGGGCTCTTCAGCTCCAAGTAAGCCTGAGATGACTGCAACTCCTTAAGAGATCCTGGGCTAGAACCACCTAGCTAAGCCACTCCTGGGTTCTTGCCCCTCAGAAATGGTGTGAGATAATAAATGTTTACTATTTTAAGCTGCTAGATTTGGAGGTGATTTGTTAGCCAGAAATATATAACCAATATTGAAATATGAAATACTGGTTTTATGTTAAGTTGAAGAAATGACCTCTTTTGCTGTTTCTGCAGGTGGGCAGTTAGTTGCTCACCAGTGCTTTTTCAAGGTGCTTTGCAAAGCTACTGCAGACAATAACTGACCTGATAATATCTTGGTTTCCTAATGGAGTTCATTCAAATCATGGAGGATAAAAACATTACGGTATCTGTTTATTCACATTGGTTAACCTGACCTTGCAATTATCACAATTGCTGGATGGTTAAGTAGTACAGTGTATCTTATAGCTGTTTTTGTCATCCCTTACTTTCACAAACATGGGGTGATACCAGTCAATACTGAAGAAATCATGGCATTAAAATTAAGGACTAGTTGAGGTTGCTAGAACCACTGATCGATTTGTATTTATGGAGTGACATTATTAGCATATTTGATATTTGAGTGTTTGGAAAGGTCATGAATACTAAGATTTTTTTTCCTTCTTTACACTTTATTGTCTTTTCTAGATTTTTTATAATCTGCATTGATTGTTTTAAAATAGTAATAAAAAAGGCAAAGTTAAAATTTTAAATATAATTCTTAAACTTTTTCTTATGGAAAATGTGATACCTACACAAAATTAGAGAGTATGGGAACCCCCACGTAGCCATCACCCAGCTTTAACATGGCCAATTTTGTTTGATCTATTCTCCAACTCTCTTGCTGCCTCCCTGCTCACCAACTACACTGGATTATCTGGATGCAAATCCAAAACATCACATTCTTTCATAAGACAAGGTAATTTTAACAATCTCATTTCAAAGCTGGGAAGAAGGAGCTTATCTATTGTTTTCACCAGTAGGTTCTAAAGAAAATGTGATTTAGCTGAAATATGTTTTTATTTTGGGCAAGTTACAAAACTGGTCATCAACATATATTTATAATTTCCTATAAGGTAAAACTGCATTTTCACACGTTTTAATGGTGATTTTAAGTCTTCACATCATGATGAATTCTGGATTTCTGCAATGTTTTTCCTGACAGTTTAAGATGTGCTGGGGAGCTGGAAGATCCATAGGTTGGTTATAATAAACAAACTCCTTCAATGATGGAGCAGTCTTTAGAAAATCATGGTAAGTACTTAGGATGGTGCTTCCTATGAATACAAATGTACTTGTAGCTAAGGTGCAAAATATTCTTAAATATTCTTGACAACATTAGTGGCATTGCATACTACTTCTTTGTGGCAAAGCGTTAAGTACTTTTAGCATTCAGTTATCTGATTTTCCTGACCCCTAGTGCTTTATAAGGACTAGCATACAAAGGGGCTCATTCACTCAAATATCTTTGCTTTCCTTTTGTAGAACCCCTGGCTGCTGTGGGGCCTAGATCTCTCCCTGATTATTATTGCATCTGGTGTCACGTTTTTCCAGCTGGTGCACTGCTTCTCTGTACCAGCCTCCCGTCTGCTCGCCAGAGGCTCATCTTATGACCCCACTCTACACAGGCAACTTCTTCTAACCTGAACTCTTGAACTGAGATTAAATGGATGGGTTTAAAAGCTGCTTATGGATCACATGCTCATCGTAAAGTCAGTTAGAACTGACTTTAAATATATAATTAAAATTTTACTAATGTGAATTTCAACTCCACCCTTCCCTTCTCCCCACATAAAGGAAATCAGAATATTTTTGACCCAATAACTTCGGCATTTTTAAAAGAAATAATAAATGAATGTGCTCACAGTCCTTGATATTTGAATGCCTTCTAAACAGAAATGAAAAATTTAACACTTTCTCACACACCATTATTTTGCACACAAGCTTAGAACAAGCTGAATCAAGGATACATTTTGAGGACTATATATAGAGGGTCAGAGAATGTCTTTTAAGAGCATATTTCAAAAAGGACAAGAAATTAGCAGAATTAGTTGGCCTCCTATGCCTGTCCACACATTCCTGCCTTGTAGTCTGGCTATCAGAGATTCTACACAGGGCTCTATTTGGGGGTATGCTTCTCACTTTGGCTTTCCTAGGGGGACCTCCTGGCATTAGCTTTAGTTGTCTTCCCATGACTTTGTCTATTAGCTCATGGGCTGATTTTATTGTTCATTTTAGTGACCATGAATACTTTCACTTCTCACCTCTCCAGTCCTGCATTAGATTGACCCAAGTTAAAAAACAAAAAACAAAAACAAAAACAAAAACAACCAAAAAACAAAAAACAAAAAAACAGAAAAGAAATAAGACGGGTTTAAAAGAAAGAAAAAATAAGAAAAAAAAGTAAGAAGAACATGAAGAAGCTACCATATCACTTTGCTTGAAAATATAGTCATTTAATATGTCAACATTTTAAAAAGTAAAGGTTTCAAAAACAGATATTGCTCCTTTAAGTAGATTTCGGGGAACAGTGGAAACACTCCATGGATGGTTAAATATCTGATTCAAAATAGCTTTCAATTGGCCCCAAGACATCTTTTTAACTATTTACCACTGATCTACATGTAATGATAAAAATAACTTTGCAAGCCTAAAATGGGAGTGAGCCTAATTTAATAAAGTAATTTAAATCATACTGTCACAAAAGTGATACTAAATTTATCTACTCCATTTATAAGAATTGTATTTCCATTCACGTATGATTGGATTTGGGAATTTGACTTTAAAGTGTAGGAATCACTTTCAAAATGTGATAGTATGAAATTTAAAAATATATATATTTCAGATAGAATGTATTAAAATATGAAATTATGCCTTAAATATTTTTGACAACATTAGTGGCATTGCATACTACTTCTTTGTGGCAAAGCATTAAGTACTTTTAGCATTCAGTTATCTGGAGCTTCCCTAGCAATCGTTTTAGCAAACATCTATAGAACTACTTGAAAGCAGCAGTTCTCAAGATGTGATCTGGAAACTCTTGTGGGTTCTCAAAATCCTTTCAGGGATCAGCAAGGTCAAAACTATTTTCTTCATAAGACTAAGAAGTTATTCGTCTTTTTCACTCTCACTTTCTCATGAATGCAAAGTGAAGTTTTCCAGCACTTACGTGGCTTTTGATATCTCAACAGATTGAAGTCAGAAATGAGATATGAGACCCTAGCTGTCTTCCAGTAAGCCAGACAGGCATTAAAAAAATGTAAAGAAATTAAAAAATTAAGAAATTAAAAAAATGTAAAGAAATGCCATTCTTCTTTTTTTTAATAGAAAATATTTTAAGAAAATTATACATCGATTGGTTTACCATTATTTTAAAATAAATTGATAAAGAAATATTTTAAATACTTTCAATTTTAATTTCTAATATGGTATAGATAGGTTTGTAGACAGATATAAACATAAAAAAAAAGCTCTTTAGGGGGATCTCAATTTTTAAGATTATAAAGGAATCCTAGAGACCAAAAAGTTTGTTTATTTAAAAATTTAAAACTTAAAAAACTTACTTAAAATTTTACTGCTTTAGAGTATTAACTGATAAATATCAAATCTTGATTGTATATGTTCCAAAGAAAATAATCATTTTAAAGTGATTTTTCACTTTGTTTTCCAAAATACTTGCACATTTATCATTTTACAATAAAACTCAAAGGTAGGGAGGGCATTAGAAATTATTCCTACCTAAAATATGAAGTAATCAAGAAGCAAAGAATTTTAGGATGTATAATAAGTTAGTGCCAGAGTAGTAAGAGAATATCAAGTACTTTCAACTCTACCCCAATGATTTGGCTAATTCAGTTTTTCCTTACCCTATTTACATTAGTGTGATTGTGACATTTTGAAATAGGATAGTATTACAACAGAACACAGAACCATCTCTAGCCATTTTCACATTAAACATCTTAACTTATTGAGCTAACTCAGTGACTTTTACTGGAGCAGATAGCTAATAAAATTTGATGCTTTCCTTTTATTCAAAAACATTGTTAACTTCTTTCACAGGTCTTCATCATTTGCTGGTATAGCTTCTTTTTACAAGTGCCAATAGATTCTCAGGTATACGAGACAGGCTGATTTCCACTTGAGAATGAATTCCAAAGCAGTAGTCTTTACAGGCTTGTCATGCTAATCCCCTGCTCAAGAATTTATAATAGCTCTCACCAGATCAAGGTTTTACTTCTCTGCTAAGTTTTCAATGTTCCCATAATTTGGTCTCATATTGCCTTATTTTTCTTCCTCCTAATATGGATTATCTTTTCCAGGAAAACTGTCTGCCTTACACAGACACTCCTAGCCTCACTCCTACTTTCATAATAGCGCTTAGAATTTACTATATTTTTGCTCATTAATTCTTTAATATGCCTAGGAAATAGTCATTACTATCCCAATTTTGTAGACCAGGGGCCAAGCCCAGAGATATTAATATGACAAGCTCAAGACAACACATCTGATCAACGGTATGTAGAGTCAATATTCAAACCCATGTCTGTCTGGCAATGAAGCTAGTTCTCATAGCCATTACAGCAAATACATTAGTAAGTCAATTAAAATGGGCTAAATGATCCAGGATTTTATGCTCAGACTGCTTAAAAGAAAACAAAGTCAAAAGCTGGTCCTTTAAAAATGTAATAAAATTAATTAATGCCTGGCAAACTGATTTTAAAAGAGAAAGAGAGAGCACAAGAAACACATATAAAATATATGGTTACAGAAAGATTAAGAGTTATAGAATAGAACCCCCCACACACACAGAGTTGATGGAGCTAAACTTTAAGCATCATTATTATAGACAAAGAGGGACATTTGGTAATTATAAATTATTTGAAAATATGTATTCTCTATTGTTTTGAGGTACAGTGTTCCCCAAATACAAATTTGACCTAATGGTTGTGATGTTCCAAGTTTTTTATATCCTAACTGGAATTTTGTCCACTTACTTTATCAATTATTGAAGTAAGTTAAATCTCTCACTATTATTATTTGTTTATTTTTTCCTGATGAACTGAGCCTTTATTTTCAAATACAAATGAAACTACTTGGAACTGAATAATGATGAAAATACTGTTATAAACTTGAATGAAGGAAATTAATTGTTTAGAGAAAAATTTATAGCCCTAAACATATATCAGAAAACAAATACACACAAAAGTCTGAGAAATCAATGAGCTAAGCATTCATTTCAAGAAATTAGGAAAGGTAGAAAACAGGAAATGACAAGGGATATTAGCAGAAGTTTTTAAAAGCATACATGTAAGAGAATCAACAAAGTCAAAAGCTGGTCCTTTAAAAATGTAATAAAATTGATTAATGCCTGGCAAACTGATTTTAAAAGAGAGAGAGGGAGCAAAAATAGCCAATGTCAGAAGTGAAAAGTAGGACATTACCACAGATCTTACAGACATTAAAACGAGGATATTATGGAAAACTGTTGGTAGATTTGAAAATGTAAACGAAGCAATTTGCTAAAAAATTTAGAAAAACTATAAATAGAAAATCTGAATAGCATTAAATTATTTAATCGGTAAATAAAAAACTTCCCATAAAAAATGTAGAGTTTCACATCATTTCTTTGGTGATTTCTATTAAGAAAGAAATAATGATCAGTCTTACATAAACTCTTCCTGAGACTAGAAAACAAAGGAGTACTCACTAGCTTGTTTTGATGAGGCCATCAAAACCTGTCATGTTCCTGTTAGAAAAAGAAAATAATAGATCAACCTTACTTATAAACATAGACACAAAATCTTAAAACAAGATTTTAATACACTGTATTCAGTAATATATAAAATGGTCAATACATCATTGACCAGGTTGGGTTTATGCCAGCATTGAAAGGTTGATTGAACAGTGGACAATCAATCCACGTAAGTTACCATAGTAATAAAATAAAAGAGAAAAATCACGATCATCTCAACCAATACAGAAAAAACATCTGATAAAACTCAATATCCATTCATTACTAAAAAAAAAAAACTCTCAGCAAACTAGGATATATTGAAGGAGAGCTGCTTAATCTGTAAAAGGTTTATTTTAAAAAGTAATCTGCTTCAAACAATGGTGAAATGTTAAGAAATTTCTCTTTGAAATTAGGAACGAGAAATGGGTGCCACTATCACAACTTCTATTTAACACTGTATTGGAGGTCCTAGTCAGCTGGATAAAGCAACAAAAAAAGTACTGTTCAGGTGTGTAAGGGAAGGAAAAGAAGTACAAGGATTGTAAAGGAAGAAATCAACTGCTATTATTCACAAATGATATATCTGTATGGAGAAAACCTAAAAGAATACACACACACACACACACACACACACACATACACACACACACACACATATATATACACATACATACACATACATACACACACACACACATGCACATACACACAGTAGTTAAAACAGTTTGAATCTGGTATAAGGTAGATAAACAGATCAATGGAATAGAGAGCTCAGAAATAGACCAATGCTATAGGGACACTTGATTTATGACAAAGGTGGCAATGCAGAACAAGATCTTTTCAATAAGTGGTGCTAAGACAACTGGATACTCATATAGAAAAAAAACCTGATCTACACCATAAACAGTCAATTCTAGGTAAACTGTAGGTATAAATTATAAAGGAAAAACAATAAGGCTTCTAGAAGGTAATACAGGAGATTTATCTTCATTATATTCACAAATGATGATATCCAAATGGCCAACAAACATAAAAAACGGCACTTGATCTCAATAGTAATCAGGGAAATGCAAATTACATCTACAACAAGATACTGGTACATAAAGCTAAAATTAACTACACTGGCAATAACATATTAGAGCAATGGGAGCTCTCATATGCTACTGGGATGGTAGCTTTTATACAATCTTTTTGGAATATGGTTTGGCATCACATTATCTATTAAACATATGCATACTCTATGACCTAGCAATTCTCTTAGATGTCTACTCAACAAAAATTCATCTATACGTTTACCTGGAGACATATGCAAGAATGTTCATAGCAACCTCATACACAACAGTGCCAAACTGGAAATAACTCAAATGTCCATTAATTGTAGAATAGATAAACCCCGGTATATGCATTCAATGAATTACTTATACAGCAAAGAAAATGAATGTACGACTACATGCAACAATATGGATGAATATAATATAATATTGAGTGAAAGAAACCAAATATAATATTGAGTGAAAGAAACCAAAGAATATTATATGACTCCATTTCTATAAATGTAAATAAGAAATGCATGCTTAATTGTTAAAAAAATAAAGAAAAACAAGAAAATGTATATCATAAAACTCAGGACAGTGGTTACTTTTGGCAGGTAGGGAGGGTGAAGTGATTGGGAGGGCAATAAGGGGGATTTCTGGGGTGCTGGCAGTGTTCTATCTCTCAACCTAGATTTAAGTTACATGGTGTTTGATCTGCGATAATTTATGCTTTGGTTCACTTTTCTGTTATATTTTATAATAAAAATATGTAAAAATGCAAGAATTTCTTTACTCAGGGATTGCTCAGCAGCTCTGAAGATTAGTAAAGAAAATCAGTGCAGTAAAGAAATTTGGTACATGTTTCAGGAGTTAATCTATCCTGTAAAGACTTTTTGTGCTTCATATTAGAAGAGATATAAATGCAAATAAAGGTCACTCCATTAAAAATTCTATGTTATTGGTTCACCTCTTGTTTCTATGCATGTGGTCAGCTCTCCACTGGAATCCAGGTTGATGAAGGGCCAAGTATTCCAGGACTCAGAAGAAACAGGTTCATTGAGGCCCTTCTGAATGTGATATTCACTGAGGTTTTGCTTTTTGTGGGAATCATAAGCAGCTCAAAGGACCATGTTCAAGAGAAACATTTGTTCCTCTTAAATAGCATGAAATAAATTTCAGGGCACTCTGCTTGGGCTTTGCTCTTGTAAAAATGGGTAGGAAACCCTTCACCAAGGTCAGCTACATCAGGAGACCCCAGCTCCTGGGCCGTGAACTGGTAGCAGTCAGTGGCCTATTAGGAACCCAGCTGCATGGCAGGAGGTGAGCAGCAGGCGAACAAGTGAAGCTTCATCTGTATTTGCAACCACTCTCCAATGCTAGCGTTATTGCCTCAGCTCTACCTCAGCTCATCAGGCATTAGATTCTCCAGTTGCTGGTGCGAAAAATGTTGGGGATCACTGAGCTACATCACCCATATTCCACGATAGTATCACGGTTTTTTCCCACATATATCTGAATTCCTAATTAGCTTGATTATACTACAGAGATGAAGCATTGGTTTAAATACTTTTGCATCCCATAGTACATAGTAATGAATTAAGTATATAATAAGCTCTCAACAAATGCTTTTACTGCCTATATGTATTTAATTACCCATAGTCAAAATATATGTAGTCAGTAGTTATTCCACTGGTACATAATTTTGGTTGACATTAAGCTTTTTATCACCCAGGAGAAAAAGATTTTTGTTATTCTGTCGATATCTGTAAAATTTATAAATTTGTCTCCTGAGAGTTGGCAAGAAGCATGTCCATACCTCAATTTGCATAAGACTGAAGAAGTCAGTTAACTACATTTACATTTAAAGCATGCCAGTGGTGGTAGATTGAGCTCTGGCGGTCAAGCAAAAAAAAATTAATAGACCGGTGCCATTTGAAAAAGATTGTGTTGCTTAGAGTATTTTGGCAAGAAACCTACTGATATTACATGCTCGCAAGCAACATGCTAGTTGGTGTTTTAACACTATTCTAGTAACATCTAGAAAGGGTGTGAGAAGCTCGATGACTAGAGTTGCTGAACTCTTGAAGTTGAGCCTTTTTTCTTAGAGCACTCAGCAATTTACTCCTACTCCTGTCACTTCTTCACACCTAGTCTATTTGAAACAGCCAGGGGCTTCCTCTAGGAAGAGTACAAGGTAAGAAGCAGCAGCTCAACAAAAGTTGGGTTCAGTGACTCTAAAGCTAGACTAGACATTTAATGCTGAACTCTCTCTCTCTTAAGATATGGAGATCCCACATACAAATCTGTACCCCGACCGCCTGAATTTTTTGAGAACTAGTAAAGGGTTCTTTTGTGTTAGTCAAATAACTCCTCAAATGTCTTTTTCGCAGAGCCAGTGTTAGGTGGAAGGTGGTTATTCAGAAAGGAGGTGACTTCACTGCGCGTGGAATCCTTGTGGCAATCCTTCCTCTTACCATTTCCAAGACATCTTTGAACTGTACATTATGCAAAAAGGCACTTTACTTCTGATGGTTAGGTCTGCAATCTAACCCACTGGCTGAAAATGGTTGTGGAGCACCTACTTTTATCAAGTGCCATGCTCCAGAAATGAAGTCAATTTGTAGATAAGGGAGAGGTCTTAAGAACAGCTGTTGGGTGATTTTGTCTGTGGCAACAAAAAACTTTGCGTCTATTAGGGTAAGGAAGGACCCAGCATCCAGATGAATGGAAAGAGGCTGCAAAACCAGTTTTAGCATTTACTGGTTGCATGCCCTTGGGCACGTTAGTGCCTCTGAGCTTTGGTTTTCTTAGCTGTAGAATGGAGGTTGAGATCTAGCATTAAGCACAGTGCCAGGCAGAAGTAAGCGATGAGAAAATGATAGATATTTGCTCTAGTGATTATAGCCAACGAGCCAGATTTGAGTTACTTTAGTGGCTCTGCAGGAAGTCGAGGCAGAGGTGGAGCAGTAGGAGCTCATTCAGGGAAAGGGTACTCTGGTTTTGCTGTCAGATCTAGCAGCACCGCCCACGCGTCTTACTCCAAGGCTTCTGCCTCCGAAAGCTACTTCTCCAGAGGCCCAGGCTACATCCGAGAACACCACCCAGGGTACTTGGACACCTCGGGGACGCTTGTAGTTTGGCTCCTGGTCCAGCCCAACCCGAGCTGGGCCAGTTGGATGTCAGGTTGAACTCACCTGCTCTGCAGGTGCACACCCCCCGAGGCGTGACTGCGGAGGACTGCGGGCGCGGTGGGCGGGAGCTGAGACTATGAAGCTCCAGGCGCACGGCACCCACCGCCCAGTCGCCGCAGTGGCTGCTGGGATGCGCTGCAGCGAATGGTCGCGCCCGGCGCCGCTCTGAGCGACCTTTCACCGCGCCCAGCGGTCCCTGGCGGCGGCACAAGGCGGAAGCCATGGCGGAGGCGGTGGCTGCAGCCGGCGGGATGAGCGCGGGCTCCAACTGTGACGCAGACCGGGACCGGGATCCAGACCGGGACCGCGCCACGCGGAGGCTGCGGGTTCTCTCGGGCCATCTGCTGGGCCGGCCTCAAGAGGCTCTGAGTACCAATGAGTGCAAAGCGCGGAGAGCACCGTCGGCTGCCACAGCGGCGCCCACGGCCACTCCCGCCGCACAGGAGTCGGGCACCATCCCCAAGAAGCGGTGAGTAGCGGCTCTGGAACGAGCTGGTGGCGAGAGACCAGGCCGCGACTATGCTGCTTGGCGGCACTGGCGAAGTGGGAAGGGAAGTGACACCGGTGGGCAGAAGGCATCGCGGTCCCTGAGAGTACCGACCCATCTTTCTTCCAAGAGAGAGTGGACGAGACCTTGAACCCTGTCAAGAAGGGGACGAGGTTAGAGAGTAACAGACTTGAAGAATTCTTATTGGTGTAGCCTTTAAAGAGACCCCTTTTCTTGGATTCTCAATACCGGGAATTCATGCTCTATCTTAAATTAATACTTTGGGTGCTAAGGTCTTGGAATGGATAGAAGGGGTTCTGTTATGCTCTTTCGAGGAGATTTAAGTTTGTACTAGATGATAGGTCTCTTCTAATTCACGCAGGCGAAAAGTAATGGTTCCTGGAAGAAGGTACCGACTAGTTTCTGTGGGTGCAGGTTTCCACTTGCTTAGGAGCCTGGTCTTCAACTTTGAGGAAGGAAATCTAGAGGTGGGTGAGAAGCAAAAAAACTGCAGACGATAGTTAGTGAGTTTAGGGTGTGATGGTAGCTTTTGAACTCTTGTGTAACCAGAACTGAAAGACCCTCGTCTGTGGATGAGGCTGTTCTCTTGATCATGACTTCTGACTTTTTGGAGAAATCTTAAGCCTTAATGGAAGCTGCTAAGATAAGCTATTTTCAGAGATGTGGATTTGTCAGCATGGATAAACGTTGAGAATGAAAAAACTATTGCTAATGTTTAACATGTATTTCAATGTGTCAGAGATTGTGTTAAATCTAGTATTCCTTTGCTCCTCTGCAAACTATGAGGCAGATGCAGTTGTATCTCATTTTACAGATGGAAAAATTAAAAAGATTTACAAGCCTGTTGCAGGCTTAGCAGGTATAATGTGTGGCAGGTTAGAATTCAAGAGCATATCAAATTAACTTTAGGGCCAAGTTCTTAAGCTTTACTGCTTCTGATTAATTCATTTATTAATTCAGTATTCATTGAGTCTTTCCTCTGCTGTATACACATTGCACTAGGAATACAGAGATTTAAAAATGCAGTGTTTACTCCTAATAGCCTAGTAAAGTTATAATACAGTGTAATAAGAAACTAGCTGATAACCATAGCAAATGTCACTTAACCCAGTTTTGGGTGTGTATTTGTTAAGGCAAAGGCTTTCCAGAATAAGGATTGTTTGAGAAAATCTTGAAGTTTGTATTGGAAGTAGCCTGCCAAAAGAGAAAAATGTTCTTGTCAGAAAAAGTGTGTTCATGGGTAAAGCAGTGAGAATAGGGAACTGCCGGGAGTTAAGTGTGACAGAAGAGGGTGAGAATGACAGGGGATGAGGCTGGAGAGACTCGTCTTGTTTGCAGGATTTTATGTGAGGCAAAACATGGTTACATTTACCTTTTTGAAAGATTACATAGAGGACTGAATTGACAAAGGTTAAGCATATGGAAACGTAGACCTGAGTTTGAATTTCCACCACATAATTCCAGCAACATGACCTTGGGGAAGTCATTTAACCTCTCTCAGGGCTTCTGTCCCCTCATCTCTGAAAATGAGGACAATAATTCCTGCTTGGCAGTGTTACTGTGAGAATTAAAAAATATAGAGTTAATTGATCAAGAGCTTACTGCAGTGCTGATTATATAACCCCTCAACAAATGATAGATGGATTTTTCATTGAGTCCAAAGACAGGAAGACCAATTAGGAGACTATTATCCCAATGAGAAATGCTATGATTCTGAACTAAGGCATAATATTTGGGGAGGCAACCTATTGGAAAAATAATAAGAGGTCAATTTTCCATAACATGGTTACTGAATGGTGGGGGAGGAAGGAATCAAGGATTACATCTTGGTCTTGGCTTCACTTGATATTACATTAGCTGTCATTGGGTTTAAAACTCACATTTTCTAAATGGCTTCATGTACATTTATGTCTGTTCATTTGTGTGCATCTGTGTGTGATTGTACATTTACATGCAGGCTCACATTCTTAGAATTAAGTAGGCAAGGGCAGGTGTGTTCCTTATGATTGGATTTAGGAGCCTTGGTTTGTAGTATTTAGAGAAAAATACTAAGGTTTGTAAGGCACATTGGGATTGAGGCTTCCCAAGGCTGAAGGTGATTGGGCCCTTGTATGGTTACACCATGGTCTGAGGGCACAGCTGTAAGCCATTGATGGCATAGATTACAAAGCTCTGGTCTTTAGTTCAGGGTTAGGTGTAGTTAGTTGTAAAATCTAGTCATATAAAACTTTTGAAGTTGGAATCAAAATATGAGAGAATACAAAAACTTGTATTAGATGAAACATTAGAAGTTTCCTGAGAGTGATCTACTTAATATATTGTTCACAGGTAACCCAGGTCTCTCTTTTAGGGAAGGCAAATAATGGAGCAAGAAGGAGCCAGCATGTATAGCTAATAAAGTGAGTGTGACTGTATGTCAGTCATTGGAATTGTTTGGTGATGTATATTTTTTGTATAACTCCTCTTTTATTACCTTGGATGATGTCATGGGTTGTTAATTCTTTTATTTCATGACTGGTTATCATCATGAAATGAGAGGAGTGACTTCTTGAAACTCCATGTTTTCATTCCTCTAATAAAATAGACATGCATATCTTAATTTACTCAACATTTTTAGAGTAATTGCTGTATGACAGGTATTATCAAAGACACTGGAGGTGAAGATGAATAATAGGCCTTGGCCTCAGTTCACAGTCCAGCAAGAGAGATACACATTCCAGCACAGGTTGAGTAGAGCCACTTAGATACAGGTACAGATG
Organism: Pteropus medius; assembly: GCF_902729225.1. Classification (NCBI taxonomy): domain Eukaryota; kingdom Metazoa; phylum Chordata; class Mammalia; order Chiroptera; family Pteropodidae; genus Pteropus; species Pteropus medius. Next base: position 36,314,901 of record NW_024354875.1, read on the forward strand.
TAGCACACAAAAAGGGATATAGTCTCTCTAGAAGGTCAGGGGAAGCTTTTTGGAGTTGGTTTTAAAATATGGGTGATAGTGTGGTAGGTTGATTAGATGGGGCAGAGAGTTTGTATTCAAGCAAAGCAAGAGGATATGAAAGTGTATGTTGTATTTAGGTAACTAAGCAATTCAGTATCGGTAGAGGTGCCAGTAAAATGAAAAGAGAAGGGCCCTGACCTGTTATAGAGGCCTTTGGCCTGTAGGTCATTAGTCCATTCATTTATTCACTTATTCATTCACTCATTCATGTGTGCATGTTTGAGTACTTACTATGCAACACATAGTAGTGAACAAAAACTCTGCCATTATGGACTTACATTCTAGTGGGAGTAGAGATAGTGAAAAAACAAGTAATGTAGTACTGCTGGATGCCAGATGCTATTTAGTGTAATGAGGAAAGATGAAGTAGCTGGAGGAGGGTCTAGGCAGTGGAGAATTCTTGAAGGAATTGAACTGGGAAGGCACACAATCAGAGTGAGTTTGAGAGAAATCACTCCAGTTGAGTGTTAAGACTGGTTTGGAGAAGGACGAGGATAAACATAGGGAGATCAGTTAGGGGAGATTATTTTAGCGGAACAGGTGAGAAATAATGAAGGATTGAACCAAAATAATGGCAGTGAGAATAGAGAGGAAAGGATAGATTTGGATTTTGGAAGTTAGTGCATTGGGTGATACTTAAAATTATGTGGCTTATTGCCATGGGGATGGCTAAAGTAGAAAAGGAATGACAGAATTCTGAGGAATGTGGACACGTAAGAGGGCTGACAGGCCAAAACCTGTTGTACTTGTCACATGGTCTCCTATGAGTTGGTTCAAGTTATTTCTGTCCAGGAACATATATTCTCATTATTTGAAGTTGCTGAGCAGAGTTTTGAGGGTAATGGTACACTTTTGGATTCTCTTTTTTCTTTAAGTGCATGTTGTTTCATGAACAGTTTCTTTTTGATCTTGCTTCCGAAGGCACCTTTAGATTCTTAAAAATCAAAGTAAATGTTAGTTAAATGTGTGACATTTTTATGCCTTGGTTTTGGATTTTAGCTATTGTAATGTTAGGAAAAAATAGAAGAAAAAATATCCCCTATTGACTTCTGTCCCTCCATACTGATAACTGCTTTCACAGTTAGAAATTTTGAATCCAACCTTATTGTGGTTTTTATTAGTCAGAACTGTACTACAGCACTTTTTCCAGAGATTATAAACTCTTCTGGTTTAGATCAAAAGGATATCTGATTAAGAATGTTATTGTTTGATTTAATGCCATTTATACACACCATTTATTTATTTTTATTTATTTTAATATAAAGTACATATCAAACCAGTGTTTTCACAGATATTACTGCATAGAAATAGGCTAAAATAATTAAAATAATATTTAGTGTTTAGTATGTTCATTTTCTTAAGTACCTCTACTGTCTGAGGTAATAAAATATTCCTAGGTACTAAATCATTCTTATAAACATATTAAATTTATAAACACAGTGACCTTAAAGTCTTCATAATATTCATATGATATATGAACTTATAAGATTTCAACTTAAGATGACAAGTCTAAAGCTATTACTCAATTACATATTTTAAATTTGTTACAAGTCAGTCATTCTTACAGAGGAGATTCTCTCTTTTAAGCATTTGTATATTTCATTCTGGATCTTTGTGTAGTTGAAATATGCTTACTTGTTAAGAAAGGCTGTTACCATTCTAGGTAACTGCAGTTTTGTCAAGGGAGATTTGCCTCTCGGGTGAGATTTGGAGTTCCAGGTATCATTTTATCACTAAGAAAACTATTGTATTGCATGTAGTAGTTGGTCTTGCCAGCACTTCTGCAATTACCAACCAGAGGTTTAGGCCAGGATGATGACCAAATTCTTGTTGGCAACTTCACTGGGACTCTTCAAATTCTATTTATAATAGTCATGTCAGCGAACTCATACTATCAAGTGGGGAGTGTTCATGTATCTCAAGTCCTTCTAATCAAATAATATGAATTATTTAATTTGTTATATTCACAGTTTGCAACTCCCTCTCAGATTGATTATTTGGTTGGATTTTGTATTTCTTCTAAAGATATTTGAACTTTACAGGAATCCAGCATCAGGGATATTAAAAAGACACCCACTTGAATTCTATTCTGCTGTCAACTCAAATTTTATAAATCGACTCTGTCCACTAGAGCTTTCTGTGATGATAAAAATGGTCGGTAATCTGCACTGTCCAGTATATGATAGCCACTAAACACACGGAGCCATTAAACACTTGAAATTTGTCTAGTGTCACAGGGTAGCAGAATTTTAAATTTTATTTAATTTTAACTAATTAAGATTTAAATAGTCATATATGGCTAGAAATACCACGTTGGACAGCACAACTATGGGTTGAAACCTCTCATTACCTGTGCTTTTTCATTCCCAAATGAAGTTATTTTTCTGGGTTTTCTTATTTCTCTTAGTACCAGTCCTATAGTCACCAGCCTTCAGCCGTTACTCTTGAACTTTTCATTCTTTTCTGTTTAGATTGAACTCTCTTTTGGATTAATTTATTCAAATTAGTAATTCTATAGTCACTCTGCCGCTCATGTGAATCTCATCTGATCATCACGACCACCCGTTTTACCGATCAGTAACTGAAGTTCATAGACATTTGCCAGAAAATAGTGGTAGAGCTTAGATTTGAATCCTGATCTTTTAGCTCAAGTCTAGAGCTTTTTCCTTGATACTGTATTGATATCGCCAAGTCTTATTCATTTTTTCCTTCACAGTCTTTCTCACATCCATTTTGTGCATTCAGAAAGAATTTATCAGTCACTGGTATTCTATATGCTTGGGCTACATTAGTGAACAAAATGGACAAAGGTCTCTGCTCTCATGGAGTTTATATTCTAATGGGTGAAACAGAGAATTAACTAAACATAATAAGTGAATTGTTTAAGTTTGTTAGTAGAAGATAAGTGTTATGGAAACAAAAATGGAGCAGAGTAAGAAAGTTGAGTTCTAATTTTAAATAGGAAATCACTGGAGATCATGATATTTGAGCAGGTCCTTGAAGGACATGAGAGAGTTTAGCTGTGTGTATATTTAGTTGAATGAGTGTTCCTGACAGAGGAATAGTGTGTGCAAATACCCTCAGGGGAGGCACACATGTGGCAAATTAGTAGAGTAGCAAGGAGACTAGTGTAGCTGGAGTCAGTTTGTAACCCCTTACCCCCAACTACTGTTTAAAGTCTATGCCTTTTAAACCTCAGTTTCTAATGTACCTGTCTCTTCAGTTTTAGGCAAGGTCTCTTATTCATGCCACATTTTCTAGCTTTTACAGCTTTCCTTGTTCCAGTCTCCTGAAGACCTTAGGTTGTTTGACACCAGTCTTCAGAGTCTGTTGTCCTGGGGATTTTTTTTAAATTAGGAGGGAGCATTGAGCTATTGTCTGTTTACCTTTTCCCCATGATTTCTCATATTATGACTAATAACTCTAAAATCATACTGTTAAGTATCATATGATGTAATATCTAGGCCTGGAGCCTTTAATTTGTTCATCAACTAGATACTGTTACCATCTCCTCATCTGTTTGAAACTTCATCTAAGCAAGTTTGTTGGCAATTTATTCAGTGTTTTCTGTGTGCTAAGTACTAGGAAGGATTAGCAAAATTAGTTTTTGCTTTCTGGGATTTACAGGTCTACTAAGAAAGACTGATGTATATTCTATTACTGCAGATTGCTAGGTGCTGTAACAGGGAAGGGAATGATGATTGGTACAGCAATGGAAGGCAACTTCATTTTAAAGAAACATAGAAGGGCTGGGAGAGTACCATTCTATGTCAAGATGTTATGCAAAAATTCTTAAATCTGAGAGCGTTTGGATGAGAATAGAATTTGAAGAATTAGGGTAGGAGAATGGACAATATAGTAAAGTTTATAAAACTGGTATGGCAGTTGGCTTTAGTAATGATGGGACCTTCAGCTATCTGGATAGCTTTTAGAAGTCTTATGCTGATGAGAGCAGAATATTTGGCAGTTATTTTGCAATTATAAAAAAATGGAAGGCTAAATAATTTATTCTGAAATGTTATATATTTTTGTTGCAGAAAAAATAGAAAATAATAGATAAAATGAAGACAAACATCGAAAGTAATTAAGAGATAACCACTATAGCAGGGGTCCCCAACCTCCAGGCTGCAGACTGGTACTGGTCTGTGGCCTGTTAGGAACTGGGCCACAAAGTAGGAGGTGAGCAGTGGACGAGCAAGTGAAGCTTCATCTGTATTTGCAGCTACTCCCCAGCACTTGCATCACTGCCTCAGCTCTACTTCAGATCATCAGGCATTAGATTCTGATAGGAGCACCAGTCCTTGATGCCAAAAAGGTTGGGACTGCTGCACTATAGCATCTTGGCATTTTTCAGATATGAAGTGTATGTGTAAAGTCATGCTATAATAATGTCTTGAAACCAGTTTTTTGTTTTAATCTTTTTTTATTTTTCAATCACAGTTGACATTCAATATTATATTAGTTTCAGGTTTATAGCATAGTACTTAGACATTTATGTAACTCATGAAGTGATCCTCCCCCAAAAGTCTAGTACCTACCTGACACTATACATAGTTATTACAATCTTACTGACTATATTTCCTATGCTGTACTTTACATCCCCATGTCTATTTTGTAACTTCCAACCTGCACTTCTTAATCCCATCACCTTTTCACTCAATCTCCCAACTCATCTCCCATCTGACACCCACAAGTTTGTTCTCTATATCTATGAGTTTATTTCTGTTTTGATTGTTCATATATTCTGTTGTTTAGGCTCCACATATAAGTGAAATCATATGGTATTTGTCTTTCTCTGACCTATTTCACTTATTGTAATACCTTCTAGGTCCATCCATATTGTTGCAAATGGTAAGATTTCATTCCTTTTTTATGACCAAGTAATATTCTGTTGTATAATTGTGCCACACCTTCTTTATCCAATCTTCTGTTGATGGACACTTAGATTGTTTCCATATCTTGGCTATTGTATATGAAATGTCCTTCTTTGTCTCTTGTTATAGCCTTTGTTTTCAAATCTATTTTGTCTGATGTAAGTAATGCTACCCCAGCTTTTTTTTTCATTTTCATTTACATGAAATATCTTTTTCCATTACTTTACTTTCAGTCTGAGTGTCTTTAGATTTGAAGTGGGTCTCTTGTAGACAGCATATATATGGGTCTTGTTTTCTTCTCCATTCAGCTACCCTGTATCTTTTGATTAGAGCATTTTATCTCTTTATATTTATAGTAATTATTGATAGGCATGTAGTTATTATTCACATTTTTTTATGTTTCTTCTTAAAGAAGTCCTTTGAACATTTCTTGTAATAACTGTTTTTGTGGTGATGAACTCCTTTAACAACTTCTTATTTGGGAAGGTCTTTATCTGTCTTTCAATTCTAAATGGTAGCTTTGCTGGGTAATCTTGGTTGTAGGTCCTAACTTTTCATCACTTTGAATATTTCATGCCAATCCCTTCTGGCCTGGAAAGTTTCTGTTGAGAAATCAGCTGCCAGTCTTATGGGAGCTCCCTTGTATATGTAACTATTTTTCTCTTGCTGCCTTTAAGAGTCTCTCTTTGTCTTTAACCGCCAGCATTTTAATTATGATGTGTCTTGGTGTGGGCCTGTTTGGGTTCATCTTGTTTGGGACTCTGTACTTCCTGGACTTATATGTCTATTTCCTTCACTAAGGTAGGCAAGTTTTCCATCATTATTTCTTCAAACAGATTTTCAATTCCTTGCCCTCTCTCTTCTCTTTTGATACTCCTGTTATGTGAATGTTGTTATACTTGGTGTCCCAGAGGTCCCTTTTCTCATTTTTTTAAGATTCTTTTTCTTTTTGCTGTTCCAATTGGGAGTTTTCTGCTACCTTCTCTTCCAGATCACCAATTCAATGCTCTGCTTCATCTAATATGATGTTGATTCCACCTAACGTAGTCTTCCTTTCAGTTATTGTATTCTTCAATTCTGACTCGTTCTTTTTTTATGGTTTCTATCTCTTTAAGTTCTCACTAACCTCATCTATTCTTCCTCTAAGTTCATTGAACATCCTTGTTATCAGAGTTTTGAACTCTGTATCTGGTAGATTGCTTGCTCCCATTTTCTTTAGTTCTTTTTCTGAAGTTTTGTCCTATTCTTTCATTTGGGACATGTTTCTTCATCTCCACCTTTTGAATGCCTCCCGTGTTTGTTTCTACATTTAGGTAGATCTGCTATGTCTCCAAATCTTGGCAGGGTAGCCTTGTACAGAAGGTGTCCTGTGGGGCTTGTTGGCACAGTTAACATCCCTGGTTACCTGAGCTAGATGCTTCAGAGGTGTCCCTTGTGTGGATTGTGTATGCCTCTGTTGTAGCTGAGCTTTGATTGTTGGCATGTCATTAGGTCGGACTGACCTTCAGGCTGACTAGTTATGAGGATTGGCTGTGACTACAGTGAAGGAGTTGTTGTGTAGGGGCTGACCCTATGGAGCAGGATTCACCTGAGCAGTGCTCTGATGCCTGAGTCTACCCTTTGTGGAGCTAATTGGGTGGTGCTCTGCTATAGTCTGAAGCCAGCCATTGGGTGTGTTGGTTTTAAGGTCCTTTAGAGGGGTTCTGGTGCAGGCCCAGGTCAGCTGCTGCCTGTGCCTGGACCAGGGCCACCTGATAAGAGCTACGAAGTGATCTGTGATTGGTAGCTGCCTGTGCTGGACTTGGAGGCTCCTGGGAGAGACTATGCTGTGAACCAAGGCTTTTTGCTGCTAGTACTGGGCTAGAGCTGCTTAGAAAGAGGTACAGGGCATGCCAAAGCCAGTCGTTGCTTGTTTAGGGTTTGTAGACCTTTCAGAGATTTTAGGGAAGCCCACAGATCAGGCCGAGGCCAGCTGCTTATAACAGCCACTGAAAAAGATTCTGGCCTATGTGTGAGTTGGGTGGGATAGGTGCTCAAGGAATCACAAGGGTAGGGCGAATTTGATGGAGGCTCAGATTTGGCACTTACTTGCACCTGCAGGCTGGGTTGGGGACTTTTGAATCCATTTTTTACTCACTATCTTGTGTATTATTTTTCATGTCAAGAAATATTAATGTGTACATCATCAGTGACTTAACAGGTGTTGTCTTATATGTAGGTACTACAAATTTAACCTATACTACATTTAATTGTTTCCAATTTTTTCTACTATAAAGAATGTTATGATAAGCTTTTTACAATTAAATCCTTAAAAACTTCCTTAAGGCACATTTTTTAAAAGGATTTTAATGGGTCAGGAGCATTGGAATACATCATTTGTCTATTTCCATGGACAGTGGGAGAAATAAAAGACAACTGTTTGTTTGGACTTAATTCCGACCAGGAATAAGGAATTGGAAATGATCAGAATCCCAGGAGAAAGATTGCCATCGTCTTTGAGCAGATTTATATCTTTTAATTTAAGAAAGCAGCTTTCCAGAAATTCAGATAAAAGGAAATTAGATATTTTGTCCTGAGTTGCTAAAGGGAAACCAAAACATGACCACAGGGAGTCTAGGAAACAGTGCTTAACCCTGCCTGGCCCTCTGAGATGAGAAGAGAGGGCTGAGGCAACTGGCTTAGATACGTCAGTTTAAACAACTTATTGTTATCAGTAAATAATGTACACTCCATACTTGTTCTGATGGCTCATATTTCCTGTTTGGGCAAATCCATCTATAGGAGTTGGTGTACTTTAAGAGTTATAGTGTCAGTAGTTTTCTTTTCTCCAATATACTATTTTGAAAAAATTTAAACATATCAAGTAGTTGAATTTTATAATGAACAGTTATATATCAACCACCTAAATCCTGCCATTAACATTTTACCATGCTTGTTTATTTCATATCCATTGATTTATCCATTCTTTTCTCCATCTAATATTAGTTCATCTCATTTTTGATGAATTTTAAAGAAAATCAGTAGCTTCATTTTTGAAGTAAAATCTCCTGTATTAGCTTTCACCATTATTGGGGGGAAACCTTTAAGTTTATATCTCTAACTCTTCAATCTCCATTTTTCACATTTTTAATATTGAAAATTTCTATCTGAATATCTTGATATTTTGACATAGTGGTAATCTCTTTTTGAAGTAAAAACTCTTTTTAAAAAAAAAATCTATATTTTGAAGTAAAAGATTCTACTTTGATTTTTGTATATTGGTCTTGATTTTGTATTTTGTCTGCTTTATCTTCACAAAATATTTGTAGCTTGACAACATGACTATTAGCTCGTTTGATCTTGGTTTTATTTCCAAATTCTTACCTGCCATCTGCCATTATTTTCAGAAAGTACATTTTAGTTTACTATGCCTGCCTTCAGATTTTATGCAAGTGGTAACCATTTTAAAAAAGGAATTCTTGTTTTTTTAGTATGTGTATTTGTAGGACTTATGATTATAAATATTAATTTGAGCTAGGTTAAAGCATAAAAGGGGAATTTATTATAAGAGTACAGGGGCACCAAAAACCCTAAGGGCAGGAATGGAGCTTTGCCTTCAGTTGGAAATAGAACTAAGAACCAGAAAGCCATCAGATTTTTTGCTAGCATTACTTCTTGCTGTATCTGTTGCATGTTCCTCTAAGCAGAGTAGTCTTTATGCTTTTCTGTCCACACAGTAAAATATAGCCACCTCATTCCTCTGGGGTATTCAGCCAATAGCAAAGAATTAAACCCCCTTGTCTGCGTTGCTGTAAGCAGCTATTACCTGGAAGAAGTAGTGGTGATCTGAATATAAAACTTGTCCACATACTAAATGAGGTAAACTAACTCTGGCTATCATGCACTGAAAATGTCACTACCAGATCATCTGTGCATCTTTTTTGATGACTCCTTCTCCAGAATCTTGCTCCATGAGTTATCCTATCTGTTTTTCTCTTGAGTCATTACTCTTTTTTTCCTGTATTGACTTTTCCTGCTTCTTAAAAGCATGAGCAGATAAGTTTTTAAAATTGTTTTCTGCCTATATTACTCTTTGAAATGGCCCTCTTAAAAGCCATCAATAACCTAATTATAAAATCCTTAGTCATCCTAGTGACCAAGTGCTAATACCTAGTAGATATTCTTATATCTTTCCTTAGCCCCCATACTATTGCACTATCCTGGTTTTCTTCCTACCCTTCCTACTTTTCAGGCCATGCCTTTACTGACTTTTCTTCTTTCTGCTTCCTAAATGTACAAATCCTTAAGATTGGTTTTTAGTCCTTTCTTTTATATTTTTTCCCTTAATAATTTCATCTATTCTGATTGTATTAGCTTTTGGGGGTACTTTCAAGTTAATATTTTTAACTCTCTCAACATCCATTTTCACATTTTAAATTATCAGGCATTTCTATCCGAATGTCTTTCTGGTTTCTCCAACCTAGCATACATGTATAAAACCATTATTTTAGCCTTCGATCCCAGTATTCCACCATTTCTGTTTACTTCCACCATTAGACACTCAAGCCCAACTTCTCAGTCATAAGCCTTGCTGAGCTCCATTTCCTCTCCCTTATCCAGTCCATGGACAAATCCGATAGTTTCTGTTTGGATTCTTAAGACACTTTTTTCTCCCATTGACACTAAGCTAGATGAAATCTTGTCTCACATCTAGTCTAGTATACTTTGCTTTATTTTCTTCTCTCCAAATGCTTCTCCATTCCATTACTAGACCAGTCTTGCTTAGAGGAAGTGTATTTGATGCCTGCTAGTGCCCTGCTACATTCTAACATTGCAAAATTGACTGACAGTCCTGTGAAGATATGTAGGCATATGTAGGAGATATGATGTAGTAAATGCTATAATCAGTGTATATAGGAGGCATAAATTTGTCTTGAGGGAAATAGGAAAGGCTTTAAAGGAAAAGTGACTTTTGGACTGATTCTTGATGGATAAATAAGAGTTCTCTAGAGGGAGAAGCATTTCAGACAGAGAATATATAGCATGTGCAAAGACAGACAAACCTAAAAGGGCATGGTATGTATAAGGGATTCTGATACCTTTTACTGTGGCTGGAATAGCTATTAAGGAAGGTGAAAATATAGTTTGGAGCCAGATTGCAAAGGGCATTGTATGCTATGTTAAAGAATTTGGATTTCATCCACATTGGAGAACAGCAAAACTTTAATGCAAATACTGTTAGACTTTTACTTTTAGTGGCAGCCTGGAATGTGGAAAATACTGTTTTGATCCTATTGCTCCCTATTGATTATTGAAGTAATAAAGCTCAGTATCCTTAATTTGACATTCAAAGCTTTCTGCTGTTCTCCATGACTTTCTTGCATATGCTCTGTGCTTCAGCCAATTTGGGCTATTTACTAGCATGAGAAAACCCTCATGCTTTTCTGTTTCTGTTCAATTGTTGAATTTCTACTATCTTCCAAAGCAATTGGAAGTTTAGATGCCACCATAGTGGAGACTTCTCCTCTCAGCCAGAGATGAACACTACGTTCTCTGAGCTTTTATAATACTTGAACTCCTTGTATGGAGTTCAAGGTAATAAATATTACCCCTGTATGTAAGTTCAAGGTAATAAATATTACCTTATACATTAGGGAGGGAAGGAAGAAACCAAAGAGTGAAGACCATTAGCAGTTTCTCATACTGTATGGTAGGCTGATTGTCAATATCAGTGAGTATATTGAAATCAGTTTGGTAGATAAGGAGTGTTGGAGCCAAAGACTAAGATTTAAATCCTAGTCATATCATGTACTGTTTGTGTGATCCTGGACAATTTACTAAATCTTTTTGAACCTGTTTTCTTATGTTTTAAACAGGGATAATAGCACTGGATTAATGTGAGAAGGAAACGAAATAATGATTGTAAAACTGCTAGCATTACAGTATTATATAGGACTATTACTAGTGCAATAAACTGTTTGGGAAGAAGTAAGACGAATCCAGTGCTGAAATAGTTTCTGAAGGTGAAAGCACTGTAAGAAGTAGGAGGTACTCAATGGCAACCATGGCATTTTAATCGGACAAATTTCTAATAAATATTACCTTATACATTAGGGAGGGAAGGAAGAAACCAAAGAGTGAAGACCATTAGCAGTTTCTCATACTGTATGGTAGGCTGATTGTCAATATCATGCATGTAGTGTTCACTGTTGTGTTATTTCTCATTTGCAGCTTTACTCTATGGCTCTTAGGAGTCATGACCCACTGCTGCCTCCACCTTGTATGGCCTTGATGACCACGTATATTGGAATTTGAATAAACATTATTGTGCTAAAGACAAATTATTGGATAAATTATTGTCTTAGTTTTTATTCTTGGTAGCCCTTTGAACATGTATAAACTAGACAGAGTTTTATAACAGATCAACTTTCCTGAAATCTGGATCAGAAAATATTTTGTTTTGCTTTTATTCCCCCTTCCAGGATAATGCTCTGTAAGATTTGTGTGTAGACCTATCTACCTCCCCTGTCCTGTAACCAGATCTTCATTTTCTCTCACCCATTTCTTCTGTCTTCCACATGGTGAGTGCCCCTTGCCCGCTTGCTGTTTTGTTATTATATTGTAAAACTCCACACAGGTCTGTCCTTTCCTATAGTGCAGTGAGTTTATAGTTTTTCTTTTTAAGGCTTTATATCCCTTTGTGGCTATTCAACAGATGAGGCTTCTGCTTTCAGCTTTTTCTCATGTCTTAAGGTGGTACTTACCCATGTGTGGTCTGCGGATGACCTGTATCAGAATTTTCTGGGGGTGCTCATTTAATAGGTAGATTCTGACACCCACCTGCCAGAGATTCTGCTAGGTCTAGTGACATCCAGGACTGTACTTTTAAGTACGCAAAGTGGTTATTTTACTCTCAAGAAGTTTGGGAACCTCTGTTGCTGTGATTGGGTCCTGATTTTAATTTTTCTTTTTCTTTTCCCCCAAACTTTGTGGTGTTCCTTTTTTTCCTCTGGGTTTGCCAGAAACAAAGGTACCAATTCCAACTACCTTTCACTTAAAGTAGAAAGCTAGGCTGCTGCTTCTTATCATTTTAAATTAAAAAAAAAACAACAACACAAAAAACAAAAGACACTTGGTACAGCAAGAATACTATGTATGTCAAGCAGGTGTGAATATCAGTTTTGGCTTTTTTAGGATCTTGCTGAGTTTTGGTGAGCTGTCTCCTGGAGGAAACTTAGAGGCTTGATTTCAGTGTTAAAATGACAAGAGATTTTTGGAGACATTCATATTTTCTTTGTTTTGTTCAGTTTTACAATTTTTGCAGAAATGTAAAGCTATAGCAGAAATGACCTCTGGTCACTTACAGGTTGGTCAGTATACTAAGCTTGTGATCAATTCCTTTTTCACTTACTAGCAAGTAGGGAGGGAGCAATGAAAGTGAATTGGCATTTTCCAGTTGGTGGTAAAGCCTGGAGCTGGTTGCCTAAATTGCCACATCGATTAGATTATAAGTGGACAGTGGAAGGAACAAATCATGAAATTTAAAGTATAGTCCAGGAACCACAATGGTCAAGGGAGGGGTACATCCTCGTCAGTTGTCTTTTGCTAAGACAACTCTGTGATACTGATTTGGGTTCTTTTCTTCATTTATGTAGCATAGTACATAAGGGTAACCAACTGTATGGTTGTGTCTTTCTAGGCCTCCAGAATGGCAGGTACCAAACTTGTGTGAGTATGTGCATGTATACACGCCTGCTCTAGCACAAAATATTTGGAATATATACTACTTCAAGCATATGTGACTACTTGACTAGTAGTCTGTACAGTAGTCCTTCCTTATCCATGGGCATACATTTCAAGACCCCCAGTGGATGCCTGAAACCTCAGATAGTACTGAACCCTATATATGCTGTTTTTTCCTATACGTGCATTCTTACGATAAAGTTTAACTTACAAATTAGGCACAGTAAGAGATTAACAATAACTAACAATAAAATAGAACAATTACAACAATACACTGTAATAAAAGTTATGTGAATGTGGTCTCTCTCTCTCAAACTCTTATTGTACCGTACTCACCCTTCTTGTGATGATATGAGATGATAGAATGCCTGTGTGATGAGATGTAGTGAAGTGAATGACATAGACACTATGACATAGTGTCAGGCTACTATAAGGGTTACTTGTACACAAGTGCTGTGATATTGTGAGAATTGATTGGATAACCAAGGTGGTTACTAACAGGCAGGTCGCATATACAGCATGGATATGCTGGACAAAGGGATGATTCAGGTCCCAGGCAGAATGGAGCAGGACAGTGGGAGATTTCAGCATGCTACTCCAATGGCACACAATTTAAAACTTACAAATTGTTTATTTCTGGAATTTTGCATTTAATATATTTGGACCACAGTCGACTTTGGGAAACCAATACTGGGGAGAAAGCAAAACCACAGATAAGGGGGAGCTACTGTATACTGTGATTTTTCAAGTCAATAAGAATAAATTTTTCACCAATAAAGAAAAATGGTAGACCAGTGCAACCCCCAAAAGACACATTTGAAATGAACAGTGAGCAAGAAAACATATGAACCTTCATTAGTAATTTTTAAAATGCCAGTAAAATGCCCATGATATGTGATATTTTCCTCATCAAATTGTCAAAAAATAAAAAGACGTAATATCCACTGTCGAGGAGAGTTTGGACATAGGCTGACACTGTCATAGGTTGTGTTCCTCCAGAAGATTTTATCACACTACTCAGGATGGCGTGCAATTTAAAACTTATGAATTGTTTATTTCTGGAATTTTCCATTTAATATTTTTGGACTGCAGTTGACTGTGGAACCATGGAAAGCAAAACTGCGGATAAGGGGGACTACTGTATTTTTATTTTCAAAGAGATTATTTAAACAACGATGAATTTATAATAGGTAAAATTTGGTGGGAGGTAAGGGGTTCGGGCGGGGGGTGGGGCAGGGGCGGTGGCAGTGAGGGGTGGGAATGCACTTCAGGAGCCTGCAGTGAGCAGTGAATGCCAGATCACAATGCTGTGGGGTATGGCTGGCCTTATTTTATTTACCCCAGGCCTCCCTTCTTTCCTCACTTCTTTGTGCCTCTGTCTATAAGACCTTCACCCCGATACCTGTATATTCCTTTTTCTTCCACTCATTAATTCATAGCAAGTATAATAGGAATTAGACCTTGGGGACACAATAGGTTTTAAAAAGTTTCTTCAAAGTGCCAGTTTCTTGCAAAAGGAACTATAAAAAGTTGTGTTTTGGAAGTTAAAAATGTATTTGGTTAGCTGTTTTTTTTTTCGAAATTGACTTATTCTTATAGAATTCTTTCATTTAAAAAACCGCCAAACTTGTCGAGATTGCTAAGAAGTTCAACAGTAGGCTTTATAGCAAACCATCATAGAATTTCTGTATATATGTGAAAGAAAAAATTGTTTTCTTTGAAGAGAGAGAAATGGCTCTGTGATTCAAGGGCTGAGCAGCATATTTCCTTCAGGTTCAGAGTTGCAGTAATCATACTTATTTAGTTCATGGCATTTGCCTATGAACAAATGTGAGGCCTCTTTTTTATTTTCCTCCATCTCCAATTTCTAATCATTCCATTTGCCCCCTCGCATGAACACCTATGAATATATGTATATGTGTTTTGTAAAATATTCAGTGTTATTTAGTGTGTATATTTTTAATTTGCTTAAATGGTATTCGTGCAATAGATCTTATTGTTTCTTCTTCTGTGTTCACTACTGTTTAAAAAATCTTGTGTTCACTACTTTTGTGTTCACTACTGTTTAAAAAATCTTTTCATGTTTCTGTGTGTATCTCCACCTCAGTGCTTCTGATTGCTTTATAGTATTTCATGGAATTTACTTACCACTTATCCGTTTTCTAGTGATGCCTTCAGGTACACTTACAAACAATGCTCCATATATCAAACATGCTCCCTTACAGAACAGTGTGTGAATTTGTCCCAAATACATACCCAGGAGCTGTGTAGCTGAGTCATAGAAATGGCATTACCTATGAAAACTTAACACATGTGATTGCTCTGTGGAGTGGCTTACCAGGAATGCATGTGGGTTTCTTTTCTCCATGTTCTTGCTAACAACCTTCTATGTCTTAAGTCTTATATTTAATCCATTTTATATTATCGCACTGGAAAAATTAAAAAGTTGATTAATATTTCACAGAAGGGCCAAATTTTTATTATGACAACTAGAGTTTTAAAATTTACAGTGAGGTTATTGAAGTAAGATTGAAATGCATGTTGAAGTTCAAAGTGTTGCATGATAATGTCCAGGTTTTGCAGTTACGAGGGCAGGGACATATCATGTTGACTTGCCCAGAAACCTGATCTTGTCAGTGTCCAGAGTCAATCATATTTAGGTAGTCTGACTCATGTTAAGTACCTTCACTAGTGACCAAAGTTAATTAGAATGCCAATAGACTAATTCATGAGAAAATAAAATTGTCAAGCCTCCTGGCCATTTCATTTGGCCAGTTTTTGTCTCTAGGGAATAAAGTATAATTAGAAGAGGTAGCTTGGTGAGTTTTAATCAGGGCAACAGGAAATACTCTATGATTCAGACATTTAATGGTGTCAAGCTATCAAAGCTTGATGGCGTTTACCTAATTTCTAAGTCAGATGTTTTAACAATCTTGGACCTGTGAGATTTGTAGCAGTGTTTATTAAGTGATGATAATCTATCCATGTCTTTTATTTGATTTTTTCTATTTTTTATAAAGGGGCTTTCTGTTATGATACACATAAATTATTGCCCTTATACCTAAGCTATTTAGATCAACTGAACTATTTGAAAGGGAATTAGTCGCACTGTTAGATTGAGGCAATAGGCATTATAATTGTTTTATGGGACTTTGCTATTGAGTTTTTAGAAATAATTTTGTAGGACTGTAGACTAGATATGAACAGGGTTTATTTTAAAGCATATACATTTTAAATTAAATTTAGCATTAAAGAATATTCTGTAGTTTTCTTCCTTCACTAGGCCTTTCTTTATATTTCTAATGGGAACTCAGCTTCATTTTTTTTTTAAATAAAAGAAGCCAGTGGGAATATTATTTCATTTATAAGAATTTTTTGTAGAATAGCTGTTTTATTGGTTAAATCTTGATATCTTCATCATTACTTTTATTTTTTGCTTCACTTTTATGAATTCTTTTAGGTTATCTGGATCTTGAAATAGGCCCACAGCCAGATAATAAGAATTTTAATTAGCCCAAAAAATCCTTGAAAGATTTTTTTTATTGTTTACCTCTTTGTATGGTACTACTTATGGAATTAATTTGAATTTAACTGATACTGAGCATGGATAGTTAGAAATCCAACTTTGGGGCTTAAGTTTCATACTTCAGTTTTTATTTTTCAAAAGCTGTGAGATTATGATCTTTTTCTCATTGTTTAAATTAGAAAAGGCAGATGAAATTTTGGTTTTCATCTGAACTGAACATCTTCTATTAGAATTCCAATTATTAGAATTATATTGGAAAAACATTTTTTTTTAGTTATTAGCTAGCTGAACTTTTTATTGCTAATGCAGAATAAAAGTAGGTTAAAGTATATTTCCTTTTTAAAAATTTTTAAATGAAAAATGTCATGATTACAAATAGTAATGGTAGAAATTATGCATTTTTATCAGGATGCTTGCAGTTTATTATTAGAGGTATAGTCATGTGTGTGTGTGTACAGAGACTTAGAAGTAAATATTTCCCATTTTAAGAATAAAGGAACTTTATGGTTTTCATAATAATAATACTAAATATAAGTATTTCAGTTAAAAATTGTGCAAACAGCAGCCCTGGGAAATGCAGACTACTGAATATTTATATCATGGGAGAATACTGCCACCTTGAGTATATGGGATGCTATTTTATGTCTTCATTTTCTTTTGTTATGCCAGTTGATACATTGTGTTTTTTGGTACTGTGTTCAGATGTATAAATGTCTAAAGATGTTTTTTGTTTTGTTGTTTTTTATGTAGTAAAATCAAGCCAAATTCTCTTTTTTCTTACCAGGAGGAGGGATCTTGAATTTTGAAGACATTGAATTTGATGTAGTTAGCTTTAAGAATTGGAAAGTCTGAGACATCAATCAGGTTAATTGATATCTGATGTTAGTTGAAAATTGAATCCTTTTATTTGAATCTTATGGATGATAGATGATTCTTTTATCATTCTTCACTTCGGGATCATTCTGAATAACAGAATTCATTATATTATAGGTAAAGGAAGTATAGGGCACTGGGCTTTACCGACACAATCCTATTCCTTGATTTTTGAATGTTTTCCTTTTAGGTCAAGTGCAGAGGAATGACTAATAATGACATGTAATAGTGTTCTGAAAAATATTAATGTGATGAAAAAAGAATTCCTTTAAATCATTTTGGTTACCTGGAGGCATGACTTAGTGGATTTTCAGGTATTTCTTCTGGAAGAGGAAGAATCATGAGACTGGGAGTTCGCTTTCTGATGCTCCCAATTAGCTTAGCTGTGTAATCATGAGCACAAGTTTCTTCATCTGAAAAATGAGCAGTTTAACTGGGTGGTTTCTAAAGACATTTTTAGCTTTAAAATTCTATGACCGTGTAAACATTTACTCTAATTTTTAAAATGTTAATGCTATAATGCCCTTCGATGTACTCATACTCTTCTATATAAGAAGTTATTTTAAAATTTAATGTAATCACATAGTTGTGTTTAACTGTCATAGAATATATAGTAATTCGAGGGGATACATGTGTACAAACGTTTTAAACCAGAAGCCTAGGAAATTTGCCTACTTTTTAACACATAGGGTGCTTCAGGATTGGTTTTGGAGTAACCTAGATTTTAATTGTATACTGTTTAAGCAACATAACATTTTTGGGGGGAGTACAAATGCATGCATTGAAAATGACTACATTTCAACTTCTGGGAAGGCTCCAAAAGTTTGTATAAATATGATAAAGCCCATATCATAGGCAGAATTTTCAGATTGAGATGAAAAGAGAGAAAAAGGTACCTTAGCCTACAGTTAAAAACTTAGAAGTTCTTTAGGATATTACCCAACTGAAAATTTAAGGCCAAAGATTCTTCAGTATGTAAATTTCTTCATTTTTTAGTGTACAGTAGCAGGTATTTCCTGCTTATTTTAATTCATTTTTCTCCTGAAGTGTGCTAAGAGTGAACATATGTAAACAGGTTTAGCTTTTTACTTTAAGACTATCTGAGAATAATTTTTTAAAATTCTAAGCATAATTTAGAGGAAAATGATTCTTATTGTTAAGCTATATAAACATGCTAAATTCGACATCTATACTGAAATAATTTCCCAGTGCCTCGTGGTAGTAATACCAAAACAAAATAACTGTATTGTTATTTTTGCATTTATTTTATGTAATGCCAAACTGTTTCATAGAGTACAGACTTCATGACAAATGTTTACATTCACTAACTAATAAAATGCATTTCACATGCAAAAACTTATGTACATATTATAAAACACTAAGTAAAAATATTAATTAAAATGTACATATTACCCTTCTAATGTTAATTATGGAAGTATAATAAAAATAAAATATTAAGTAAACTACACATCATAAAAGTATAAGAGAACATAATCATGAAAAGAGCAAAGTGGACGATAGCCTAATTTGTTTTTAGAAAGCACAATCTTAAGAAAATGAGTATGTCGGTGGTGACATCAGTCATATGGTTTTACTGTAGAGATTTTTTTCAAAAGGTTTCTTCCAAAACCTTGCTCAACAGTAAGGTAGGAATGTGAAATTAGAAGAAAATATTGGGCAGTAGTTTCTAACAGGCTCACCTACAAATCTAATCTCTGGATTGATACTCAAGACATTTTTGAAGTTTGTTTTTATATAGGGACTATAATTTTTATTGATAGCAAACTGTAATTTTAGAGAGAGTGTTCCTAGTTTTTTTCTTTATTTTATATGTAGGTGGAGATTTCAATACACAATAACCTGTATTTGGTTCATTTGTATTGTGTTAGTGTTACACTTGTTTGAAAAGTCTTTGATCTCGATGGAGAGTTATGATTGCAATAAAAAATTTGTCAATTGTCATTTTCTTCCTTGAGAACTATAGAGAATTAGAATGCTTTCTAATGAATATGTACATCTTTGATTACTTTGAAGTTTTTTTAAAAATTGAGTTATAATTGACATGTAACATTATTTTAGTTTCAGGTGTACAATGTAATGATTCAATATTTGTATATATTGTAAAATCATCACAATAAGCCTAGTTAACATCCATTACCACACAGTTACAAATTTTTTTCATGTGATGTATTTTGAAATTTTAATGTAGTAAATAACTTTATGTATAGAGAAGATTTTGCATTAAGAAGATTCACCATCTCTTTATTTCAGTAACCAATATATATTACAGCACCATGCCAAAGCATGTAATAAAATCTTATGCAACACTGAAAGGTTGTTGCTTATTGCATTTGCCACAGGCCCAGACCTCTCCTTATGCAATGTGCAAAAATGAATGAGTACATTATTGATTTTGATGAAAATGATTTTTAAAACAATGAAATACTAGCATTTTGGACATAAAAATACCATACTGTTTTACAATACTGAAACTGGTATCGTCATCAGTTGTTATGTTAATGTTAAAGTACAGGTCAAGGTAGAGATTGGTCGTTACATGGATGTTGTAGGATTTAAATGTTTGTATACCCAACACTCAGATTTTTAATCTACTTTATTAAAAGCATCTAATACTACTGGTGTCATTACTAGTGAACATTCTTTGTAAATTGTTTTTTTCATCATAGCAGAAGATTAATTCTCCATGTTGATTATTTTATAATTTGGTTATAATTTCATTGAGGACCTGGGAGGAGGCAAACCCTGCTTTTACCTAGTTTGCCATTTTCCTCCAGGATGAGAAGATCAATAATTGTATTTTTCTAATATATGCAAAAATTTGTTTCCTGTTTAAGTGAATTTAATTGCAAAAAATTTTAGACTGTCCTGTAATGTAAACTCAATAACATGTAAAAAGTAAGCATATTTTACTCTCAGCATATTTTTCTTTTTGTTCTTTTTTTTTTCCTTTGAATGCATTAAATTTAGTGGTTGTAGCTCTTTGTGAAGCAGGTGCTGCCCATTAGAGTAATTCTATACTTGGAAATATTAATACATAGACATTTTGGTGTGTATTCATTTTATTTAAACAAACATTAGTGGGATGCGATCTTTAAGTGATTGTGAAAGTTAATAGTAAATAATATACTGTTCAGTTTTGAGATGTTTAGCATAGATCTCATTTATATATTTTTTTCTTATTATTAGGCAAGAAGTTATGAAATGGAATGGATGGGGATATAATGATTCCAAGTTCTTCTTCAATAAGAAAGGTCAAGTTGAATTGACTGGGAAAAGGTAACTGTGGTTTGTTTATTCTTTCTTTTGTTCCTTTTTTCTCTTTTTTTGTATGAAAAATTTTAAACATAAATAACAAACATAACATGTTCAATAATAGACATACATAAAAATAGAATAATATAATGACTTCTCTCAATTTAAAAGTGTTTTACCATAATTGCTTCTTTTTTCTGTAGTATTTCAAATTCTGACATTTTTGTGCCACTTCTAAATATTTACATATGTATCCCTTAAAAAAATGAGGACTTAATATGACCAATTGTATAATACCATTATCATTCTCCTTAAAATAACAGAAATTATATATCTGATTATTCAGTCCACATTCACATTTCCCTACTTGACTCAAAAATACGGTTTTTATAGGTAGTTAGTTTGAATCAGGATCCATAAGTTTACAGTCACCCCACCACTCAGCCCCAACACCATTGACTTGTTGAAATTAGCCTCATTTTTAAGACTGGGAATTTACATTTGGGTGTAGGTTATTATTGCAGGTAAACAATTTTAGGCAAATATCTATAGTATTTTTAAAATTAGTTTTCTGAGATATTTTAGGGAAGAAGTGATAAAGAAAGATCAATCATTTGTGTGATACCTTTCACATTTCTGAAACGTTTTTGGTAATGTATTGATAAGAATCCCAACGAATATTTGTATTGTTATTGTTTCAGATGCAGACAGTTGTAAAATATGTTCTTAGTTGATTTTAACCAACATTAACCTTGCCAAAGCTGGTGTTTTGGGTTTGTCTATTAAATTTTGATATAATTTTTGAAAGGATAGTGAGTATAAATATGTAATGTTTGAATGTTGACTCAAAAGTAAATTAAAAAGTGAGGCTAGATTAAAAAGTTGGATCAAATATATTATGAATAATTTCTAGTATTGTACAACTCAGTGTATGTTGGGCATATATGCTTAGGTTAATATTGAAATACCAGCAAGAAAAGTTTTATTTCTTTGTAGAAATTCTTCTTCGCAACATAATTATTCTATTTTTCTAACTTAAAAATAGAAAATGTACCTGAAACAAAACCTCAAGTAGTAATTAAGAACTAATTTTAATGAAGATGTGAAGATGTACATTTAACACATTTTTTAATAGGAAAAATAAATATCATCTGCATTCTCACTCCCATTCTTATTTGTGACTGGGCAGCATGTTGGTGGAGGCTTAGTTGAGAAATTATAATTCAGGTAGAAGGAATTTCTGACTAAAATTACATTTACCAGTCTTCTAAATGTCTAATACAGTAGGAACTTATCTATGTAGAGATTGGCTTTGCAAAATCTTCTGGGGTGAAAAAGTGAATCTTCTGAACTTAGAAAACCAATTTCCTCTCCTCTCAGACAGTCTTCAATTCTTTCTTTGGATGTCAAAGGTATAGAATCTTCATTTTATGGGAGGGAAGGGTCAGATAGTCAACTTGTATTTCAGCACAGTGCCACTGAAAGCATGAGACATCTATAGTCTTCTGTAGAGTATGTAGGCTATGTACTGGTTTATGTTAGAAGTGTATGTGTGTGAAATGAATGATTAGTTACAGAAAATAGCACAAATAATTGTACTTTAGTGGTTTCATGAGTGCAGAATCTGGTTCTTATTTTGGGTGTTCTGGCACTTGAGACACATGTGCCACACACATAAGATACTTATTTTAAAAAATTTAGAACCCCAGTGTATTAATTTATGATTAGACTATTCCTTTTTCAGTATATAGACTACTTGTTAATGCCCTTCCTGATATTAAGACATGTAGAAAGCAAAATTGGAAGAATGCCACTGCTGCCACTCTATCCAGAATGAATTCTTTAAAGGCCTAATTTCTTTGCATGATTGACTCTTGAGTTCGAGTCCAGTAGGAAAGATGGGAAAAGAACAGGATACATCTGACTGGCACAGTCTACAAGGGAGACCAAGAAAGTGGATGTTGATTTAGCGGAGGGCAGCCTTTGGTTCCCACTAAGACTCATCCAGAGGGTAATTCTCCAAACACAGGAATGGAATTTAGATGCTCTATGATTAAATATATACATAATATATACATATATACATAATGGAATTTAGATGCTCTATGATTAAATATATACATAATATACATAAACAATTTAATAACTGAAAACTAAATATTAACTAAATAATATTCATTTCCCATTTTGGTGCTTCCAAAATGGGAAGCACCATTACCTTGTCACAGGATAAACTGGATTGAATTGGACCATAGCTTTCTCTATATCTAGTCTAGTTTCCTAGGTGTAATGGTTGAATTAGTAGATGTCTCTGTTTTTTCATGAGAAAACATTTACAAACATTGTTTAAGATAATAACAGCTATTATTTATTGAGTGCCTACTGAATTATTTTAAAATAACCCTTAGATGGATAGTGGTATTTTCTTCAAAATAATTAGGAGATTGAAGATAAGAGAAGTTAAATAGCTTAAATCAGGCCACCTGTTCAGTGGGAAATTGGGATTAAAAACCAAGTGTTTTTAAGATTCATTCTTGGGCTGTTTCTTTTATGCTGTGCTCATGAGATATTTCTGCAGATCACTATACTCACCCATTATATCAATCTTATTCTCTTTCCAAATTCTGGAAGCACTTCTACACTCTGTACAACAGCACAGTAGAGTTAGTCATATTGTAAATAGTTATCCTATGACAAAAATTTTTATTGTTCCAGTGAAAGACAAAGGACAGAAGCCTAAGAAGGTTGTGGTATTCCCAAAAGAGAAAATGGAATTTATGACTAGAAAGGATGAGTACAAGAAAATATTGATTTGGCTGAACAATATTAATTTACCCTTTAATGTTAATACTAGATTATAAGGACAATTTTTGAAATTTTTTGTAAAGACCTTTTATTCTGGCTTTGTAGTGGACTGAATACAGACCCTTTGCCCTCTATAAACACATAGAAAACATGGATAAAATACCGGAAGAAAGAACTATAACAGCCGGAAAGAAAGGGAAATCTTTAAATGCCAGAAACTAAGAATGACTCTCAATGAAAATTTATGGGGGTTCCCTTATTTCTGATCCAAAGAACATTGAAAAGGTAGGAAATTTTTATAAGGAAATGTGATTAAAGGTTTGTATATATTTTTGGGAGGACAACTTTGACATTTCAAACCTAGCCATTAAATTAGAAGCAATTGTTATAAGCTATTATAGATCTTAGAGGAAAATCAGAAGTTTAGTCTATCTTCTGAACAGATTTGTCATTTGTCAGTTTATAAATCTCTAGATCTATAATCTTATCACTCTTATTCCCTCCAAATATAGATGAATTTAGTCCTAGTTTTAAGCAGCAGATGACAGTATTTCAAAGTTAATGCTATAGATTTCTATAAACTAAAATTTTTGAAAAGTGTCATTATTTTGACTTTAAAGGTATCATACAGTATCGATGCTTACAAAGCACAAGTTAGTGTTTAAATGGAAAGAAATTGTTTGGATTTGCTGCACTTTGTGTTTTCAGTGGTGTAATTTTTCATTCAATTTTTATCTTCAGTTATAAAAAGGCTATCAAATTGCCTTTCATTTGTGGAACTCACCCTGAAGATAGATGGTTGCATATACTGATATTTTGCTACCTCTGTACACTGCCCCCAGAGTATCACTTTGTCTTTGGTCATCGTGAATCCTGATGTGTACTTCCTTGGATATTTATGTCCACAGGTGATTTCATTGGTCTTGAAAGCTTATTCTGACTCTATATCTTTTGCAGTACAGTCTACCTTGGTTCTGAGGAAAAGTGGTAATTTGATCTCACTTTATATTTACAAAAAGACCGTTTCTTAAAGTTCTCAAACTAATCTTCGGTCATAGAAAAGATCTATTTAGTAGTCACTCTGTTTCAACAATTGGTATAGGCACTTGGCTTTCCTCTTAACGCATTCCTGATAAAAGTTTTATGTTTCCTGCTAGAAATTAAATTAAATATCTTTGAAGCTTTGACTAAAGTGGGTTGTAAGTTTCTTAAGAATAGGAGTCTTATTATATAATACCAATTCATTGTGTCCTGCAATGCAGGGTATAAATGCTTGTTTGTAGTTCTAGATGTAAATCCAAAGTATCTAACTATAATAATCAAGTCATTATGTAGCTGTTTTTTAAATACTTCTGATTCCTTTAACTTTTCTTAGATTCTTTCTTTTCTGTCCATTTACTTCTTTGACTTAAAAATTTTCACTTTTACTTTATGAGATTTTTGGAGCCCTTAGCAGTATGCTAGTCTTTATGATTGTTAAATAGGCTTCCTTTCCTGTTTTTCAAATCCCAGGACATTAGATGTAAGAAAAAGTACAATTGAAAAGCTTCCATTCTGACATGGAACTCTTTTTGAATTGTATAAGTTTTGTCTTGAAATTGTAAATAATGGAGCAAAGTCTTAAATCCAAGCTTCTGCCAAGCATGATATTTCTACAAAATCTGAAATATTGTGCATTCAGATGTAGAGATATATTGTGTTTATCTTAGTGGTAGAAAGTAGTGTTAAATTTTACACATGACAGTAATACAAGCATGATATCTGTTCAAGTATCTTGAAGGTGGTCACCTTTTTATTTTATGGATGTTATTTGTGAGTTAAGGCATTCACAAAGATCTGAATATGATTCTGTCATGAATATCAAAGGTCAGCTATTTTTATAGAGACTCAAAGTAATTGTACAGTTAAAATATAAGGGCCCAGCATCAAAATATAATAGTTCCAAATTGGTCTTTTTGTAGGACATGATTAACACATAGTAGCATATATGTTGTAACCAACTTCCCATAATTTATACTTTTACCTTAGCTAAAATGAAGAACATTTTATATGCCGAATGACTAACTGTCTTTAGTTGTTTTAGCTATGAGTCCCCTACTTTCATTTCAATTTCTTTAGATTTACCAAAAAGGTATTGTTATATGATACTTTAGTTTGATTTTTAGGCCTAGTGATTTTAATATTAAAAAAAGAACTTGTTTGATTCAAACACTATTTTTTTTTCTTTCCATTATCATTTTTGTTTTGCTAATTTTTATGTAAAGATTGGTTTAAGAAGTTTAGAATTTTTGCTACATAATATGAAGTTAAATTAACACAAGGAATGACATCTAGTCAGCCCATGTTGTGTAACTGTTAAAATTATTTCCAATTAAAAATTCCTTTGGATAGGGCCCAACTCCGGCTCTTTTAATATTGAGTGCTGCATTATTATAAATATTTAATTTTAGTGCAGAATTTATATATTATCCAGTGGCTTTTTTGGTAGTGGGCATCTTTGGGAAATCAAAGTAATCTTTTTGAGGCTAATCGCTAAAAACTTTTGCAGTTATTCAAGCTCTGATGAAATGAGTGAGAAATAATCTTGAGCAAAGGTATCATACTTTGAACATTTTAAGTAGCTTGCATATAGATGTTAAGACCAATTTATAGTCTGTTCTGATTTCTTTTCTATATTGGTTTAATTGTTATTCGATCTGGAATAAATAATGACTACTAGAATATCTCTTCTCCATTTAAACACACACAACAACAAAAATAGTTATAGGATTTAAACTACTGTCTTGGGAAAAAATTAATTTAATCTTACTTCATACCAAGTACAGAGATCAATTCCAGATAGATTATAGACCTAAATGTATAAGCTAAAATTATAAAACTGCTAGAAGAATATACAGAATGTCTTTCTGAATTTGAGGTAGACAAAGCAGAGAACAAAAAGTATTAACTATAAGGGAAAAAGTGAATCAATTAGACAACATTAAAATATAGAACTTCTTTTCATCAAGACTCTTTTAAAAGAGTAAAGACAAATCACAGAGTAAGAGAAAATTTTAGTACATACATTCTTGATTCCAAATATATAAAGAATTTTTATACATCAATGAGAAAACAGTAATAACCCAATAGGAAAATGAGCAAAAGATTAACTGACATTGAAAACAGAAGATATCCAAATATACAATAGCTATATGAGTAGAAGCTCAATCCCATAGGTAATTGGTGAAATTCAAATTGTTAAGAGATCGCCAATAGAATGTCTCACATTAAAAAGAACTACAACATCAAGTGTGGGGAGGATGTGGAACAAGCAGAACTCTTTATACATTGCTAGTGGTAAACATGTTGGAATACTGTCTACCAGCATCTTCTAAAATTAAACATATGCATAGACTATGGCCTGGAAATTATACCTATATACTCATCAGAAACATGCAGTACATTCTTCAGAAAAGAGTTCAAAACTGTTCCTGCATGCACTAAAAATTGTAAACAACTCAACTGTCAACGAAACAGTGGATAAAGAAATTGTGTACTCACACAATGGAATTAAGCCACGGAAATGAACGCACTGCAAGTATATGTAACAATATAGATGAACCTCATAAACATTGAGCAAAAGAAAGCAGACACAAGAGAGTATATTTTGTAGGATTTTATTTATATAAAGTTCACAGTCAAAATTACCCTGTAATGTTAATAGGATAGTGGTTCCTTTGGTGTGAAGAAAGGAGGTAGTGCCTGGAAAGGGGCATCGATATTGTGTGTGGAGGGATATTTCTGGGGGTGCTGGTAATATTCTATTTCTAGGTCTAAAAACGGATTACATGGAAGGTTTACTTTGTAAAAATTCATTCAGCTACAGACTTATTTATCTTTGGTATGTATGTTATATTTCAGTATTTTGTAAGTAAAATATTTATAAAATCAAAAATGAAACAGCTATAATGTAGTATCATAACTTTATTTGGCTGTCCCATCATCATTTTTGGTAGCGGGTAGAGAATGTGCAAGAACATTATAGTGAAAAGCAATTTCAGATATAGCTACTATGATTTTATAAATATCACTCATAAAGATTTTCGATTAATGATCTCATTTAGAACAGTGGTAAGGGGAGAATCAGACTAGAGGTAGCATCATATAGTGGTTAAGAGGACAGACTGAAGCCTTACTTATTACCTGGTTAAGATCCTGGGTTTGTGACTCACTAGCTCTGTGACCTTAAGCAAGTTTCTTAACTTACTTAATTTCTTAAGTTATTTAACATCTCTGTGCCTTAGCTTCCTCATTTATAAAAAGGGGGTAAATAGTACCAACGTCATAACATCATTATAAGTTAATATACCTAAAACACTTAGAACAGTGCCTGGCACATGTTAATGCAATATGTTTACTTAAGAAAAAAGTACCATTTTAAAGTACCATTTTAAAACATTTAAATTTTGTTCTAATGTTTTCAGAGAGCTGTTACATTACTGCTAATACTAACATTAGATTATGATGTTTGCATATTAGCCTTCTTCACTACACTAATCTAGGGTAGGATACTTCTTTTATGTCTTATTGCTGTTTAATATTTTGCCACCTCTGAGAATTATTTATAAAACTGAAAAGTTGGACCTCTAAGCACTTGAGTTTTCTGCATTAATCTCTTCTCATATATATAAAATTTGTATATGAAATAATGTTGATGTTTCATATAAACTATATATAAGTAGAGATTGGGATGAAAGATGTAGGAACAAATATAGTTTTTTCATAGTATACCCACCGTAGTGCTCATGTGTATGTTTTAAATGTATTGTACTACTTAATGTAAAATCTAAGAACCTGTTAAGTCTACAGGTTTATTTTCTATTCCTTGTTCTTATTATAGTTGTCACATTGTAAACTTCATAATACAATGTTATAATCGTTAAGTCATATATATTTTAAAGAAATTAAGAAAAGAAGTCATTTATATTTACCTACGTATTTACTCTTTCTGATATTATTTATTCTATCTTGAAGATTTGAGTTTACATTTTAGCGTTTTATCTCCCCTCAGCCTATAGAAATTACTTTAGCATTTCTTGTAGTGTAGGTCTGCTAGCACTAAGTTCTAAGAGTAGTTTTCATCTGAAAATGTCTTTATTCACTTACGTTTTGAAGGATATTTTCACTGGATGTAGATTTCTAGACCGACATTATTTTCCCATTCAGCACCTTAAAAATGTTCATTAGCTTCCTGACTTCACCGTTTCTGATGAGAAGTCAGTCATAATTTTTATTGCTAACACATTGTATGTCATGTATCATTTTTCTATAGATTCTTTTAAGATTTCTTTTCCCTCTCTCTTTCTCTAATTGCAATTTGATTACGTTGTGCCTAGTGTGAGTTTCTTTGCATTTATCTTCTTTGAGTTCTCTGACCTTCTTGAATTTGTAAATTTTTGTCTTTCATCAAATTTGGAACTTTCAGCTATTATTTCCTCAAATTCTTTTTAAATTCTTGTTTTTTTCCTCCTCTTCTTGGGAATCCATTTATATGTATGGTATTTTGTTATTGTTCCATAGGTCCCTGAAGCTCTAATTTTTTCAATCTTTTTCTGTATTCTTCAGATTGTAGATATTTTATTGCTCTGTTAATACTGACATCTCCAATCTTCTCTTAAGTTATTTCAACTAATTTTTATTTCAGAGTTTTGATTATAGAATTTCTGTTTTGTTTTTATAGCTTTTATTTCTCTGCTGAGATTTCTTTTTAGTTACTCACTGGGAATATATTTTCCTCTTTTAGCATAGTTATAGTTGCTTTAAAATCCTTGTGAGTTATTTGCAGTATCTTGGGGTAAGTTCCTATTAATTACCCTTTCTCTTGATTATAGATCACACTTTCTTGTTTGTTCATGTCTAGTAATTTTGGAGTATGTCTTGGACATTGTTAATGATGTGTTGTAGAGACTCGATTCTGAAAAGGCTTTTTTTTCCCATCAAGCAATTAATTTGACTGATTTCAAACTCCCCTTTTCTTTCTTTGGTGACAAGCACCTGAGTTATCTGTTTAGTTCTTTTAGCTTAGTGTCTGCTCCATTGATGTGTAATTCAAGGTCAGCCAGACATTTGGACATATTTATACATAGGTCCCTCTCTGACTCTCTCCTTTTCCGTGATTTCCTTGTACTCTTTCCAGGTGCTATGCTTGCTGTAAACACTGTCCTGTGGTTCTTCAAGCCAGGAAGACTGTAGGTTTTCCACATTTTTGTTTTTTTTTTTGTGGTACCGGCTGAGGTTTTCCTTCAGGCTAAAACCTGTTTTAAAAAACAACGCTAAAAACTCATGTAGTGCTGTTTCCTTCTTCCAAGTATAGCACACTTCCTTTTTGCTTGCTTTTGTTCTGCCTGTACTGCCCTCAGATAATTGGGATTTGTTTGTTTTGTTTTGTTTATGTCCAGAGTTTATAATTGTATGTTAGAGGGTTGGTTTGATAGGAGCAGAATTACTAGAAGCAGAATCTTTAAGATTTAAATTTAAATGAAAATACCTTATTCTAATGTTTTACCTTCTTTGTACCTTAGGTACCCTCTTAGTGGCATGACTTTACCATCTTTTAAAGAATGGATTCAAAATACTCTTGGAGTAAGTCTGGAGCATAAAACTACCTCTAAAGTAAGTAAAAAGAATGATTATAACATGCTTACCTGTGTCTGTATATATGCGTTTAATCCCAAATTAGATTTATCTTTGTGATTGATCATGGGTTTTTTTTCGTTAAGTTTAGTGTTTATATTGGTCTTATTAGGGTATAGTTTCACTTTTCTGAAAGTGGGATTAGGAAACTTTAAACTGTATGCATATCAAATTAATGAAATATTGTTAGTATTTCTTTATGATTTTATATTTATTTTTATGACATGGTATTCTGCATGTTCCTCTAACTGTATCTAAGTTTCATAAGTTCCACAGGGGCTATGGCTAAAACTATATTTTCCACTGTATCCAACATGTTATTAAGGACTGTAGGTATTCATTGAGTACTTGTTTGGTTTGTTTATAAATCCCCAGTTACGTTTTATTCTAATAATTAAATTAGGCTAAGCAACTAATTCTCACCTCCCCAAACCAAATTCTTTTAATTTTTCTTAAAAGATCTCTTTTTTCATCTCCTTAATTCTCTCTTCCTTGACTATTTATAATTACTTTTTTTTTTGACATGGATGATGATGTCTACATACTATATTCAGAAATTTCACTAGTTTTATATGCACTTCTTTTTTCTGTTTTTGAGCCCTTTTCAATTTTCAATAACTTAACAAAATAGTAATCTGTATGTTTTGTTGGGGTTCTTTTGGTTATTTTTTTTCACTATAGGGTAGATTCCCTGAGGTCAAGATTTTTTTCCTGTTTAATTCATTGCTGTCTCCCTAGGGCCTAAAAAATGCCTGGCTTTTACTACACACTAAGTAAATATTTATCATATAAATATGTAATAATCTTGCAGGAGATTGGTTTCAGAACACCGCTTGGATACCAAAATCTGTGGATGTTCAAGCCCCTTATATAAAATGGTGTAATATTTGCATATAGCCTATTTTTGCATATAAGCTACAGCAGGGTATACCTACATATCACGTCATTTGTGTGGATTCAGTGTAGTGCTTAGCATGTGACAAATTAAAGTTTTGTATTTTGGAACTTTCTGGGACTTGTAAAAAATATATTTTTCAATTCGCCATTGGTTGAATCTGCAGATGCAAAACCCACAGACACAGAGGGCTGACTATAATTGAATATTGAAAACAGATCTTAATAAGATACTAAAAGGTTATGTAATATTTTTTTTTACATATCTTGTATTTTCTTTTTTCCAAATACTATATCATGGTTATTCTTTTTTTTCATGGCAGATTTGATTTGGGCAGCCATTTATAGATCTCTTCCTGTATGTTAGGTGATGTTAGGTGCTTTTCACAAAAAATTACCACATTTAACCTTCTTTCCTTATGGCAGCTATGTAAATTTGGTGGTGATAATTTCATTTAACAGATGCAGCAGCCAAAGGTCATAGAAGTTGAATTACTTCCCCAATGTCACATATCTTTAAAGTTAAAGATTTATTTTTCAAGTTACCTGTTCGTTGAAATTATATAATAAGTTTATAATTATGTTGTAAGTTTTAAAGCATTCCTGTGAAACGGGTTTATTACTCATATTGTGAAGCTTTTTGCTATTCATTTAAAAATAATAATTGAACCGTAGAAGACATACAAATGGCCAACAAATATATTAAAAGATGTTCAACATCACTAGCTATTAGGGAAATGCAAATCAATACCACAATGAGATACCATCTCACACCTCTTAGAATGGCTATAATCAACAGGACAAGTAATAACAAATGTTGAGAGGATGCGGAGAAAAAGGAACCCTCATACACTGCTGGTGGGACTGCAAATTGGTACAGCCACTATGGAAAACAGTATGGAGGTTCCTCAAAAAACTAAGAATTGATTTACCATATGATCCAGCAATCCCTCTACTGGGTATTTACCCCAAAGACTTGAAAACCCATATCTGAAAAGATATTTGCACATCGATGTTCATAGCAGCATTGTTCACAGTGGCCAGGACATGGAAGCAACCGCCGTGTCCTACGATAGATGATTGGCTAAGGAAGCTATGGTACATATATACAATGGAATATTACTCAGCCATAAGAAGAAATGAAATACTGTCATTTGCGACAGCATGGATGGACCTCGAGATAATCATGCTAAGCGAAATAAGCCAGACAGAAAAAGTTGAAAATCACATGATATCACTTATATATGGGATATAAACCCAAAAGCAACAAATGAGCAGGACAAACAAACAGAGACTCATGGACATGGACTATAGACTAGTGGTTACCAGAGCGTAGAGGGCAGGGGAGGAAGGAGGAGATAGACAGAGTAAAGGGGGTCAAATATGTGGTGACAGAAAGAAATCTAACTATGGGAGGTGAACACACAGTGTAAATATATATATGTCTTACTGTTAAAGTGTACAGCTGAAACTTACTGGATTTCATCAACCAATGTCACCATAAAAATTAATTTAAAAAATGAAAAACATAATCAAAATATAGGAAGTGATAAATTTTTATCTACATGTGAAATGAAGATAATACAAAAGTCAAGTAGGTTTACCCCAGTCTCCTTAATCTGAAATTGAAGATTTGAGACTTTGCTATCTTGACTGTAGTCTTTAGAAATAAGAAAAGTTGGGCCTTAGAAGCAAAAGAGGAAACAAAAGGCTTCTATAACTTATGTTACAGAATGTGATTAACCAGACCGTTTGTAATTTGCTACTATCAAAAAGTTGGTTTCCATATGTATTATTTGGCATTTTCCTATGTTTCTGTCTTAGTTTGGATATAAAAACATTTTACAGTCACCCTCCCTAACAGAGGTATTCAAAATTTATTTTCTAGAAATAAGTCAAAGAACCCAATTTTATTTTCTAGGCATCCTTAAATCCTAGTGATACACCTCCTTCTATTGTAAATGAAGATTTTCTTCATGAGCTTAAAGAAACTAATATTTCATATTCACAAGAAGCAGATGATCGAGTATTTAGAGCTCATGGTAAGCAATTTTATCTAAGCGCTATTTATTTTTAATTTTTAAGTTTCCTATAATTTAAGATGTTTTGCCTTTTCTTTTTTAAACCACAAAACAGGTCACTGTCTTCATGAGATATTTTTGCTCAGGGAAGGGATATTTCAGCGAATTCCTGATATAGTTTTATGGCCAAGTAAGTTCTTTTTTTCTTTGTATCCTTAAATTATTGTTAAATTAAGTAAATTTAGTATTGGAAATATGTAATTTTTAACATATGAGTTGTAAAAAATATAGATAGCTGTATTTTTAAAGTTTGCTAAAGGTTATATAATTCTTGATCTGATTGTCCTAAATTGTTGGTTTTAAAGATTGACTTTGTTGTTGTTAATTAAGTCTTTATTTTAAATAAACAAACAAATATCATATTAGGAGGTCAGTAGAAATAAATATATTGAGAAATCAGTAGAAAAATGTATCTGGTTAATTTGAAAGCTTAATGAAATTATCAATAACATTATATTCAGATCATTAGTTAAAATAAACTTAATTAAAATAATTGATTACTAATAATAGTGATTTGTTAATCTTAGCTTACAGGCTAAAAAAATATGGTGTTCAGATGGCAAAACAAGTTGTTTAATACACATATTTTCTTTGATATAAATGATTAAATTTTGAGAATTTTATTCAGGGATTTGGCTTGAGTTAGAGGATGGACAATCTTTCTGCTATTTTACTCTGCTGATGCACTATATATATATATAGTCTTTATACCCATTTCTTCTATCAGAAAATTTAAAGCAGAACAGGTATATTGTTCCTTACTGTTCATAATTACTTTTTTAAAAAGTTCCATTGGTTTTCTGACTTTTTCCCCTTCTGACTCTATAAAAGGAGTATATAGAGTATTTTATTTTTCAGAAAATTGGCTCATTCATGGACTCTCAGTTCTTAGATGAAATCCTAGTATCTGAGTATTGTACCTTAATACGGGGATAGGAGAGAAGTGACATACATAGGAAATCCAAGAGCATATGTAGCTGAGATGAAATTACTTTCCTTATACTTATGATGTATATTTTTTCTGTGTGCTTGGAATAGTGTGAAATGCCTTTTGTCTCTCTTAGTTTAGTATAGAAATTTAACAGTTCCTGAAAAAAGAAAACATATATTCAAATAGAAGAAATGCTTTTGTTTCGCCTGCCTATTTTTTAGTAGTTTTAGGCTACTTCTCTACCAAGATTTGAGGAAGGATCATTCCATATTTTATTGGAAAAAATGAAAGCAAAATTAATCAATTTTCATTTCCCATAGGCCACCTAATAAACTATCCTTTGATATATTTTGAATAGAACTTTCTGCTGCTTTTGGGTATTTTCTTTGTGTGTCTGAATATTAAAATGCTAAGAGAATTACTATAATGGGAATATATGTCTTGCTTTAAATAGTCCAAATATTTTTTAAAATTCAGATTTTGGAAACATATGGAGTTAGTTGTTGCACAAAAGTTTCTTTATGCTGTAAAATCCTCTCACAACTTCGACCTTCCAATTTTTTCTTTTTCCATTCCAGTGTCTAATTTAGGCCCTTATTGGCTCATAGCTGTAATTTTGCAGTAGCTTTAAAGGTTCTCATGCCCCAAGTTTCTTGTCCCTCCAAGCCTCCCATACACTATTGACAT
The DNA here is from genome assembly GCF_902729225.1 of Pteropus medius. Lineage (NCBI taxonomy): Eukaryota > Metazoa > Chordata > Mammalia > Chiroptera > Pteropodidae > Pteropus > Pteropus medius. The sequence continues at coordinate 36,349,320 of NW_024354875.1, forward strand.
GAATTTTTCTAAAGTATTCCCTTTGCTGTCTTATTCATACCTCAAGAAACTATATGAATAGTGTATTGGTGCCTAAATCAAGTTTATGATTTTATTCTGTTGAGTCTTCCAGCATGAGGACTTGGAAATAGTTTGTCTCCCAACAGGTTATCAATTCACTGAGGCCTTTATTTAACCTTAATGTAAATTTTTTATTGTTGATAAAGTTCAAGGTTTTTTTTTTGCATGAGGTCGAGTTTTGACACAATGTGGCAATTTGAGACAACATGGTATTCCATAGAGTAAAGGTGGCTGTCTCATCTTGCAGTTTGAATAGATATATACCATATATATTATACACACACACACACACACACACACACACACAAACACACACACACACACACATATGTGCTCATGCACATACACATACACATTTCTAGGAAATCTATCATTGTGGATATCTTTAAGTCTGGCTGTAATAAATCTCATTTCTACATGTTGCTTTAATAGGATGTCTAAGGCTTATCTAAGAGTAAGAACTTGTAATTTATATAACTTTTCTGATTTAGAATAATCTTTAAAGCAAGATTCGTCACCAGACAGCTCGACTTTTCATTTAGTTTGTATAAGTAATTAGTGACTCATACAATATATGTTATATGCAGTAAGTATGCTTGTAAAAATAGTTTCCTTTCACAATAACATTTAAAAAATTACATCACATATTCATTTAGTATTTATGTATTATTTGCAGCGATTTAAATGCCAGAACTTTAAGTCTGTGAAAATATATGCTAGGTACTGTTCTAGTTTTTGCAGATAAGCAGTGAACAAGACAAAAAATCCCTGTTCTCAGTTGCCATACAATTTAATTGGGAGAAGGGTGGACACAAAACAATTAACAAGTACATATATAATGTATTGAGTGGTGAGAAGTGCTATAAAGAAAAATAAGACACAGTAAGAAGACAGCAAAATAGGGTAGGTAGTGGGATGAGGGAGTGCTGTGGCAGATAACATGGTCAGGGATAGCTTCTGATTATGCAACAGTCTTAGAAATAGTTTTGTCTTGTTAAAGGTTTTTAACATACATCTTCAGGTATCTTATTTATTATTAAGGAACCTACTGGTATTTAATAAAAATTTTACCACAAAGAATAAACTTTATAAGCTTAATCTAAAACCTTAAAAATGGATTTTCATTAAAATTAGAATGATACAAACGACATATTCTTAGCCTTAAGCAAACCTGAGAAATGATAATTACAACTTTCATAGAACAGTATTTTTATATTCACAAATGGATATTCTTTTGTATATTTTCCTTTGCATCTTTATTTCCTTTTCAGGCCCTTAGTAAGTAATACTCAATTATTCCATGGTTTCCTTATCTCATGTCTCTTTCTTCTTTATGCTATTGCATATTGCATAAGACGATTGATCTTTCTAAATACTCCCTTTGCTGTGTTGTTCACCTCCTTAATGCCCTATTGCTAGTCAGATTGAATCTTAGCACCTCTTGTTTGGTATTTAAAGTCTTCCTCAGTCAAGTTTTTGTTACTTATATAACTTTTACACTAACAAAGGTAGCCTTCAGTTATGTACAATAGTAAGGAATTCATATACGGTATATCATAATATTTTAAAAATTAGTTTAAAAAACAGAATAAAGAATCATCAATGGATACAAAAATCAGTGAAAGTATGATGAAAAACTTGATATCTCCCCACAAGATACTCATTAATTATAGTAATTTTAGAGTGGAGAAACCTAGCAGGTACTGTATAACCATCATGCACATCCAGATATAACACACTGAGAAAGGCACATCACTTCTGTGGAATTGCTGCCAAAATGTATAACCTGAATTTAATCATGAGGAAACATCATACAAACTCAAATCAAGAGACATTCAATGAAATACCACTGTTCTTAAAAAATGTCAAGGTCATGAAATTCAAAGATAGACTGAGGAACTGTCTCAGATTAAAGAAGGCTGAAGAGACATGACAAGTAAATGCAGTGTGTGATTCCGGTCCAGAAAAGTGTACATTAGTGGAACAGTTGGCAAAATTTGAATAAGATCTGTAGGTTAGTTAATAGTATTATATCAGTGTCAATTGCTTGGTTTTAATAATTGAACCATAGTTATGTAAGATGTTAGTATTTGTGGCTGCTGGGTGATGGAAATTTTTGTACCATTTTTGCAACTACTTTGTAAGTACGAAATTATTTCAAAATGAAAAGTTAAAAAAGTAAATACTAAACAGTTGTTTTAATATAGCTATTTCATGTGTTTATGAGTGAATAATTGAAGGGAAAGTTTAGATGCTAAAGAACTTTTAGACATATTTTTCAAGGTTACCCAGATTTTATTCATGTTCCTGTGATTAATTTATTTTCCTTTTTTTTTCCAACAGCATGTCATGATGATGTAGTTAAGATTGTGAATCTAGCATGCAAATATAACCTTTGTATCATACCAATTGGTGGTAGGTATTGTGCCTTTTGAATTTTAATAATATAAATTTGTTTTCTATTTAAAATATTTGTATTTTAAATATTTGTGCCATCCCACTGAAAACAAATATTCTATAATTATGAGAAGGTCATTCTGAAAAGTTGATTTATGCTGCTCCTTTCTGTTTGGAGTAGATCTAGCTAAACTGTTCGAGATGTGATGTACCCTTAATGCATGGCTTCTTTTCCATATGGATCCTCACTGAAGCCATGACTTTAATGCCTAAATAAGAATATGTTCTTATTTCAGTAATTACTTTCTAACCATTATCCTTGTGGAGAGAATATTTTTCAAAGGCTAAATATACCCAACATAAACCTTTGAGGAATGCAATACAGTGTAAATGATCTGATGACCAAATCAACAAAATTTTTTAATACTGGAAACTAACATTATTTTGCATTTTAAGACAAATTTGATCTTTCTTGATCTTTTATTAACCACATTGTTTTAACAACTTATATAAGCCAAAGGAAATTGCCTTCACTGACTGAATTGGCAGTGATAGAATGGAAATGGGACCCCAGCAATTCAGAAGCTCCAGATTCCTTCTTCAGCTGACACTTTCTGTTAAATTCATACAAAAAAGACACTACAGTGCAACTATTAATGAAATATTTTCCTGATTTCAAATGACCGTGACAAACAAATTGTGATTACTGAGCACAGGCATGTTCTTAACTAACAATTCATGGTCTCACCTTGTAAAATTAAGCTGAACCTCATAAATCAGCACCCCCTATAATTCTTAAGCTTGTATCAAGGTGACTTCCACATGTTTTCTGTTCAAAATTTATGGAAGTACCAGTTAGGAATTTATTCTGACATATGATGATGATACAAGTATGGTTAAGAACTAGGAACACTGTATTCTGTATTGGTTTCAGGAAATCATTTTTCCTTTGACAACAAATGTTAATGGAAAACAGGAAAACATTATTTAAGTACATCTATGTATTATTTATTTTACATTAATATCACTTTCACTGAAGAACATACAAATTTGTTTTTGAATATCATAATCTGGGCAGTTTTAACTCTTTTATGTTCTAATTGATTAAAGCCTTTTTGTATAAGAATATAAGATACTATTTTAAGTGATCTATGAATCTCATAATTATGGTAGAAGGGAGATAATGGTGTCTCTAGTTTTTATAGGCTGGGTGTTTTTCTCTTTTAAGCTATCTTTCTACAGTAATCATTAGCTTAGAACTTTTCTAATCATGTTTTTGGAGTTTCACAAATTGCTAGGGGCTTCACTTGAGTGAAGGGGATGGAGCCATATCCCATTGCTTTCAGCTCCATAATAGTTCTTCATTTTGGCATGCAGCATGAAATAAAGGTGAGTTTGCTTTTAGTGTGTTAGCATTTACAAATTACATTTTACAAAGTAGAAATAGGTATTACTTTCCTAGCAGGCCTGTCTGTATGCTTTGTATTAGGGCTTTGCCCTAGATATGTAGCTAAAAATAAAATATTTGAGCATAAAGTTGTTGTTTCCTATTTTGGCAGGAGGAACAAGTGTCTCATATGGGCTGATGTGTCCTGCAGATGAGACAAGAACAATTATTTCTTTGGACACTTCACAAATGGTATATGACCATTTAAGATATATTTGAAGATAGCTTTTGGTTTAAAAAAGTTTTTATGGCTCTGTCTTAGTTGTTGTGGAAAAAGAGTGTATTGTCCATTTTGTTTTTAATTAATTTTATCATATTTTATCTTTGTCTTTAGTCTCCAAAAGCTAAGCTCACTCTTACTATAAGGCACATATCTTGGATTCTACCAAATTGACATGTGAAATTGATGATTTAAGAAGCATGGATTGGAATATTGATATAATATATGACTCGATTTGTATTGTTAAAAAAGAAAACAAATAATATTAGTTAAGGTTAATTTGAATCACCAAAACTTACTTGTTTCCCAGATTTTTACCAGTGCTGTTGCATTTTCACTTGTGGAAGAATAGAGGGGCTAGTTTTAATGATAGGATTATTTTTTGAAATTTTGGCTCTTTGAGGTCTAAGAGTTGTACACTGTGGCATGCTAAAGTTTTAATTTGGGTATGAACTTAACTTTCATATAGTCAACAGTATTCTTGGTTACATATTCCTCCATTACAATAAAAAATAATTTTTTGGTAACTTTGAAATTCTTTCAGACACCAAAGTAGAGCGAATAATATACTCATTCTCTAGATTAAATAATTATTAATATTTTGCCATATTGGTTCTTTCTTTTTTCTCTACTTTTTGTAAAGCAAATCTTGATATTATGCTACTTTACACCTAAATGTTTCTGTGTATCTCTTTTTAAAAGGACATTTTCTTACTGTATTATTATCACTCCTGGCAAAGTTAAAAGTAAATCCTTATGTCATTTAATATCTTGTCCACATTCAGATTATCTAGCCATCTCAAAATTATCTTTATTTTATAGTTCATTTGTTCAAATGGGGATTCAGACAAGGCCCATGTTAGCTTTTGGTTGTTTCCCTACGTTTCATTTTATATGAAGCCCTGTTCTCCCTTTTAAATGCTACTGACTTGGAAAACTAGGCTATTTGTAGTGTAGATCATATCATATTTTGAATTTTTCTGTTGCTTCTTCTTGGTGCCATTTAACTCTTCTTCAAGGCTCTGTATGTGTCTAAACCTGAAGTTAGATATAAAATCTAGTTAGATTCTGTCATAGCTTTTAGTATTCTAAGCAGGAGTGTCTCATAGATAATATGTTTTTCTATGTCACATCACATTCAGGAGGTACATAATAGCCTGGTTGTCCACTTTTAGTGTTGCTAAAATTGATAAGCAAGTTTAGGTAATAACAGCCTGATTATTCTACTATAAAATTACCCATCAACCTTTGTCCTTATCCAAGATTTTAAGAAAAGGCAGTTTTCTTTGATGATAGCTTAAAAGTAGCCTATTCTGGAATAGGATTTGGAATGTTTTTGAAATTCTGAGTCTTTACCTTACTATATACAGATTTACCTCTGAATCTGTTACTGAATGTGTAAAATGGAGACAGTAATACTGCAGAAGGTTATTGTGAAGATTAAATTTTTCCTCTTCCTCCCTACTCCTCCCCGCTACCATTGTCCATGTCCATGAGTCTCTGTTTGTTTGTCCTGTTCATGTTCACTCCTTTTAACATTCAACTCTTTCAAATATTATAATAGATATGTGGTCCTTATAACTGTCCTTTACATTGAAGTCAGTAAGTTATATCTTGCATGACCGTGCACAGTGTACTTCTGATACAGTATGTACAACATATGACTAGAATTAGTTGTGTCAGTTTTCTACTTAAATACACATGGGCAATAGACTAGTGGTTACCAGAAGGAGGGAGGTGGGGGAAGGGGGGAGGTAGACCAGGTAAAAGGAGTCAAATATGTGGTGACAGAAAGAAATCCAACTATGGGAGGTGAACACACAGTGTAAACATATATATGCCTTACTGTTAAAGTGTACAGCTGAAACTTATGGATTTTGTTAACCAATGTCACCATAATAAATGAATGAATGAATGGATGATAATATTAATGAATGAATGAATGATAATACTATTGGCCTTACAAGTTTTTGTTTTATTGTTAACTTTTGTGGGGTAATATATAGTGGATGTAATAGAGTAACCAATACATTTTCCTTAGGTTTCTCTGTGAGTGCCTATAAATGTGTTTTTTCTCTTTGTTTCCTTTAGTTTCTTTGTTCTTCCAAAAGCATGTTTGAAACCCTGGTAGATACAAGGCATATAATTAGCACAAGTATATAATTGCCTCAAAAATCAATCTGCTGATTCTTGTTTTTATTGTAGTTATTGTAGTATAAGATACCATCAGATTACTAAATTCTTTTTATTTTATAATTTAAAACTTCTTTTTGTTTAGCTGCCATGGGACCAAAAGCCTGATTTTGCCATAATTATATTAAAATTACTATTATCTTATTTTGAGAGTACAGTTATAATGATAGTTTTATATAACATAGAACAGTAAGTACATTCACAGACATCATCTTATTTAATGTTTATCATAGCCCTGTGAATTAAGCAGTGCAGTTATTTGTGTTCAAATGTGGAATATAGGCAGACTTATTTTTGTATTTATTGCCTTCCTTCCTTTTTATTATTAACTAGTTTTGTCTGTATTAGTTGTTGCCATGAAATTGAACATATCAAAATGCTAAGAAAGCTTCTCTGGGATCCAGAAGAAGATCCTATATATTATCTGGTTGCGCAACCAGATAATATAAGATTATCTGGTTGCGCAACCAGATAATATAAGATTCATATATATATAAAATTAAGTCAAATAAGATATTAAAAACATTTTTTTTTTACAGTCATGCATTTGGTAAGTTGAGCCAGATGATATTCAGTTTGTTCTTTTTGGCAGGAGGCCAGGTTGTGCTTTGTTTTCTAGCTGGCCTCTTTGATCCTATTTTGCATTAAAAGTAAAGCATTGATGCCATTTACTGTATTAAAATGTCTTTGCCAAGTGTCTTTTTCTAATCTCATGGCATCCCTTTTCTGATAGTCTTAAATTAGATATGATTACTGACTATCAACAGTAGTGCAGGTAGTATTTACAGAATGCCAGGAACTGTGTATGCTAAGCTTTTTATGTGTAGTATCTCACTTAACTTTTACAGCAATCCTGTAAGTAGGTATTACTATCCACATTTTACAAATGAGGAAACACTAAGCATAGTTAAATAATTTACCTAATGTAAGAGGTAGAGTTTAATTCTAATTAATATTTGAATAAAGACAGGATCTATGTTTTAAAACAACTCTTGTGTAATATGCTCCCTTTGTTCCTATTTCTTTCATGTAGTATACTCAGAGACAAGTGTAGCTTTCTGGTGTGGGTATTCCTACTTGCTGAATTACTCTCTTGTCAGTTGCAGCTTTGAGGTAGGAAGTTATATTTCCTGAGAAAATGTTAATAGCTCATAGAGAAAACTTTTTTCTTCCTTTGCAACAGAATCGAATCCTCTGGGTTGATGAGAACAATCTGACAGCTCATGTAGAGGCTGGCATAACAGGACAAGAGTTGGAAAGACAGGTATGTTATTTTTTTAATATAGATTTTCAAAACCGCTATGTGTCTCATCTGAATGAAGGACCTTTCACAATACATTCACTGAATAAATTTGTTCAGTTTCTGTTGTGTGTCAAGCATTGAGCTAGATGCTGAGGGCACAGTAATGTATAAGACACCATTCCCTACCCTTGGATAGCTTGTGTTATATTATGACAAAGAGTTAGGTAAATAGACATTTACGATTCAGCGAGAAGCCTAGGTAAAGGCTAAATGTGGAGTGTGTGACTCATCAAATGGGGTTAGGAGGAAAAGAGTTGGACAAAGAAAGTTTCTCAGAGAAGGCAGCATTTAAAATGAGACTTCAGGATAAGTAAGAATTAGCAAAAAAAAGAGATGGGGTTGGGGAAAACAATCCAGTCAGAAAGCAGCATGTGCAGAGGCTTTAAAGGCAACTCTTGCTTTGGGGGGCCTGCCGATAGCTGAAGAAAGCTCAGGTCTAGTGTGTGTAGATGGGAGAACACATATTCTTGGTGTTTGTATATTTAGTGGGTGTACATAGAGTGGTGGTAAAGGATAAAGACGGGAAAACACAAAAGAGGTCAGGTTGTAAAGGGCCTTATATAAAGCCCATTTTAGAAGTTTGAACTTTACCTTTCTGCTTAGCTAGTTTGGATTATTGTGTGGAAGATGGATAGGGCATGTAAGAGTAGGTTAGAAGGATGCTGCAATAATTCAGGCAATTGCTGATAGTGACCTGAAATAAAGTAGTAAGAATGGAGCACAGTGGAACAAATTGGATGTAGAATTCTCAGAAGTTGATGATAAATTATATCAACTTGGTAAATGTTGATATTTGCTCTTTATTGAATTTTTCAGTGTATAATTTCATTAGTAACTGGTCATCTCATATAGTTAGTGAAACTCATAGTTTTGGGGGGATCCTTATATACTTTCGTTGAGACCTTATATACTTTTTTGGGGATCCTAATGAATTTTTGGAAAATTTTAGATTTCTTTCATGGATTCTAAGCGGGTAATAATTAACGTATCGGTTCCTTCAACCTCTTCAAAAATGGTTGAGATGACTGTAACTCAGCTTTGGTAAATAAAAATTAGAAAGTCTAGTTTCTTAGTGATGTACTCACCACTTTATTCAACTTGGGTTACAGAGACCACCTCCCTCTTTATAATAGGACATTGAGGGGTACATAACATGCTTGTTGATCTTATTTTTATTTTTTTCCTTCTTGGTAAAGAGTTGGATAAAGTTGATATGCCAGTGAAAATTTCTAGATGAAAAACTTTGAAAAAAAGTATTAAAACTGTTCATTGTCTTTATTTTTTATTTAATGCAGTAAGATAGAGAGACCTGGAATAAAATGGAACATGTTTGTTGAGGCATTGTTAAAGGTCTTCAATAAGTCAAGGTTTTATATAAGTCAAGGTAATTAGATTTGTTAATTATTATAGTTTATAATGCACTTCAGTGGGCAGACTAATAATATTTAATGAAAAAAATCTGTAAAAAGTCCTGTGTTAGCCTTCCATTATGCCTGAAGGAGGTATTATCAGCATAATAAGTTTTTATAACAAAAAGTAGCCTTTTATATCTCCAATGTTATATTGTTTATTATAATATTTGATGTAGTATTTTAACCTTCCTGAGTTTTCTTTTTTTTCTTTTGAAAGGTTAGAATTAAAATTAAAATTAAAATTTCCTAGACTAGGAACTTCTGATATTTTACCTACTAGTTCATTTCTCTAAATGCCAATATAGAACTTTATTTTTTGCCTCTAAGAGAAAATAATATAGTTTCTATATCTGTTTTGACCTCAGTTCAAGTTCTTCCTCTTTTAAACTTCTGTGTCCTTCAGTTTCTGCTTCAACTGATGTAACCAGCTTAAAACATCCTGCTTTTTCCTTCTAGAAGTTTTAAAATGACACAAATATAGTAGTTGGGTAGCACAGGTTTTAATCTTTTTAACTTGTTTATGACATTGAATTTAATATCTATAAAGGAGGTCACTAATATGTCAGTTATGGATTTTGGGAATTTGTTTCTAGGCTTACTAAATTTAAATCTTTGGCTACTTTATTTTATTAGTTAATAGTCTGGAGATATGTGATGACGTTTTTTCCTGCCTAGGGGCTCATTTCCCTGTGCCTTAGTTTCTTAATCTATGGAACAGAGATAATAATTCCTGTTTCATAAGGTTTTTTGTAGGATGGAGTAAGTCAATAATGTAAAGTACTTAGAACTTTTATCATTCCACTAATTTTTATTGAGCACTGTCTGCTTCATTCAAGCACAGCTGACTTGAAATATTCCTTCTATATGCTGAAGACTCCCAGATTAATATCATCATGTCAGGTTTCTTTCCTGAACTGTAGACTTATTATATCCAGATACCTAGTTGATGTCTCCACTTGCATATCTAATAGACATTTTAGACAAAATGTCCAAATAAATTCAAGATTTTAAAATTTTAATTTCCATTTTCCTCCACAGTTTGCTTATTCTGTAGACTTCTCATTCTCAGTTGATGGAAATGCAGTTCTTTGGGCAGCTTGAGCTAAAACCCTTGTAGTCATTTGTTTTTATTTTGTTGTTTTATAATAGTCATTGAGGTATAATTGTCATACAATAAATTACACTCATTTAAAATGTACAACTTGATAAATTCCAATAGATAAATACAACCATGAAACCATCACTGCAATCAAGATAATGAACATATGCACCAACTCCAGAAGTTTCCTCTTGCCTTTTTATAATCCTCTCCAACCTACCTTTACCTTGCCCATGGCAATCACTCATCTGCTTTCTGTCACTGTAGATTTGTTTGAATGTCCTACAATTTTATTAAAATCAAATCATATACTTTTTTGCAGGGGGAGAGTGAGAGTATGGCTTCTTTCACTAAGCATAATTATTTTGAGATTCACACATATCGTTGCATATATCAATAGTTTATTCCTTTTTATTGCTCAGTAGTGTTCCATTGTGTAGATTGACCACAATTCAACAAGTTTCCATTTGCTTGTTGAACACGTGGGTTATTTCCAATTTTTAGCTATTACAAATAAAGCTACTGTGAACATTCATGTGCAAGTCTTTGTATAGACATATACTTTCATTTCTCTTGGGTAAATGTCTAGAAATGAAATGGCTAAATCAAATAGTAAGTATATGTTTACCTTTTTGAAAAACTACCAAATGTTTCCCAGACTGATTACATCATTTTATAATCCCACTAGCACTGTGTAAGAGTTCCAGTTTCTCTACATCCTTTCCAATACTTGTTATTGTTAGTTTTTTAAATTTTAGTCATTCTAGTACATGTGTAATGGTATCTCACTGTGATTTTAATATTGCATTTCTCTAATGACTTCTGATGTTGAACATCTTTTCTAGGGCTATTTGCCATCCATGTATCTTCTTTGGTGAAGTATCTGTTCATATTGTTTGCCCAAATTGTAAATTGTGTTGTTTATTTTCTTACTGAATTTCAAGAGTTTTTAAAAAATATTTTCTGGGTATGTCCTTTTTCAGATATATGCGAATATTTTTTTTCCAGTCTGCAGCTTGTCTTTGCATTCTCAACAGAATCTTTGGAAGGGTACATGTTTTTAATTTTGATGAAGTCTAACATGTTATTTTTTAATTTTGTATATCGTTCTTCTGTTGTCATATCTAGAAACTTTTGCTTTACCTGGGTTATGAAAAAAAGATTTTCTCCCATTTAAGTTTTATAAGATTTAGTTTACATTCAAGTCGCTGATGAGTTTTTTAAATTGAATATATTTGACATAATTTGTAAATTTAAGGTGTACAATGTATTACTTTGGTATATTTATATATTGTAATACGATTGCCTTTGTAGCGATATTTGGGACCTCTATCACATTCCATAATTGTCCCTTTTTAGTAATTGGCATAATTAAGTTTTAGCCTTTTAGCAATTTTGATGATTATAATACAGTGTTATTTTCTATATTCATTACACTGTATGTTAGCTCTCCATGGCTTATTTACTACTTGTTGCAAGTTTACACCCTTAAACATCAGTCTTATCCCCCCAACCCCCCATCCCCTAGTAACCACCATTTTGCTCTCTGTTTCTTATGAGTTTTCTTTTTCTTTTCCTTCCTCCCTTCCTCCCTTCCTCCCTTCCTCCCTTCCTCCCTTCCTCCCTTCCTCCCTTCCTCCCTCTTCTCCCTTCTCCTTCCTTCCCTCCTCCTCCTCCTTCCTTCCTTTCTTCTGAGTTTGACTTTTTTAGATTCCACATGTAAGTGATACCTTACAGTACATGTCTTTGTCTTACCTCATTTAGCGTATTATACTCAAGGTTCATTCATGTTGCTACATATGGCAAGATTTCCTTTCTCATGAATGAATAATACTCCATTGTGTGTATATGTATGTATGTAATCACATCTTTTTTATCCATTCATTTATTGATGGGCATTTAGATTGTATTCACATGATGAGTTTTGAAGATTTTTGAGTTCATGTTTGTGTATGGTATGAGGGATGGATTAAAGGTTTTTCTTGTTTGCACATGAATATCCAGTTATTCCAGCATCATTTGTTGAGAAGTCTATCCTTCTTTTCATTGAGGGAGGGTAGTCTGTTGTTTATGTATATGTGCATCTAGTTCTATTTTGTTCCATTGATCAATGTTATCTGTCTTTATGCCAGTACCATCCTGTTTGGATTATTGTAGCTTTATTATAAAAGTTGTTTTGGCAGTTCTAGATTCTCTGCATTTCCCTGTGCAGTTTATAATGAACTTGTCAATTTCTGTTAAAAAAAAAAAAAAGCCTGTTGGGATTGTGACTGGGATTACATTAACTCTGTACATCAATGTGCGGAAAACTGACATCATAACAATGTTGATTCTTCTGACCCAAACATGGAATATCTGTAGTTTTGAGGGGTATATAATTTCTCTCTGCAGTGTCTTTTGGTTTCCAGTGTACAGATCTTTAATATTTTTTAAATCATATTTGTCTCTAAGTATTATATATATTTTTGGTGCTATAGTAAATGGTAAAACATTTTCAATTTCCGAGTGTTCTTTATTAATATATAGAAATACAATTGATTTTTTTTTATAGAGATCTTATATCTATCTAGTAGCCTTTCTAAATTCACTAACTAGTTTAAAAGTTTTCTTGTAGCTCTCATCGGATTTTCTACATATATGATCATGACCTCTGAATAAAGACAGTTTTACTCCTTCTTTTCCAATCTGTGTGCCTTTACTTTTCTCACCTGATTGCACTTGCTAGAACCTCTGGTGCAATGGTGAAAAAAAAGTGAAAGTGGACATCATTGTCTTGTTCCTAATTTAGGAGAGATGCATTCAGTCCTTTACCATTAATTACGATGTTAACTATAAGGGGTTTTTTTTTTTGGTAGATGTCTTTTATTAAGTTGAGGAAGTTCCTTCTTAGTTTGCAGGGATCTTTTGTTGGCAATGAAAGTTGTCAAATGCTTTTTGTGTCTTAAGGTAGAAGATGGGGACATTTATTATTTTTCTTTTAGGTTTTCAATACTCTAAATTTAGGCTTTCACTACTGTAAATTTCCCCTAACTACTGCTTTAGTGGTATCCTAAAATTTTGATATGTCCATTCATTTTCACTTATTTCAAAATATTTTCTACTTTTGATTTTTTTTCTTTCACCCATGAGTATGTACAAATTATTATTTAGTTTCCAATGATTGGGGGATTTTTCCATACTTCTTTCTGTTATCGATTTCAATGTTAATTCTATTGTGTTTAGAAAAAATATGACTTGAATCTTTTCCAGTTAATTGATACTTCTTTTATTATTTTAAGGGTTGTTTTAGGGTTTATAGTATACATCTTTAATTTAAAACAGTCTACCTTCAAGTTATAACACTTCAGAGTTTAGTATAAAGAACTTTACAATATTATACTTCCCTCTCTCCTTGCCTCCTTTGTACTATTATTGTCATATTCTACTTTTACATGTTGTAAAGCCTACAGTATATTATTTTTGTTGAAACAATTATCTTTTAAAGATATTTAAATAATAAATTTTTTTTTATATATTTACCCATCTAGTTATCCTTTCTAGGACCCTTAATTCCATCCAATGTTATTTACCTATTGCTTGAAGAACTTCTTTTTAGTATATCTTTACTGTTGATGAATTCTTTCTACTTTCTTTGTCTGAAAATGTCTTTATTTTATCTTAAAAATAAAAACTTTTTTTAGGAGCAGTTTTAGGTTTACAATAAAAAGAGAAAGGGAGGTTCATAGATTTCCCATATGCCCCCTGCCCCCACACATGCATTATTAATATCACTTACCTGAATGGTAGATATTTTATCAAGAACCTACATTGACACATTGTAATTACCCAAAGTCCATAGTTTATCTTAGGGTTTGGACAAATGTATAATGACATATCCATCATTATAAAATCATACAGAGTATTTTCACTACCCAAAATTCTTCTGCCTGTTTATCCCTCTCCTCACCCATCCCTGGCAACCACTGATCTTTTTATTGTCTCCATAGTTTTTTACCTGTTCTAGAACATCACAAAGTTGGAATCACAGAGTATGTAGCCTTTTCAGATTGACTTCTTTCATTTAGTAATATGCATTTAAGGGGCCTCCATGTCTTTTCATGGCTCGATAGCTCATTTCTTTTTAGCACTGAATAATTTTTCATTGTCTGGATGTACCACAGTTTATCCATTCTCCTACTGAAGGACATCTTGGTTGATTCTAAGTTTTGGCAATATATGAATAAAGTTGCTGTAAACATCTGTGTGCAGATTTTTATGTGAACATAAGTTTTCATCTCCTTTGAGTAAATACCAAGGTGCCCAGATGCTAGATTGTCTGTTAAGAGATGTCTAGTTTTATAAGAAACCACCAAACTGTCTTGCAAAGTGGCTGTACCATTTTGTATTTCCACCAGCAATGTATGAGAATTTCTATTGCTCCACATCCCCACCAGCATTTGATGTTGTCGGTGTTCTGATGTTTGACTATTCATATAAGTGTTTTCTGGTATCTTGTTTTAATTCACGTTTCCCTGATGACGTATGATGTGGAGCAGTGTTTCATATGATTTTTTGCTATCTTTGGTGAGGTATTTGTTTAGGTCTTTTGCCCATTTTTTAATTGAGTTGTTTTCTTATTGTTGGCTTTTAAGAGGTCTTTGTATATTTTGAGTAACAGTCGTTTATCAGATGTATCTTGTGCAAATATTTTCTCCCAGGCTATTCTCTGATCCTTTTGGATTATTCTTTTCTCTGGTTCTGGGTAATTTTCTCACTTGTCTGTACTTTTTAGCACTCTAGACGCACTTATAGAAATAGTTTTAAATGTCTGTTAAATGGTTTCTTCTGTATTGGTAATATGGAGATTTTGTCATGAGAATATTTGAAAACTCCCTGTGCAGTGCCTAGCACATCTAAGTTCTCTATGAATGCCTTTTCTTTTTCTTCTCCTAATTTTAGAAAATTTGAGTGACAGTAATCTTTTGGGAGCAAATAATATGAATATAGATTGGGAGTTAGGGAAGAAATATAAGTTAGACAATCTTTATTATAATCTGTTCAGTCATTTATTTAAGCTACCTACTTGTAGGTGGTTATTAACTTCTTAAAATTAAATAAATGTATTTAATATTTAGTGAAAAAAATCCTATTTTGTAACAATTGATGTATTTTTAAACCTTAGCAACAAAACTAGAAAAGGTAAATAATTTGCATTACTTGTGTTTAAGAGCTAACAAATTATATTTAACCTAACAGGCTCTTGATTTTTAGATTACAGCTTTCATACTGTATTTAAATACATAGATTCAAACATAGCTGACATATTCTACATCTATGCATGGCTTATTTGAAAAATTGAAGCAGTTGCTTAACTGGATGATTATCAAATGGGCAACACAGATTGATAGGCTTGAGTGCAGTAGACAGTGAGTATGCAGATGGTGGTGTCTGTACTGTTTGACATGAGATGGCTGAGTCTTTAAAATGATTTCAGTGGAATGGCTTTGGTGTTGTTGCAGTAAAGGGCATCCATTCAACCTCAGGTGCTGTGCAGATGGTAAAGCCAAGCTAATATAGAAAAATGAGAAACAAGTGACTATTTAATGTACAGGAATGCATGATCTGCATTCCAAATAAATGACAGTATTACATGCAGGAAACCTAGCCAGATGGCTGTACATTAAAACACATGACTCCTTGAGAGAATTAAGTACAGGCAATTTGCTTGGATTTTCTGCAGGCCTGCTGCATATTATATTAGGGTAGGGAGAACAAGAGATTAAGTACTTTATTTATTGAAAGTGTTTAGGTGAAATTGGCAGTTATTTAAGCATAATCTGATCTCCATAAGTATTTAAATGGTCTCTTTGTGGGAAAAAAAAAAGTAGGGAGGGTAGTTGGCTTTAAAAATAGAAGTATATAAAGAGTAAGATTGGTTAGTAAACCTGTAGAAAATTCAACTGTCTTTTGGACCACATTTTTCAGTTTTGTAAAGTTTTCCTCTAGACAAAAGCTTAAAAATTTTTTGACCAGTATTATAAAAGTATTTCTTTTTCTATGTAGGTTTTAATGAGTCCAAATTCTAGTGACATATGGGAATTTTAAAGTAGGAAGAGTTAATGTGTTGAGTGCTGTGTGAAATAGGACTATTTTCACTAGTAAAACATTACATTTTTGTTTTTCAGCTTAAAGAAAGTGGTTATTGTACAGGTCATGAACCAGATTCTCTGGAATTCAGCACTGTGGGAGGATGGGTATCTACTCGGGCATCAGGCATGAAGAAGAATATCTATGGCAATATCGAAGACCTGGTAAATTTTTTCTAGTTATTGTCTAATAATTGATTAGTATATAGAGATTATTATACAGTGATTAAAGCCTTTAAAAAATTGAGTAGAATGGTAAAGTCCCCCCAGAAGTATATCCCTTTTGATTATAGTAATGTCAGCTATGTATAATAGAAGCAGTAAAAGACACAACTGTGATCATTACTTAAGGGCGCTCCTTTTCAAATGACTAATGAACTTTATAGATGTTTCATAATATCTGACTTATAAAAGATATAAATATTATTTATAAGCCTCATGGAGCCTCAACCTTCAACTCCACCAAGATTTTAGTCAGTTTATTTAGGTGATCTTGTCATTGCTACATCTTTTGCTTTAGGAGATTTTAAATTTATTTTGCTGGAAAAAAAAATTTCTATATAGAATTAAAGAGCCCAAATGAAAATGTTCTAGTAAGCAGTAGTATAATATCTAATGTTTTATGTGCACACTATTTTGCTTTAGCTGATCCAGTGCCAGTGCTCTGGGAGTTATTGTGATATTAGTGTAACTATGGGCATTCTGGTTAGGAATTAGGTATCATTTGTTCCATTTGTAGCTTTTTCAGTGATTAGTTGTATGACTTTGTGCTAATTGGTTCACCTTTCTAAATTTCAGTTTCCTCCTATGTAAAATAATGATAATCGCTGCATAGAATTATTATAAGAAGTGAAGAACATAAAATGAAAACTCTTAGCAGAGTCCCTGGTGTGTAGTATGTGCTTCATAAATGTTAGTTCCCTTATTATCAATATTTTGATAACAATTCAAAATAACTTTTTATTAGACCATTAAAGTCGATGTTCCTAACATTATTTTTAGAGCTATTTAGCTTTGCTTTTCAAATCTAACGTTCCAACATTTTCATCAGTATCTTTGTTGCTAGAAATATCAAATCTTTAATGAAAATTTTGGTTCTTTATAGTTAACACCCAGCAATTTAAGACTTTAAGTGTTTATGTTATTAATACTTTTTAAATGTTTATATTATCCTGGATAAAGATGTTTATACATTTTTAAGTCTTTGAATCCTTACAGCCAAATTGCTCTTATAAGAATTTTATGCCAATTGACTTTCCCACTAGCACTATGAGAATCTTTATTTTATTGGACTCCATATTTTGTCTTTTAATTTTTTATTTATTTAATTGCTAGTGAATGTAAACTTTTAAATGATCTCATTGGCAATTTTTATTTCTTATTTTGTAAATTTCTTATTGATGTCCTCTGCTTATTTCCTTTAACAGTGCATAAACTGTTTTTATTCATTTGTCCAAAATCCATTCTAAAAATGTATTAGATTTTTACCTAATCATTGCTGATTCAGATCTTAGGAACTGTTTTTGAGTGACCCCCTCTCTCAATATACTTACTTTCTCACCTGTGTGAGGCATATCTCACAGATACATCAAACACATGTCTCTCTCCCTCTCTTTAACTCAATCACTGGATCTCCCTCTTCATTCTAGTTTTGACATGATCATAATTAATACTTTGTTTTTTTTTCACTCTTTCCTACTAAATGGGCAGATTAGGTAAGTTGAAGGAAGAGATAAGGCAAGAAGAATTTTTTCTTAGAATTCTAAGCATCTAGAACAGTGCTTGACATGAATAATACTTTTTCATAATATTGTTAAATAAATGAAAGAATGAACCTATTAAAATATGATCATTGTTTATTTTATCCATCCTTCAGTTTTTTGCCACATGAATAATCCTAGACTAAATTTGGTTTAAAGAATTGTGCTTTTCAGTTCTTAAGATGATGAATATACCTAAACCAATAAGAATCATAGCTGATTTGTTCCTCTTTGAAAGTTTATAAAATTTAGTTTTAGTCTAAGAATTGCTAAAAGATATTAGAATTCCGAAGGGCATCACCATTTATCACTTACCCCAGTATTTAAAAAGTAGTGTTTTATATAAATATATATGGATGTGTGTGTACACACACACACACAACATTTACTAACAAATGTGTAGAATTTATATCGTGCATTGTATTAAACAGGTGGTTCATATAAAAATGGTAACACCTAGAGGTATAATAGAAAAAAGCTGTCAAGGACCTCGTATGTCAACAGGCCCTGATATTCATCACTTCATCATGGGATCTGAAGGTAAATATAACTGCAAATTTATTATGAAAAAATACAGGTTAGTGACTCAGTTTTGTGAAAATCTATGATGTTGTGGTATCAGATCTTTGAAAGAAAGACACATTTTATATATTTAAGGAATGGTGATTTTTAAAAAGTTTTATTACTTTAATTTAGTACTTCATTAAGTTTTTATTATAGGAACATCTTATTAAACTTCCTCTTACATTTTGCTTTTTTATAGTTTTAGAGACAGCTTGGTCTTTTTGGTTTTATTTGATTTTTCTTTTAGAGTTTTTAATCAATAATATTAAGAAAAGTACTTGTTAGGGTTTAAAATGGTTTGCTTTAGCATATTATAATATCCTTTTAATCTTGTCTGAATAATAGGGAGAAAGGACTGATAAAGTATTTTTTTTTTGTCTTGTCTTTCTACAATTATGTCTTTTGTTATTGCTATTTGATTATTTTAAGAAGTAGAATTTAAGATTCTGTTATTCACATATCTTTTAAAACTTTTTGGTCTTTTATTTTTTTATTACTTAAGTAATATCCTTTACTTGGCTACTTGAAGTGTAGTTCTCTATTTTATCCAACACATTTAATTCCTATACCAACCTGGAAAAAAACTAACCTTCTAACCAACTAACTGTTATGTAAACACTATAAATTGTATGGTTAAGATGATCATGGGTTTATTTTTTAATTCATAGAATGGTAGAAAGGATTACTCCTTAAATTCAAAGAAATAAGATAAAACAAGTGTTTCTGAATTAGCAGAAGAATTTGTTACTAACCTCAGAAGGTGGTACAAACTGAAGAAAATATTTTGGGAACATTTAGCTGTATGCATAGATAAAAAAACAGCCATATAATAAACTAGGATGTTGGGGCATAAATTCTAATCTTTGACACTAACTTCAAGGAGGGAAAAAGTAATAAACTACGTCTCTTAGAAGTCAACTACTGAGTTGATAACCAGTGGGATAGCTTAGTGACAAACCTTTGTCAAGATAATCACCCCATTATACTCTCTTCCTTTTCTGATCAGTATACTCTTCTATGGAAAAACAGAAAAGTTTTAATGAGAAAAATATAAAATGTTAAGTTCCTTCAAATAATATAGTTCTCTAATAAATATTCTGGAACTTCTTGTACTGTTACATCATCTAAAAGTTAAATAAAAGAATATAACTTTTTTGCTATCACATATCAGGTTAACAATTAGATATTAAAGCTGATAATTATTAATTATACTATAGATTTATATGTTGTTGGAGTCAACTCTATAAATATAAAATATCTTTTCAAGTAACATCAACACTTGAAACTATATGATTTTATTAACCAATGTCAGCCCAATAAATTTAATTTTAAAAAGTAACCACATCAAACATTTTTTTTATCTCATCAATTAGCATTTGGAAAATTCTCTTTGCTAGGTACTGTGCTGGCACACTCAGGACACAGGTAATAATAGACCATTATAATACAGTATGATAAATTCTCTGATAGAAATAAACACAGGAAAAAATATAGACAAAGGTCACATTAACGGGTACTTAAGACGTCTTCACAGAGAGGCCATGCCTGAAGTGGTCCATGAAGGTTGATAAAAAGAAAATAATTCCTGACAGATTTGAGGCAATAAGGTGGGGAGGGAGTTGTTCTACAGAGAGAACTGCACGTGGGCAGGCTTAGAAGTGAGAAAGAGCCAGTTGTTTAATATAATGGGAACATAAGATTTAATTGTAGGGTGAAGTGGGCAGCAGGTCTAGGGGCAGAATGGCAATGGTTATAGGGCGGTTGGAGAGATAATATGGTCTTTTATGCCTTTTTAAATAGTTTGAATGTTATCTAAAAGACTAGACTACCTTCCTCAATAGTAAATTAGTGAATAAATTTTAGGAAGGCAAAGTCATTATAATGATAAAGTAAACAAAGAAATATGATTTATAAAATATATATTCTAGGATAGATTACTGTATTTAAATGAGCTCTTATTATAAATACACATGCAGAATGCCATAATTTAAGAGCATGAACCATGAAATCTGTCAGATCTGGATTTCAGTCCTGGTTTCACCACTTAAATTTCTGTGACTTTGTGAAAATTAGGTAATTTTCTATGCCCAATGTCCTCAGCTATAAAATGTGAATAATAAAAGTATCCATCTTTATAAGCTTTTTGTGAGGATTATTTGAGATTCTGCTAAGCAGTTTATAAGCATTTAGTAAGTGCTCAGCAAATATGAAATTTATCACTATTGTGACTATTTATTATTTTGGCATTAATGATCTTTATAAGTGTATTTGTGATTTTCTAATCCCTATTTCTGTATGTATGTGGATATAGAGTCATCTTAATATAAGCCGGAGGACGGCATGTTCAGAAAAGTAATTTCTGTAAAATCATATTCTTTTATAAAATATTTTATCTTCTATTTTGAACTATCTAAATAACCTTCTCTGCCTTAAATGAGAACCATAAACTTTTCCTTGAGCTTTAAAAATATTTTGCTATAATTAAATCATTTGAGGACAATCTCGAATGCATCATCATTAAAAAGCCTATTTTCCCTACTAGGTTCCACATGTGACTAACCACATTAAGTTTAATGTTTTTGTCTTTTTGTTTTATGACTTTTTCATAATAATTTTTTTCAACAAGCAGCTTCTCATTTTAAGTGCTATAACATGATCAGCATAATAAAATTATAATAAATATTCAAATCATTTGAAATGCTTTGCATTCTTTTCCTATGTGTGGAATTTACTAGTAACTTATAATGATTCGTTCTTATTAAAAAATTGGTTAAAAGTACATTTCTTAATCCATGATCCACCCTTTAGCCTTTGCTCTAGAATGAAAAAGTGAAATGCTTGCTATCAGGTCTTTTGTGTGGTTTTACTAATCATCTTTGGTTAAATAAATCTCATCCTTTACTAGATTCCT